>NC_052627.1:50731691-51044253 GCF_016161935.1 Mauremys reevesii
ATAGCACCGAAGAATCTTCATACATGGGATTGATCAACCTGTGGCTGGCTATGCCATTTTTAGGGCCAATTTGTGCTAGTAGTGGAGTGGGAAGCAGCCTGAATGCAGTGGAAAATCTAAAAGTTTAAAACCTGCTTGCTTTTAAGAGACTGCAGAGTATTTTTCATACATTAAGGATTTTTACTCCGTACATCATTAACTGATATTACATTATTTACACCAAAATTAATACTGTCAAGACTCTTTTATACTTACAGCAGATATTACAAATATATTACTTGTTCTAGCAGTATCCCCACTTTAAATATCAGGAGTATCACTCAAACTGGTAATATCTGTAAAACCAGCATGAACTATTTAAGTGCACCCACTGTAATAGGAGTAAAAATCAATCCAGTTCTCATAGTGATACTTCCTGATGTGGTTTACATATAAATTTAGCTTTACAATGTATTGACTAACAGCCAGATTCTCCCCTTGGATACTTTTCAAAGGAGCACCTGGAGAACCCAGGAGGCAACATTTTCTGTGATTATTTGAACCTGAAAGCTGGCACTGTTAACAACAGCAACAAATGTTTATTCACCTTTAAAGAAATGCAATATGTATTAGTCCGTATCAGATCCTGACATACGCATTGCAATAAAGGTCTGGGTTTAATTCTGACCTACGAGTACAAACACAAGATACATTGCTATGTAGAAAAGTACATGTTTTAGAAAGTGATTAAACATACACTCACATGTTTCACACGAAAATACATCATCACCTCTGGGTTCTCAGTCAACTCTTTCGTCAACCATTTCCATGCTTCCATCAAATGTCAATGTTTGACATCTTTGATGGAGAAGGTCACAAACTTCCCAGAATGAGTACACAAATGCAATAAACCAGGGATGTGAGAAGTCAGATCTGACATTTGTTGTATAGCTTGAACTATAACTTAAGACCACCTCAGTTCTTTAATGTACTTTATCTTATTTTCTCACTGGCAAGTAGTCCTCCTTTCTGGAAGCACTTACATCACTGCCTGTAGCATAGATGATGAGATGTGATACTAAAACATTAAAAAAGGCACCACCAGTCCATATCAAGCTCAGAAACAAAAATGCGGAAGAAAACTACCAGGCTCAGAGCCTGGATTTTACAGCCCTAGATCTCAGTTTTACCTTCTCCTCAGCTGCGACAGGAAATGTATAAACACACACATCCCAATAGAAGCCTTAAAAAAAATGGAGGGGGGCAATTATATATTAAAAAATGAGAGAGAGAAATATTTTATTGCACCAGGTTTTCATTTGACTTCAGAACAACTGAATTTCTGAACACCCGATTTATGAGCAGGAGGTACTGCCCCCAGCTATAATCATTTTTAGTATTAAAAGAAAAAAAAGGGAAAAAAAAGAAGTCTCCTGAAATTCAAGTCAGATTTAATATCAAACATAGCACATGAGTGCTGTGTGTGCTGCCGCACCCCCATCATATACAGGGTTTACAGTTTTGTTCAATGGCTTTCAGCACCCCCACTATAAAAACTGTTCCAATGCTACTGACATAGCAGCAGCCATATACAAGTGCTTTCCCATAAAGCATGAAGACAGCACTAGCCAATGAACTGGCAGCCACGGGTGTGGAACTCAGAGGTACAAACAAGGGGATCCAAGCTGGGAAAGAAGCTGAATGGGCCTCACAGCTCTGGATGTCTGAGCCAGTTGAAACCAATTGCCGTACAACTATAGTGCCGTTGCCAGGGAAGAGAGATGGGGCAGGAGGTGTGTAAGAGAGGAATATCACATTTAGAAATATTAGCTGTCAAATCATCTGTCTCAGTCATAGTAAGGATTAGGATATCTTGACTGTGAATGGATTTGGGGTAGAGCTGGAACTCACAGCACTGATTTGCATGTATATCTATTACCTATATTGAGGACATATGTTTCTGATTTATGTAATAGCAAATGTCACACTAACACCTCAAGACTGGCTAGGCTGCTACCATTCTGAAAATGAACTGCTGCAGTTCAGAGCCTCGTAACAAGCAGTGTGAATGCAAAACACTTTGCTCAGATGCTACTGCGGAGGTGGGGAAGAACGATGCCCTCTGCTTCTTGCATCTGAGCTTTTCAGGAATCATCGTTGTTAGCATTTTAATAACCTAGTTTAGTAACAACAAAGGATGATATCTTAGGTTCACAAGGTAAAAAGAAAAAAGGAATCCAACTTTTCATATTCATTAAATTCTTTGACATTTAATTCTTAACAGGAGAGTTTCAACAATGACAAGGATCATAAAGGAACAAATTGCTGCTGTATGTTTCCATTGATATTTCAGCATGAATTGAAATTGCACTATTCAGCGATGAAAAGAGCAGCTACTTGTAACAAAGAGCGCCATGGAAACTGGAATATCATTTACCAACATAGGCTGTTCTATTATAGGAATTTAAAATGAGAAAAATGGTAACGCAAGTGCCTTGAGGGAAATTAATTAGTTAGCACTTTTAAAAAATAAGAGGGGTTTTAAAGAAAATTAAAGGAAGACATCTTAACAATATTGTACTGTGACAAATGGGCTTATCTAGCATGTAAATAACTCTCCCCCAAGAGAGCAAGGAAATGAGATCTTGCTAGATATATTGCAGCAAACTTACTATGTGCACTGCATGCTTCATGCAGCACCTTGAAATAGGTACTGTAAGAAATGATTGAGTTCTCACACAGCACACCAAAGACAGAAAATTCCAAGTGTGGTCTGAAATATGCTCAAGCACATATGGTATGATGTGCTGCACACTGACTGGAGATCCCTGAAATGGGACTTAAGATTCATCTTTGAATTTCCTTGCTTTGACTTCTTTGTGTATAGTTAACATCAGTTAACTATAACAGGCTAAATTCTGCTCTGTAAACCTGTACAGCTCCACTTTTTAACTGGAGTTACAGGGGTGTAATAGAAAGTAGAATATGTCCACATTTTAATGACAGGAGAAAGAGGTAGACACGCCAAATCACTAGTCACTTTTGTAAGTCTTGGCCATACTTTCAATAAGAGCCAAATGTGACCTACAGTACTTCTAAACAAGAGTTACAATCTTTTGGGGATTGTCTACTGGTTAATCCATGTCTATGGCAAAACAAAACGATCCACAGCTCTTTCACACCAAAACTTAAACGAAAAAAAAAGAGTAACTCCTCTTTAAAATCTACAATATGAGTGCTATTCTGCCTCAGAACTAGCAGAGATGAACACCAAAAACAAAAACCAAGCCTCTCAAAAATGTGCAAATATTTGTGAAGCCAACATACAAAGGAGTACACAAACATAGCACATATTCTAGTGCTCCATAACAAAACAGCTCTTACTCAAATAGACTTCAGGAAGCAAGAGTTGCACATTTCGACCTATTGGAAGGAATGAGGAAAATGATAAGTAGATGGAAAAGAATAAACTTGGGCTTTGATCCTGCAAGCAATTCAAGTAATTGGAGTAAGTGCAGAGCAGACTGAAGAACTGGGGGCCTTGGTGAGGAAGAGTGTTCCCACAAACCAAGGGCCATTCAGTCCAGTATCTCGTCTCCAACAGTGGCCAATACAGAAGCTTCAGAGGATGTTTTAAGAAACCCTGTTGTAGGCAGTTACAGGATAACTGCTCTTAGAGAAAAATTCCTTCTAGTTCTCAGTAGATAGACATTGGCTTAAGCCCCTGAAGCATGAAGGTTTATATCCCTTCCAAAATATAAAAAAATATATATTTACTGTGATGACTCTGGATATTCTTCATATCCATATGAATATCTAATCCATTTTAGAATTGTGCTGATAGATTGACCTCAGTGATATCATGTAGCAATGAGATCCATGGGCTATTTGTGTGTTGCAAAACTATTTGCTTTCTATCACTTTTGAATCTGTCACTATTCAATTTTACACAGTAGCTCTTTGTTCTCGTATCTTGACACAGGGTAAATAAAATCACCTTGTCTCCTTTCTGTATACCATTCCTTATTTTATATCCTTTTATTGTCTCTCCTCCCATTTGCCTCATCTCTAAGATAAGGAAATCCCAGTCAACAGTTCAAGCTCTATTCATATAAGAGTTTTACATGCCCTAATTATTCTCATTGCCTACATCTGAACACCCTCTAATTCCCACCCCACCGTTGCCTTTTTTTTCTATGTCCTTTTCAAGATAGAGTAATCAGAACTACTTTTAATACTTCTAAGAGATGAGTTAGATACTATTGCAGTGCACTCAAAAAATAATGACATGATAAAAGATCCAAGTAATAGTAGTACTTAACCCAAAAGTCCCATAAGTTAATGAGAATCGATACAATAGACTACAGCAGCAAAACTTGCAAATCCTATATTTATTTAGGTACTTTTGTAAATGCAGATTGTTCACTCTACAGCTCTTCTGGAGTTGTTAAGATTTGATATTAATCCGCTTAATTCACAGTTCATGGACACAGGCTGTAATGTAAGGTAATGACTTTCAGTGATAAAAATCTTCTGTAATGTTAGTTAACAAAAGCCCTTTGTTTAAAGTGCCTCTATCATTGTACCTTTCTTTAAGATTCCAAAATACTGAAGTCCAAACTACCAATGTATCAGTCAAACTGTGAACTAAGAGCTTAAAAAATGTCAGTACACAATGCATATGTATATCAGAAAGCAGTATCTACTAATTCAAATTACATTTTTTATATGACTACAGTGTAACTTAAAAATAACTTCATTATTGATGAAAGTAGAGTGAATAATGAAGGTATCTGTTGTATATTTCATTTGGAAAAAAAGTGAAATTATTTGATCAAGTTATTCAGCTAGCTTTACTGCTGACCCAAGTAGAATATGTGCTTCTTTTCTTCTATATGTGTAGGGAGGCTCTCCCTCACATGCAACCAGTAGGAAAGAATTCCTCCACAACACACTGTGATGCACTAAAACACGGATTCAATTAACACACCAACCTTCCCCAACCTAGCTATCAACATACTACCATCAGAAGCAACCGTTAGCCAGGAGATAGGGATGTTTTCAATGGATCCTGGTCAAAACAGCACCAAAGTGCTTCTCCAAGCAAGGTTCCCTAGTTCTCTGTGTGGAAAGCGTGCACTAGATCTACCCAGCATCATGGATAGATGATGTTGGGTTTCACATTGAGATATTAATTTTATTTAAAGCCAAAGCATGAACCAACTCCACATACTTCTCTGAATCACTGCAAATCAAAGCCCCTACACAGGTCTGCTAAGAATGGAAACACAAACATTAATGTGAGAAAAAGAAAAACTACCTTTTTCAGATGGGGCTGTTGCAAACTGAGGGTCTGATCTAATGCCACTGAAGTCACTGGAAAATACTCCCATTTTCTTCAGTGGACATTGGAGCGTGCCCTTTAAATGGAAGTTATGCAAATATATATTCTATAAAACAGTTCATAAATATTTGCATTTTATTACAGATAACTTGCCTGGTTCTTAGTTCAGAATGTGATCAGACACACCTGGCAATCAAATGTACACATCTGGAGTTCTTTAATATTAATATCATATTTGTTGTAGCTGCTCCACTCCACAGAAAACCATGTTGTGTGATTCCAAAAGGGGCCACATTTTGCAGTCCTTACTCAGGCAAAACTCCCACTGATTTGACTGCATATATTACACATTTTTGAACCCATTTTAGTTTAAGTGAATTCAGTGCTTTGAAAAAGTACCAAATTGATAGAGCCTTTTGGTCAAACCACATGCTCTATGACAGATATACAGGACATGAATGGAGCAGGGTATAAAACACTATAAAGTATACAGAAGGCTCCAGAGGATTGCCACAGCATCCAAGATACAAGCAGTTCATCTAAGATCCACTCAACATATCTGATGAAAGAATTTAGCTCCCTGTATTTACATGAGAGTTCACAATGGCCGTGGTTCTCAAAAAAAAAATCTCTCAGTTCTGGAGATCTAATTTTCCACCTGTCCTGCAAGAGATTTCTAGTTTTTCTGTGTAAATCCCAGTAAGAAACTCCGAGTTCCTATAAAAAAGGATACTATCTTCTTGCTCGACTGGTAACAGTAAAGCTTGAGGATTGTATAACCCTCAGTGAAAGATAAAATTTAAAATATACAAACAACATCAACTTGTCAAGGGACTTCAGATGTCAAAGAGGCATGAATGGGGAGAGATGCAGGTATATGAAAACTTAGAAAGTTTCACTGTTACATGTGAAGTAAAATAAAGCTGAGATTGAAATCTTGACATACCCATAATCCACTTGGGTAAAAGCTTTTTACTTCTCTTAGGAAGGTGGATTTATTGTAACTATGTAACTTCACATAAATAAACAAAAGAAAAGCAAACACACCGCATACTCAGCAGATTGGCACATCAGTAGAGGAAGCACTAGGGCTTGACACAAAGTAACTGGATGCATAGTGATGCACTACAACACAGTGCAAACAAAACATGAATACAGAGATAAGCCAGAACTGTTAGCCACTGACAATTCCAACAATAAATACAAGCAACATCTCTGAGCCACTAAACCAGCATAAACTGCAAAATTCTATAACCACAAACCTCGGTGTAAACTTTTCCCCCCTCAAGTGGTCCCTTTACTTCCAAACCTGGAGTGATTTTGGTCCCCATTTTGGTGATTTTGGTGCATCCATTTGGAGGGAGAGATAGCTCAGTGGTTTGAGCATTGGCCTGCTAAACCCAAGGTTATGAGTTCAATCCTTGAGGGGGCCACCTATGGATCTGGGGCAAAAATTGGTCCTGCTAGTGAAAGCAGTGGGCTGAACTCAATAACCTTTCAAGGTCCCTTCCAGTTCTAGGAGATTGGTATATCTCCTATTATTATTAATCTTTGGAGAAACCCAGAAGTTGTGGAGATGGAGGGATGGGAAAACTGAGTTTCCTTTTATTGAGTTTTTAATAATAGTGTCCCCTCAAGAGGAAGGAGCTTAGGGATTTATGGATTTGGCGGGGGGAAAAAAAGTCTCCCAACACAGTGGATCCTAGGTCTGACCTCTCAGAACTTCATGGATGGGCACCTGACTCATGTGGACCTGTTGGCCTTACCTTCTACCAGTAGCATGACACATGCTGGAATTATGCCGTGATTGTCTTCAAACATTATAAAGCCCCAATGGAACTGTCATATTGAAATCAGAATGGTGTGCAAGGGACAATGCACTTCCCCCTTTCTAGTGGGTAGGAGAGATCGTCTTAGAAAATAGCAATTGATTCCTGGTTCTCCATCATTGTCCTGACCAGAAACAGTAGTCTGGTACCTCATCACCGTGCATGCTCCTGTTTGACAAATTGTATCACCAGCCAACCAGTAGGGACATGCCTTTCTCACCTAATGGAAGTTTAGAAATGTAATTTCCATGCATTGTTCTGCAAATTTATCCCTAACTGAACTGCCCTGACCGGATTAGAGTTACTTGCACTTATAATTTTGAAATCTTTACATGGTTTAAATTGCTTTCAGAATCTGCCTCAGGATTTATGTGGCTCCCAGGAAGGTCAATCATTCCCATATCTATCTCAGCTTATGCCCTTTACCCTCACCAGATGAAGATGATATCTAAACAGAGATAGATATCAAGAATTGGTTCCCATCTTAACCACATCTTAACAAAGAGATTGTTCTCACAGCCTGCCTCCTCTCCCACTGTGATTATACAGATCACTTTCCAACTCATTCACAATCTCTTAACATCCTTGTGGCAATTACAGTAATTGCCTTTGTGGAAAAGTAATATTGAAGAAGACTTTTTAGAAGCTTCTAGTGCAATAACTGTTGCAGCCTCCTTGAAAAAGAGCTAATCATGCTCTCTGCTCTTCCCACCCATTCCATCTTTTGTCTCCTCCTGCTCCCCTCTACAAGCTTCTCTGCTGCCTGGTCCACTTCACCTCTTCTTCCCCTGCACATGTGTCCTCAATTCTTGTTTCCCTTCTGCCACCAGACATGTTGCCCAACCATCTGATCCTTTTCTCTCCTTGCTTCTGTAATCATAATATCTGGCAGCCTCATTCCTTTCTTCCCTGTATATTCCTCACCAATGATAGCTGGCAGCTCATTTCCTCTGCTCCTCCTCCTCTTACGTAGCAGCAACTATGTAGGACAATTCCTTCTCCTTAATCCAGACACTTTTACAGGCATCCACATTCTGCTTTGCAATGAAAACCCTAGACTCCTATAGAAGCATCTGGAAACAAGGACAGCCAACATCATGTGACCAGCCATCTCTGTGTAAAGCACCACCAAATACTCCATGGGTCATCAGTGGCTGACAGCCAATAGACTGGGAGTCACTAATGTAGACAAGAGTACCTGTAACAAAGTGGCTCACCCCTTGAAGTCTGAGGCTCATTAACCCTGATTACAGAATGAGCCACATCTGGGAGAGAGACAGTAAGGTGATTATCCTATAAAAAGCAGCAGGAGGTTGCAATGAAGGGGAGGGGAGTTGTGGCAGACTGAGGAAAGGCTCTGTCAGGGATAACCCTGAGACCAGGGGAGTTGTCTCAGGCAGAGGGGCCTGGGACAGACCCTGACCAAGCAGGGGAGAAATTGCAAAGGTCCCAGGCAGGAAAGCCTGAAAAGAGGAGGAAGAGAAACCTTATGTTATAGAATCATAGAAGATTAGGGTTGGAAGGGACCTCAGAAGGTCATCTTGTCCAACCCCCTGCTCAAAGCAGGACCAATCCCCAGACAGTTTTTTTTACCCCAGTTCCCTAAATGGCCCCCTCAAGGACTGAACTCACAACCCTGGGTTTAGCAGGCCAATGCTCAAACCATGTGAGGACCACGCATGGACTTTGGTATTCTGAGTTTTATGTGCAATTTATGTTATATTAATAAACCTAGTCCTCAATATGGGGTATTTTTGGCCAAGAAAAAAGCCTGGGCATTCCAAGAGGGGAAACTGATGCAGGCTGCCTACAATGTGCCCCTTGGTCATGAGGAAGCAAAAGGGAAGTGGCTGGGCCTGGTTACTGTACCCCACAGAAATAGAAACACATACCGTGGCCTATGCCAGTACAATATCATGGCCTTCTCCCTAGCAATTCATTTGTCCCTTTCTTCTGTTCTTTTTTTCCAGTTACATTTGCCCTACCCCTCTTTTTTGTTAGACAACCAACAGCCTTTCTGTGCTTATACCCTTTTAAAACATCTGCATTGCTTTCCTAAAATGTGCAAACTCATAAGTCTAACAAACTGACATGACTTATGATCGGCTCCTACATCAGTCAGTTAGTAGAGAGTGAAAAAGTAATAACCATTCTGGAACTTCTCTTTTTATTAGGATACACATATCTACAGATGTAAATACATGACAGCAACATTGATAAAAGCAACCCTGAGCCTATCACATTTATTTTTGATATCCCCTCATACTCCCTTTGTTCCTCCTTATGTGTCCACACACAGTAGGTCCTGATGCTGACTCTTATTCTACAGGAATAATAGTTTTAACTATAAAATAATAGTTGTATCAAAGAAGTCAGCTAAGATTTTGTTTGTTAGGTCTTCAGAACCCAAGGATCCAATCCTACAGTCTTTACTAATGTTTCAATGGAACTATTGTGTGTGGATGGATTTCTCACACAAAGGTTGTGACATTTTGCCCTATTATAATTGTAGAAGCAACCTTATCATTTCTATTTGATAGCGAATTGGCATATTTAGCCTATTTCACTGTAATTTTATGAGGCATCCCTGTTGTTCTAATCAATGTTAAACCATATCTCTGCAACATTTACAGAAACCACAGATTAGATCAGCCTCGATCCTGACTGATACACACATGCATTGATTGGCATATCAGCTAAGTCTTTGTCACACATAGCTCTTACTGGCAGCCAATCTACTAAACAAAGCATCACACTTCTGTAATTTTTACATTAAAATAGAGAGACAATGGAGTGGATATAGTAGACAGAAGGCCAGAAAGTCATCTGATTTTAAAGTATTAGTGGGTTGTCTTTTCAGAAAACCAATTCAGAAGTCAGATAGGTTTTTGGAAAACAGCCTCCTGTGGCAGAGATTACAAATGCCTTAAGATGCAACTAGAGATAATTTCTATTTCCCATGGTATGGGAAATGACTCTCTGCACAGGCATGTTTCCCAACCAGCTGTAAAAATGACTTGGAAAACTGAGAAAAAACGGAGGAAAAAAGAAAAGCCATGCAGAAGCCATTAACCATCACAGATGTTACAGTTTGAACTAATAATTATTGAGCCAATCAGTTTCTAAATGTGCAGTATTTAAATATACACACAAAAGGACAAATCCTGGAAAGCAGTGCACAGACCCAGCAGCTGGAGTTTTTCATGGGAGTAAGGAAGAAGAATCATCCTCCACTGAACTGCAGCCTGTACTGTGGCCCTGAGGCTGCAGTAGCCTTTATGCTGCCTGCACTCTACTCGCGGGGGAGAAACAACAGGGGCATTCAAATAGTGATTCATTGTCCCTGCTTTCTCCTTGCACATAGTGATATGAGTCCATCTGAAGGCTATCATGTGTATATGTCATAATAGCTGAGGTAGAGGAATTGCTTTCCAAACCGGAGAATCTTTTTTGTACACATGTTCTGGGTCCACAGGAGCTGAGCTGCATGACACAAATGGTGCTCCCCAAATTCTGCCTTTGACCTCTCCCAAACTGGCAACAGCTCAGTGCAGTGGGCTCTGCTACAGCCACAGAGCAGAGGGCAGGATTTGTCCCATATAGGGTTAATATCAAGGATTTGCATTAAACAGATAAAAGCAAAGGAATCCAGAATTAGAGGGCTGAGTTTGCATCCTTAATTTATCATGTTGTAGGTAATAGGTATCGTAGCTCACATTATGCCAGGCCACAAAGTATTCTGAGAGCCCTAGTCAGCTGCAATGGGCAAATATGCATAGCAGGGGGATGAAGATGACCAGGCAGCCTAACTCTGAATATGGTTGTTTTTTTGTCTCTTTGTTTGTTTGCATTTCAGACCTTTATTTTAAGAAAATCCATGTATTACAAAGAGCATACAAGAGCACACTGGTCTTACATGCATGCAAACATCTATCTTCCTGCAGCAAGTCTCTGTTGACAACGAGCTTTAAGGGGGGGGGGGCTGAATTAGATTTCACAGAAACTCAGTTCTCTGAGAGAGGGGGATTCAGTATCCACCTCCTAGAGGCCATGGAAGATTTTGCTCTCCTCCAGGAAGCTGTGGATTCTCCTTACAAGTTCATTCTAAAAATTAATGACATTTGAGGTAGCCCCACCTGCTGGAATAGGTTCTTGGGTGCTAGGGAAAAAGTTCCCACTCCCTGTTCTCCTAGTCCAGTTTGGCACATTAATCATGTTCCACTGTACTCTTGGTTCAAATGATCCTATAGATTAACATGGCCTTTTGGTTGCCTTTTAGAAAAATAAGACAAAGTCACTGATTGCCCATACTGAATCCCCCTCTCTCAGAGAACTGAGTTTCTGTGAAATCTAATTCAGACCCCCCCACACCCTTAAAGCTCCTTGTCACAGGAGACTTGTTGCAGGAAGATAGATGTTTGCATGCATGTAAGACCAGTGTACTCTTGTATACTCTTTGTAATACATGGATTTTCTTAAAATAAAGGTCTGAAATGCAAAAAAAACAAACAAAAAAAAAACTTATTCAGAGTTGGGCTGCCTGGTCATCTTAATCCCCCCTGCTACACATGTGTGAAAGGCATTTTTAACAGTTGGCAATTGACTCAACAGAATGGAACAGATACTCTCATCAGAAAATTATTCATCTGCCTAGATGAGCATGGAACCTGAGAAATATTCCACCGATATATATTCAAGCCAGGGGGCAGATAGCTCAGCCAGGACAGATAAAATAAAGCCTCAAAGAATGGTTCAATTTAAGTCCCTTTCTGATGAGCTGCTTTCTTAATCCTAAACAAGAACAAATATCAGAGAAGTAGCCGTGTTAGTCTGGACCTGTAAAAGCAGCAAAGAGTCGTGTGGCACCTTATAGACTAACAGATGTTTTGGAGCATGAGCTTTCGTGGGTGAATACCCACTTCGTCGGATGCATGTAGTGGAAATTTCCAGGGGCAGGTATATATATGCAAGCAAGAAGCAGGCTAGAGATAACGAGGTTAGTTCAGTCAGGGAGGATGCGGCCCTCTTCTAGCAGCTGAGGTGTGAAAATCAAGGGAGGAGAAACTGGTTTTGTAGTTGGCAAACCATGGGAAGGAGAGACTGAAAAAATTCCACCACGATTTCAACAGCTTCCACCCCACCATCAACCTCAGCCTGGACCAATCTACACGGGAGGTCCACTTCCTAGGCACCACGGTGCAAATAAGCGATGGTCACATTAACATCACCCTATACCGAAAACCTACCGACCGCTATGCCTACCTTCATGCCTCCAGCTTCCATCCCGGGCACACCACACGATCCATTGTCTACAGCCAAGCACTGAGGTACAACCGCATCTGCTCTAACCCCTCAGACAGAGATCAACACCTACAAAATCTCCACCAAGCATTCTCAAAACTACAATACCCGCATGAGGAAATAAGGAAACAGATCAACAGAGCCAGACGTGTACCCAGAAGCCTCCTACTGCAAGACAAACCCAAGAAAGAAACCAACAGGACTCCACTGGCCATCACATACAGTCCCCAGCTATTTTAGCAAGACAGATTCTCAGACTGGCAAACCAACTCTCCCGCCTCATGCAATCATGATACACACTTAGTCCATGACTGAATTGTCATTTAGTTGTATGCATTTTCAGAGGCTTCATCAGGAGCAAAAAACCAACGTTTACTTTCTAGGCAGGAAATTCCACCTGTTAAATTAATCTGCTTTGTTCACCATGATCAGCAGATTCTCTTACTAGTTAATGAGTTACAGGTACATGAAAATTTGATTGTGAAACCATTACTTCAACTTTCCAGACTGTTCATGGATTAGATAGCATTGTAATCTTAAAGACAACAGCAGACCACCACTTCACCTTCTATCTCTGGTAGGAGCAAATGAGGTAGAGGTCCTACCTCTGGTTATCATCTGGAGTCAGAAAGGCAGGAAGTACCTGAACAACAATTTAATCTCTCTCTCGGTTCAGAGCTCTTGGTGCAGCTTAGCTCAGTATATGATTATTATGTATCATTTTCAGCACAGAAGTGCCCCTTTAATGAAGATATAAGAAATTAGTGATGCGGCAGACTATGGATCTGATCCAAAGCTCACTGAAGTAAATTGGAGACTTTCCAGGTACTTCAATGGGCATTGAATCAAGAGCAGCGTCTCAAAGTTCTGCAGAAGTTGATGGGAGTTTAAGGTCCTGATCACCTTGTAGGATTCATTCTAGGGCTCTGTGAGAAATTTTAGAAATAATATAATTTTGAGAAAGACATGATTTAGAAATACTTGATTTTTAAAAATATATACAATGATTCTGAGATAAAGAATTAAGATTCAAAAACAAAAATATCACAAGACACAAAAAAGAATACTGAGGAAAAATGAAGGAAAATACAAAATTGCTCTTCAATTTTTACTTGAGGGTAGCCGGACACCTTATACATTCACACCAGCAAATGGGCTTTGTAAATCATTTGAAAGATTAATATATGTCACCTTTGATTACCTCATGATAAAATATTACAATATAATCCTATAATTTCTACACCACTTATTTGGCACTTTGGCCGTACATGAACAAATTGACTTGGAGTCAAATATATCTTCTATGCATATCTGAAGCAGACTACTGCAAGAGGGATTTTGATCCCAAGCTACAGTAACTGTGTCCCTTTAGGCAGGATATATTAATCTGGGTACAAGCTTCCAAAGGGGGGGGGGGGGAAATAGAGCTGCCTAACTGCGGTTTGAGAATAATTCTGCTGCATTTTACTGGAAAAGAAAATTGCATCCATATCAGCCAGCCCCACTGTCCTATGACCCAATCCTGCAAAGATTCTCACATGTGGCTATATGGACTGAGTCACGCAACTTACATCACTGAACAGAATTCTTTGTAGGATCAGGGCCTTAAAGTGCATAAAGGAGGAGCCTTCTCCTTGTGAATAAACTGGATAAAGTATTTGAACACAATGTTTCAAAATCCAGACTTTTCAAACCTAGAAGTAGCAGCTAGTTTATAAATATAATGCTTTGTACTACTATTCATTTTTCATCAAAGCACGTTACAAACATTAATGCTTTAAGAGATTGAGCCAATGGGCTTCAAATCAGGCTCTAAACCTTTTAAAACCTACATAAAGTAAGATATTATCCCCATTTCACAGATCTGTAAACTGAGGAATAAAGAGCTTAACGCCAACATTTTTAAATTGAAAAACTCCATTTTAGGTACCTCATTTTCATAGATGCTGCGCATGAACAACTCACATTGAAGTCAGTGGGAATTGTGGGTGCTCAATGTAACCCAGACTTACACAGTGGTGTTGTTTCTCTCTCTCTCTCTCTCTCTCACTTGCAGTTACGTCAGAGAGAGAGGTTAATGGATCTGCTACAGCTTTGCAGTAACAGAGCAGAATATTCTAGCTCAAGTAGTAGAGACTCATACTTTTAGATCCAGAACTTCTGAGTTTGAACCCCGCTGACGACAAACCACCAAGAGTGTTGAATTGTTGGTGACAGCATGATTAAAGTTAAAGTTACTGACTTACATTGACATTTTGGTGCATCACATTTGCCACGTCAAAGATTAAAAGGCCACAAACCACCCACATGTTGTAATTTAACACACACATTTTTTGAGGCCTCTCTCGTTTCATTCATCTGTGTCCATATCATACTCAGACATTTTTTAAAAATTTCCAGGACAGGGTTTCCCCTTTCAGTTTTCATTGATGCTAGGTGTGACATTCAAGTGTTAATTAATATAAATTGGACAGACAATATATTAATTAAACATGACACTCAAATTATTTAAACCCAATACAAAACCAAGATTATACAAAGCATTTTGGTACCCTGCTTTTCCAAAATGACTGATGATATCAAGCCTTGGTAACTTGCTATAAGTCTACTGCTTCTTGGCTCCTTAGAAAAGAAGGAATAAATGAAGTGAAAAGACCACTGGAAAAGTCTAATAGACAAACTGACTAATCTCAGACCCCAAGGTCATAGCAAAGCAATTCATTTCTTGGCTTTTCCACAGCACAAGACATGATTTATCAATCTGAGAGCAGACTTACAAACACTATACATCTCAATAATACATTCCTTGCACTGTGTAACTTTTTAAACAATGATAGATTGCCTATGTTGAACCAATGTTATATTACAAACAGAAGCAGAATATTTGCAAGAAAATGAACCTTTAAAAAAGAATTATGCCAAATATAATTAATCACAATGGCTAATTGTGCCTTAGAGTATAGATGTTTCCTAATATATATGCTTCCAGATATTTTACCAACTTCAGGTATCACATATTGTTAGACATCAGGACACTAAACAGATGTCTTCTTTTCTTCATCATTTGATGCTGCTAATATTACAGTAGATTTGTTTTTTAAAATATAATAATTATAACAATAGTAACAACAACCACTTATATTTCCAGAGAGAAAGGATGGTTTTGTTGTTAAAACTAGATTGTGACTCAGGAGATCTGGATTTAATTTTCAGCTCCACCACAGACTTCCAGTTTGACCCTGAGCAAGTCGTTAATGACTCTGAGTCAGCTTCTCATCTATAAAATGAGAATAATACTTTCTTCTGTCTTTACTATTTATACTCTAATCTTGTACTGTGATCAGTGCAGGTTCAGCAGGATTGGGGCTTTAAACTATCAACAATTCTGAACAGGGACAATCTCCTACTCTCTGTTTGTGCAGTACCTGATACAGTGGGGATCTGATCTGATCTTGATTGGGCCCTCAAGGCACAACTCTAATGCAAATATATACTGATAATTTCTATAACATCTTTCATCCCAAGGGCTCCTAAACATTCTTTACAAACTAGGGTCCTGATCCTGAAATCTGTTCCATGCTGAAGAGAGGTAATGAAGGGATGGATCTGTAGTTAAGGTCTTGGCCAAAGGCTATGAGGAGGTATAAGTTAGCACAAAGCACAGAATAAACCTAAAGACTATATATGAGATGAGTCTGAAGGTTCAATGTGCGCAATTTCCAGTCCTCTAAATTTACTTTGTGATACTGCTTCCTCTGTCATTTTTAAAGTAACAAGCTTGCTTGCTTTCAGAGTACTGGTGTTTGCTCATTAACTGGTTTTTCAGTCCTGACAAGGCCTGATCCTTATTATCATGTATGAAAAATGAAGAGATCACCGCTGCAGATGGCATGATTGCATGATGTAATTTTTAACCAAGTTTTACTTTTAGGGTTATTCAAATATTTTTATCTTGAATAATAATCCTTATTGACCCAGCACATATACATGGAAGTTAATTTTACACTGCAGAAAAAGAATGGATTTCATTGCAATTTCAAATATTCTTGGTTAACAAAATTTCAAGTTATTAAAAAAATGCATAGTTAATGAGCTGAACACTGTGACCTCAGAGTCTGCATGAAGCTATCATTAACCTCCGTGTTTCTTCAGGTCCCATCAGCAGGGGCGGCTCTAGACAGTAGGCTGCCCCAAGCAGCGCGGAGCGCTGCGCCGCCCTTCCCCGGTCCCGCGGCGGGTCCCCTCTTCCCGCGGCTCCGATTGAGCTCCTGCGGCAGGTCCACCGGAGCCCGGGACGAGCGGACCTCCGCAGGCATGCCGGCGGGAGCTCCACCGGAGCCAAATGCCGCCCCCCGGGAAACGGCCGCCCCACGCGCCTGCTTGGCGCGCTGGGGTCTAGAGCCGCCCCTGCCCATCAGCACATTAGGGGCTTTGCTCTTTACACTTGTGCTTACAACAATTAAAGTTTGAAACTCCAGGCTTGAGAAAAAGGTAATTAATAGAGTTTCAGTAGGAAATAAAAAACACACCTACCCTTAAATCTTTAAATTGTGACATATTAATGCACTTGTCAAAGCAAAATTAGGGGGTATATATCATGTCTGAAGTGGGACTCAATCCTCCTCCTCCATCCCAAGGCCAATAGTATTTTCAGTTTTATCATTCGCTTTCTTTCGGTTTCTTTTCTCTTCCACTGTGTCTTCTATAGCTTCAAGTATCTTCCCTCCTCCCCCCGCCATTCAGTATCTGTGTATTCTCTGTCACTTCTGTCTGTCTAGGTTTTTACACCAACTTGGCCTCTGAGTGCCTCAGGCTCAGAAGATTTAACCTGTTTAAGGTCCTGATCCTGCAATTTGTTGCCTGAGTGCAGACGGCTGTGCCCAGGCACAAATTCCTCCTGACTTTAAGCGGGATTGTGTGGGTGCAGTGGCCTAACCAAACACAATCAATTGCAGACTGTCTCCTACACACACCGTTCCCAGCTGGTAGAGTTGTGGGGTGGCACTTTTTGGAGTATTTTTTAATTATTACATACAATTTTCTAATATATTTGATACACCCCAATAATGTTTCTGATGCTATACATGACACAGAAGACAAGGTAATCTATGCCCTGAAGAGTTTACAATCTAGAAAACAATCAAGCAGCTGTCTGCATCTCCCGGTGTTCTTTAGCATGGACTCTGAAGTATTGGTCCCAATAATGCAGATGTGGAGAGGGATTCAGAGGATGAGCCCGTGAAAAGGGCACTATGCACTAAATGTGGGCATTTGATAGCTTTGTTGCAAGGACTGTAGGTGCTCTAACATCTCCCTATTCCTAGTGATGTAATTAGTTATATTCGCCACATAACAGTTTAGGCACATTTTGTTGCAGGTTGGCAGAAGGCTGGTTGACACTGAGTATCAGCTGATCATTCACCCAAGTACCAGCTGCCAGTTGTTTTATATGCTGTGCCACACCTAGAAATGTACAACTGTGACTGATTCTAAAGCAAACATTTACTTTGGCACATCACAACACAGAAGGAATCACTGCAAACTCCCTTGCTCCTGAAGTAATTTGTATCTACTGCCATTTACAAATATATTACAAATTACACACCTGGAGGAGTTACAAATGTTAACCTGCTTAAGGCAACACCCCTAGTTTTTGTTTAAATCCTACCGTGTAATACCACTCCAACACTGCTGTACTATGTGTAATCTTTAACGTAACACTGATGGAAAGCATTCTAAGCAATGTCAGCATCACAGCTCAAAGAATTTATAAACAACAACATGGCCTGATAAATGTCTGTCACCAGCTGCTGTTTAGGGGCCTGAGACTCAATGGTCATTGAAGTCAATGGAAACACTTCCATTATTTCAGTGGCAGTTGAGTCAGCCCCTATTAATATTAGTCAAAGCTATCTTCAAAAGCCTTTTTTTTTTTTTGGCCACAATAGCCAGGCAATGGTATCTTTCTACTCTAGCTCTGGAGAAATTTCAGATGCAGAATTCTTTTCAGTATGGTTAACAGCAAACAGCATCTTTACAATCCTTCATGCAGCAACCAAATAAAAAAAAATCGTCTTTTTCCTATATACTTCTACATTCATGTGGAGAATGTGCCCTCAGATGCACAGTAAACACAGGGCACCTTCCTTTATCTCCCATGCAAACAGCACCCTGAATAGGAAGAGTGATAAACTGACGCTTCTGCAGCTTTGTAGCATGGAGGAAGCAACCCAACACATGTAAAGCTGAGCCCCTTTTTCTGAAACTATCTTTTAATGGACACATCAAATCAGCTGGACTATCAGAGTTCTGAAACAATACATATCTCCACAATTCTTTGATCTGCTCCAGCTGTGCAAAGCAGCTACAATACCAGTTTAACCAGCTCTCTAAAGATTCTCCATACCTAAGGGGAATCCTTGACTGGATGTTCCCATGAGAAAGGGGGTATACCTGGGGCAGTCTTAAAGTAGGGTGACCAGACAGCAAATGTGAAAAATCAGGACAGGGGGTGGGAAGTAATAGGAACTTATATAAGAAAAAGACCCCAAAATCGGGACTGTCTCTATAAAATCAGAACATCTGGTCACCCTACCTTAAAGCCACCTTTACGTTCTCCTCTTCCCAAGTGGTACTGAGTAGATCTCAGGGGCAGATAAGGATCTAGCCCACTATATATATATTCTGTGGGATGTAATATTATTTTTATTTGTACTTTTAAAGAAAGAATAGTGTCCCTTATGTTCTAACCAGCAGAGAGGCAATATGCTGAGAAATGTATAGTACCTCTCACTCATTTAACCCAATGGCAAAAAACTTGTGCTGACCTAATCAGAAGCAGGACAGTCACAAAATTATCCATAACAAAAATAATTAGTAACATTGCTTAATTACAATATATTCTTCAGTGTGCAAGTTCTCAAAGAGATTTAACTATATGGAAAGTCTGGTGGGATTTGTGTGTGCGTCCACATGCACATTTGTAAAATAACACCTTATATATATTGATAATAGCCATATAACTTACAGATCCAGGAGAGGAATACTATCTAATACAAATCCTTGACTACCTCACCTGCACTCTGCCCACTAATCCATCTCCCCAGGACTTACTACAGCATTCCAGATACTTGAACATAAGCAATAAGACTAATAACAAATAAACAAAACAAAAAAAACTGCTAGAAAAAAGGTTCTTTTCCCCCACCAAAAGAAATGTAGATATCTCTCCTTTTTTCTCACAAGATTATACTGTACTGATGCATATGTATATACAGATACACAGGCGCCTACAGCCCACAAGAGTCCGTTTTACCATCTTTACATAGCGGTACCCAGGCTTTCGCAGCTCAGAAGCCAAATTACTTGTTTTCAAAATCTAGCCATTTTTTCTTTAAGGAGAATATTCATTTGTAATTATTAGGGGCAGACAATCAATAAGAATCAAAAGGAAATCCATAACTTTTTTTACTGGTGACCAGCGCTACAAGCTCATATTGGTTGTGAAAGACTGACACACGCTCATGTTGCTCGTTGTGTTACTCCGTGGATAACATTTACAGAGATAACCCTACAAGTCTCAGATCCTGGGTCTACAAACTCAGGCTGTGGAGCTCAGACTACAGCGCTAAAAAGAGCTGTGTAGAAATTGTGGCTCAAGCTGGAGGCTGAAGCCCACCTCCTTCCCTAGTCTTCAGAGCCTGAGCTCCAACCCAAGCCCAAATGTCTACACAGCTATTTGTAGTTGTCATAGCATGAGTCCCACAAGCCCAAATCTGTAGACGTGAGCTTTCAGACTCACGGCAATGGGTTGCCACTTGCTCCGTAGATGTGCCCTGTGTGACTAAATCAAGTTATTTTGTGCTGAACTGTAGAATTAGCTGTTTAGATCACTATTTAAAAAAACAGAAAAATTGCCACATAATATACATTCTTGGGCCTGATTCTCCCCAGCAGGACACAAGTAACTTGCACTGAATGAAACCATTGGGAGTTATTCGTATCCTGAAGGTGAGATTCAGAACTCTGGAGATCTACTTACTCTTCTGCTTTCTCTGCATATAAAAGTAGAATGCACAATAAGGTCACCAAAGGCCAGAAAGAACAAATCTTCAAGCAACAGCAGTTAAAATAGATACCAGATCTGCTGGAAAAAGCAATCTGACCAGCATGCAGAGTTTCCAGGGATCACTGCTTTTTCTACAGCATTTTAGTGTTATGATCATTTTAAAAATGAAAGGGGGAAAATAAGGTACCTACTTCTCAGGATTTTCCACTTCTTCAGTTACAAAATTGAGGTAAAACCTAGAAAATAAGAGGAAAATTACAAAACTTTAATGCATTTTCATCCTAGATTAATTTTCCAACAGTCATGTAGATGTTTTTAATTCAATAAACAGACCTGTCCATTATCAGTTTCTTTACAGAGAGTTACCTTTGCAATTATACCAAGGGATGAAATCACACCTACTTATCCTTCCGTCTTCCTTCCATTTTGGAAGAAAAGTTGGCTTGCTAGTTATCAAAGAGAACAGGACACCAGACAAAACCCTACACAATGCCAATGTGGAATGACATTGCACTTAGGGCTTTTTCCCAAGCTCACATACTGAAAAAAATGTGGCCAAAAATCCCCCTCAAACCACACAAATCTCAGTTTTAGGCCCTAGTCTTAAGCTTGCATTTGACAGAATGTCTTGTAAACGTTATATCAGTGACCTTGACCAGACCTTTGGAGCAACCAGAATAGAAGCAACTTCAAAAGAATCCATCTTAGATTTTAGCCAATACTGGAAGTTGTAGTTAATGTCATATATATAGCCAGCGACCAAGGTCATTAATCCTGCAAGCCATGACACTGACCACTGCATGATCAATGAGGCCATTGCACTCCAGTGTAAGAGCCAACAAAGCTTTGTATCTGCATACATAAGGCTATGCAGCAGGCATAGTCCTATACACTGAGCAGTAGTAAGTCTCAAACTTCTTGAGTAATTGTTCCCTAACTTGCAAGTGCACAGAGTAAAAAAGGGAAGGGGGAGTAAGGTAAGAATGTTGATTTATGCCTAATAAGGCATTTAGCTACGTGCTCATCTCTTAAATCTCATTCCAACTACTAGACAGAAATAATTTGGTGGCCAGGCAGCAGTCCTCTCAGTAACATAAGACTGTGTTTCTCTACATTCTTTGTCCTGCTTCTCACTTTTCACCCACCACTTATATACACAATACTCTGCTCCTGCTCTATGCAGGATAAAACTCCAGACATAGCCAATAAAACATCCTTATTCTTCATTTTACTACTGCCTCTTAGGGCAGGTATTAAATTCCACCAATAACCTGGGTCACAACACCAAATTTTGCCCTGCTTCTTCGCTGTTATTTTATTGGATTAAATTAGCCACATGTGACTAACAGAGCAAGGCTACTGTGTGACATACCTCATAGTGCTCTGGTCTGTTCTGCTCTAAAGCAATCAGTTTGAGCTAGTGGCAAAGAGAGAGGTAGCTTGGAAGAAGCACTGGCAAAAGTTAGTTCTGTTTCTGTAAATGGCAAATAAAGATCTAGGATTAACAGTCAGTAGCTGGAAAAGGAAAGGCAAAAAGTGATTCCTTTTATTTTAAATGTAAATTTTGAGGAGCTCAGTGTTTTGGTTGGGAAAGGGAGGTAACTAGGTCTAAAAGGTATAAAGATAATATTATTAAAACCTATTTTACAGCCTCAAGAGTGAGTAATGTCCAAACAAGGAGTTTTCAAAGTACCAATAAAACAAAAATGATCATTAAGGGAAGTATTTTAAGCCAGAGTCCATTTCACAGGTAAATGAGAGAGGGAAGGGGTGGGTGGGAGAGAGAGATTTCATATAATCAGGAAGATTTCTTTTGGCTTTCAAAATACCAGCTCTATTTTCTGAATCTGTGGATTCTCTAGGGTGCCCCCCACACAACTGAATGTGTTTTGTTCGGTAATTCACTGTGTATGTTTGTAATGCCCTTGTACAAAAGGGGAGTTACAGGCTGGCAGAGAATTCAAATATCTGACTCAACTCATTGCCATCCCTCCCACCTCCAAAAAAACCCAAACCCTTATCATTCATGCCTTGTCCTTTGTATAAGGCAAAGTGTTTTAGTGCCTGTGAGCAGTGTGTAAAGGGGAAAAAAGGCTTTCAAACAGTTCTCAAAATAAACCCTGTCTGTGCATTGCAGTACTTTTTAAACTCCAGCTGCACAGTATATCGACATTGCACAATGTGGAATACCTATAGGGCATGAATAAATTATAAGGAAGAAGCTAAAAGCACCAATCTGTTTCCAGCCTACAATAGTGTCATTAGTGACAAGGAGAGAGAGAACTTGGAGCAAAGTTCTGAGCAAGATACTTTGAGCCAGATTCTGATACCGTAGCTCATGCTGAATAGTACTTTACTCCCACTGCAATAGTGTAAGATGCTAGTCAACAAGTGCAAAATGGTTATATATCACTACTTTGTGGCCTAGCTAAAGTTATTAATATACCCTTCCAAGCAGTCAGTTTTTACTAGCCTTTTGGGCTACATTTTCATATAGTAGAGATCAAGGTCCACATGAAACACAATTCCTCTTGCAAATTGTTTAATTGCCTGTATAAAACAGTATTTGTGCATGCAATTACCTGTAGGAGCAGGATTTTATAATGTCCCATGAGAATTAATGTACGATTTAAGTTCATCCTGTCAGCAACCCTTTTTGAATAGCAGAAAGGAATGACAGACCAGAACAATCCTTATGACTGATTATGGTCACCCTTTTGTTTTAGGATAAGTTATAATGTCTACTATGGTTTCCTAGGGTATGTCTACACTTACCGCGCGGGTCGACGCGGTGAGTTCGACTTCTCGGAGTTCAAACTATCGCGTCTAATCTAGACACGATAGTTCGAACTCCCTGCGCGCTCCGGTCGACTCCGGAACTCCACCACTGCAAACGGCGGTGGCGGAGTCGACCTTGGAGCCGCGGACTTCGATCCCGCGGTATCTGGATGGGTAAGTAGCTCGAACTAGGGTACTTCGAGTTCAGCTACGCTATTCGCGTAGCTGAACTTGCGTACCCTAGTTCGACCCCCGCCCTTAGTGTAGACCAGGCCCTATATGTATTACAAATTAGGCACTCTAGTTAAATATACATTTCTTTGTTTTAAGGTTTAGTAAGTAAGAGACAGGATCTTGTATTGTATCTATGGTAGGGAGATTAGAGGAATCTTGACGGCCTGAAGCCCCAATGTGAATTGTTTTAGTTATAAAGATTTAGCAAGGCTTGATTTACAATGTATTCTGCTGAATATACAGTACTGCTGTCTGTATACCTTTGAAGGTTTCTGTGAATGAGGAATGCATGCATCAGGAAAAGATAAGGTGTGAAAGCCATCAAAAATGTCCAGATGGTCAAGAAAAAGTGAGAGAGACTTGGAAAGACCAGGAGACAATCAGAAAATATCCATTGTAGCCAATGCTAAACATGTTAGCAGCATTGACGACCTCAGAGGTGAGGCAGGCACCCCCGAAGGCGAGACAACAAATAGAAGTGTGGCAAAGTACCTTCCTCTCCTCAGCAGGCCCAGTCCTTTTTAGCCTTGGAGACACAGGCTTGGACAAGGCAAATCCTTACCGGTAGCATAGGGTCTGATATTCCTTTCCCCAGTCAGCACCTTGTGCTTGTTTTCCTTCCCTCCAGGGGAGGGAGTGCAGCCTTCCTTCCTGGGAGGGTTCAGGGTCTTGCTGCACCCATCCTACTGGCAGTTTCCCTGTTTCTCTCACACACACACCCCACTTCCATTCAGGGGAGGGTTTAAAAAGGTCACAAGCAGTTGGAGCCAGCTGAACCTAATTAGTTCCCTAGTAATCCCTGTTCCAGCTGTACCTTATTTCCCAGTGGTTCTCTCTCCTCAGTGGATTGGGAGAGGCCTTTTAACCCCCTGGGACTAATTACTACCCTGCCTTTGTAGCTGTTTGTCCTGGGTTTACCACATGGAGATAAGGATGGGAAGCCCGACAATAAGCATCAAATGATAACGCCACTTAAGGACTAATGATTACAGGATGACATTGCAAAATGCATGGACTCAAATGGGAATTTACAACTAGAAAGCTGGGGTGTTTTGCCATGGAACTCTGGGTTCAGTCCTGCAAAACCTTGGAGCATCAGATCGTGACCGACAAGAGCCCAGTTCCACACTCGTGCTCAATCTAACTGGCCATTAGATTGACTTGAGCTACAACAGACTGGTAACTATAAACATCAACTGGCAGGACTCTGTGTGTCTGTATGTGTGTGTGTACATGTGTGTGTAACTAAAAAGCATATGCTAACTATTGCATTTTCAATAAATGCTGCGTATTTGACTTATCCTATAAAAGATCCCGTGTGCTTTGTATAGCATAATGTAACCATATATTTAACAAAGGGATTTTTTTTCCTGTTTGCTTTTAATTAAAATAGATTATGAGAATTAAAGTATATTCCTCCTTGTTTACCTCAGTTCTATCCTGAGGCCAAAAATGTAAATCAATAATTATTTTGAGCCAGATTCATCCATGCTTACTCACCTTACTCTGCAAAAATACTGTCTTTCCTTGATGGGGCTACCCACAAAGTAACTACTGAACATAAGTAAAACCAGCAAAATCTGTCCCTTAATACATTAAAACAAGATATACATGAGATGGTTGAATTCAGGATCCTGACAAAAAGGAGAGCAGCAGAATATGGACACTGGACTTCAGAAAAGCAGACTTTGACTCCCTCAGAGAACTGATGGGCAGGATCCCCTGAGAGGCTAATATGACGGGGAAAGGAGTCCAGGAGATCTGACTGTATTTTTAAAGAAGCCTTATTGAAGGTGCAGAAACAAACCATCCCGATGTGCATAAAGAATAGCAAATATGGCAGGCAACCAGATTGGCTTAACAGAGAAATATTTGGTGAGCTTAAACACAAAAAGGAAGCTTACAAGAAGTAGAAACTTGGACAGATGGCTAGGGAGAAGTATAAAAATATTGCTCGAGCATGCAGTGGTGTAATCAGGAAGGCCAAAGTACAACTGGAGTTGCATCTAGCAAGGATGTGAAGGGTAACAAGAAGGGTTTCTATAGGTATGTTAGCAACAAGAAGGTGGTCAGGGAAAGTGAGGGAACCTTACTGAATGGGGAAGGCAACACAGTGACAGATGATGTGGAAAAAGCTGAAGTACTCGATGCTTTTTTTGCCTTGGTCTTCACAGACAAGGTCAGCTTCTAGACTGCTGCACTGGACAGCACAGTGTGGAGAGGAGATTAGCAAACCTCCGTGGTGAAAGAAAAAGTTAAGGACTATTTAGAAAAACTGGACATGCACAAGTCCATGGGACCGGATGTAATGCATCCAAAAGTGTTGAGGGAGTTGGCTGATATGATTGCAGAGCCATTGGCTATTATCTTTGAAAACTTGTGGCGATCGAGGGAGGTCCTGGACAATTGGGAAAAGGCAAATATAGTGCCCATCTTTAAAAAAAGGAAGAAAGAGAAACCGGGGAACTACAAACCAGTCAGCCTCACCTCAGTTCCCAGAAAAATCATGGAGCAGGTCCTCAGGAATCCATTTTGAAGCACTTGGAAGAGAGGAAGGTGATCAGGAATAGTCAACATGGATTCACCAAGGGCAAGTCATGTCTGACCAACTTGATTGCCTTCTATGATGAGATAATGGCTCTGTGGATATGGGGAAAGCGGTGGACGTGATATACCTTGACTTTAGCAAAGCTTTTGATATGGTCTCCCACAGTATTCTTGCCAGCAAGTTAAAGCAGTATGGATTGGATGAATAGATTATAAAATGGATAGAAAGCTGGCTAGATCATTGGGCTCATCAGGTAGTGATCGATGGCTTGATGTCTAGTTGGCAGCCGGTTTCCAGCGGAGTGCCCCATGGTTCAGTCCTGGGGCCAGTTTTGTTCAACATCTTTATTAATGATCTCGATGATGGGATGGATTGCACCCTCAGCAAGTTTGCAGATGACACTAAGATGTGGGGAGAGGTAGATATGCTGGAGGGTAGGTATAGGGTCCAGAGTGACCTAGACAAATTGGACGATTGGACCAAAAGAAATCTGATGACATTCAACAAGGACAAGTGCAGAGTCCTGCACTTAGCATGGAAGAATTCCATGCACTGCTACAGGCTGGGGACTGACTGGCTAAGTGGCAGTTTTGCAGAAAAGGATCTAGGGATTACAGTGAATTAGAAGTTGGATATGAGTCAACTGTGTGCCCTTGTTGCCAAGAAGGCTAATGGCATATTGGGCTGCATTAGTAGGAGGTTTGCCAGTAGATCAAAGGAAGTGATTATTCCCCTCTATTCGGCACTGGTGAGGCCACATCTGGAGTATCGTGTCCAGTTTTGGGCCCCCCACTGCAGAAAGAATGTGGACAAACTGAAGAGTCCACCGGAGGGCAACAAAAATGATTAGGGGGCTGGGGCACATGACTTATGAGGAGAGGCTGAGGGAGCTGGGCTTATTTAGTCTGCAGAAAAGAAGAGTGAGGAGGGATTTGATAGCAGCCTTCGACTACCTGATGGGGGGTTCCAAAGAGGATGGAGCTCAGCTGTTCTCAGTGGTGGCAGATGACAGAACAAGAAGCAATGGTCTCAAGTTGCAGGGCAGGAGGTCTAGGCTGGATATTAGGAAAAACTATTTCACCAGGAGGTGGTGAAGCACTGGAATGGGTTACCTAGGGAGGTGGTGGAATCTCCATCTTTAGAGGTTTTTAAGGCCTGGCTTGACAAAGTCCTGGCTGGGATGTTTTAGTTGGGGTTGGTCCTGCTTTGAGCAGGGATTTGGACTAGATAACCTCCTGAGGTCTCTTCCAACCCTAATCTTCTCTGATTCTATGATATAGGACATGTCAGTCATTTTTTACACTTAAATACATGGCTTTGTTACAGCATACGATCTATAATACAAGTGGACATCTTTGGACTACTTACCAGCCTGAATAGGCATACATTCCTGAATAAAAAGCGAGAGGTAATCCCATAACACTGGCATCATTCCCTGCAAATGCATCTTTAAAGTGCTGTGTTTCTCCTGCAATAGAAATAGAAACAATACTTAAATATAACCTCTGAAATATTCACTAGACAATTTTTAAAAAAATGGACCCGTGACTACTACTACATTGACCATCTACACTCCTTTTCCCTTGTTTAAAAAAAAATCACATCATGGAGAAGTTACTCACCCAGATAGTTCAACTGACTTCAGATTCTGCTGTTGACATCAACAGGACTATTTGGGAGAGTAGCCCCTCATCAGTGTGAGTAAAGTGTCAGTCTGGCACTGAGACTGTGTCCTGATTGCATTCACTTTCCACTCTAGGAAAGAAGTTGGTTGTATTGTTTGCCAAAAGGGCCAGCTTTACTCAAATTTTGCTGACTATTTTCAGAAACAGCTAATCTCCTCTAATCGTGTAATAGGAACAAAATGTATGATCTATATGTCCAGCTAATACAGTTTGTATATGATACAGGTGAGCTACAGCCAAAAATTCTCTTGAGAAATTATTTGGTGGATAATTTCAAATAAAGTTTGAGAAAATCCTATTGGCAATTTGCAAACAGAAAATGTATCGGATAAATGACCGAATATACATTGTGCACCCATCTGTATTCAATATTAATGTACATTTTAAACATGTCAATCAATGTACCTATTTTTCACATTTACTGCTAGCCAAAAAGCTGGCTCCTGAACCAGCTGTCACATGAGAAGCACAATACTGCTGTATCACTAGAAACGGAAAAGTTAACCAACCCCCCCCAGATCTGATGTTTGGGGAAAGAGAAGGTTCAAATTCTGGATTTGAAATGTCTGGCTAAGACCTTTTAGGCCAAATTCTGCCATAGGCTGCAGGAGGCTTTCAGGGGCTTCAATGGGAGGTGCACACAGTCATGTAACAGCAGAATTTGAACTTCTGTGTTTATTTTATTTTCTTTGTTGGGCTTGATTCCTAGTGCATTCACAGTGTTGTAATTCCACTGACTTCAGTGGAGCTATTCCTGATTTACACTAACACAAATGAGAACAGAATCAGGCTCTTAATTTTTTGTAATTATTCTCTATAATTATACTTTAAAATTTAAATCACAAAAAACACTGCCAGCATTTTACTTATAACAGCTTTTTTAAAAAAAATGGAATTGATAGCTAAAATCTGTCCAGCATTTAAGCTATTAGCATCCAGTAGATTTCTATCACATAATATTCATAACCATGAGTCACATTATACTAAGCAAGAATTATACAGCTATCAATCCAAACACTTGCGGGTAAACATATTGAAAATAGTACCCAGGAGGTGGCTACAGACATATCGTAATAGGCTGTGTGCTCATATTTTTCACAGATTGTTCTAAAAATTTTCCCTACTCAATTTCCTGTACAGATTGTTTTGAATGCACTTCTGCTCATTTTAAAAAGATAATGGAGGCGGGGGAAATTGACAAAACAAGTTCTTCCCTGTAGGACGTGTACATTCATATCTCAGGAATGCAGGGTTTTGCTACTCCCCACTTCACAAACATTCACATTTGGAAGATGCAGTGAAGAGTTTCCACACAGAAAGAAAGGTTTGGTTATAGATCCATCTATCCTGTCGGCACAGGAATATTGTAACCGAATCTGCTGGGGGAAACTGGCACTGCACACGTGTGCTGTAACTAACAGTAAGCTTTAAGTGTGTATTTGTGTAACTCCCCTCAACAAGAGTTATTCTCATTCTCATTCTCTGCTATAATGTTACCGGATTCAGTGTAGCTTGTAAGACTGCTCTGGCATCAGACCTAGTGGTGCCCTAGGTGGCTGCCTATTCTGCCTATGGCTAAGGATGGCCCTAGGCATTGTTATGTGCTAGATTTTCTAGGAAGTTGTAAGCCTGTGCAGAATTCTGTTCAATGTCCTAATTATCAAAGGGTCAAATCCTGAACTCCTTACTCAGTTTTCATTCCATCTTTATTCATTTCAAACTCCTCATTTGTCATGTTCCTGTAGCAGATATGGACTGGCTACAGAGCTTGCTTGTACACACTAGATGTGTTTATACTAAGATCCTTTAATGCTCTGTCAGGTATTGCTGAGGGTAACTTTAAATAACGTATTTTCTCACACTGCGCCACCTAGTGGCTGAATGGTATAATACAGTACATGGTATAATATAATAATAGCATTCCATTACATCACTGAAGCTGATGTGAGTTTTGCCTGAGTAATGACTGAAAAAAATGGAAAGCCATATTCTTCCAGCCTCACTCAGAATGAGAAGTACCTTATTCTGTGAATAGCCTCACTGACAGCATATGGAGGTAGAGGGTTGTGGGGCTGTGAGAGAACAGAGTGGACAGAAGGAATGATTCAGGGGGGACACCATTTAGCATAGCTGGTTTGACACACAAGGCAAAAGCACCCTGGGAAGCCAATGTTGGGTGTGGGTCACATGGGGAAATCAATGGTTCTACTCAATATAAGTAAGGGTAATTGGAGCTAGCCCTGAGCGAGGCGCTCACTATTTGGTCCAGTCCAAGGATATTAAGAGATGAGTAGAAAAAAAGAGTATTTTATTAATGTGAAAGTGAGAGGAAGGAGGAGGAGTAGCTATGAAAAAGAAAACAAAAACACATGAGATCAGGAATCTGTCTAGTGATTAGACTGAGACCTGGAGTGGGAAACTTTTGTTTAAGACACGGTAACTGGCTAAGGAGAATTTAAAAAGTGAGCCATCTATGGCCTTGAGAAAATCTGAATCCACTGCTCTGTGAGTGAGTGAGAGAGAGAGAGAGTACACTGTTGTTGACCACTTGTTTTTCTTATAGAATGATCCACCAGTTGTGATGAATTGTTCAGATTACATTTGGGTAGGCAATGATTAGGGCACCTTTCCTAGCCCTTTCACTTGCTAGAGTGAGCAGTGCTGTCCTGTAAAAGGGGTGCTCATTCACCTGGGGCATCGCTAAACATTTTTGCTCCCTGGGATTCAAGATCAAGATCTTTATAGAATGTCCACTGTGTTGATGACCCTCAGCATATTAAATCTGCTTTGGTGCACCATGTGGAGGAGACCTCTAGGTCCAACATCTAAAAAGGCACTGCAACATTGTATTGTGAAATACATAAGTCCTGATAAAGCACAAAAGACGTCAATGACTATCCCCTGCATCTTACGTAGTTCCCAGTCGTCATGACCTTTTGTGTCACTGTTCTCCAACTTCAGCAGCTGAGAGAGCGAGATTGCCCATGTGCAACAGATTTCTTACCTAAAAAACCTCACTCACAGGCATTCACAAATCATTAAGAAAAAAAGTCTGCAATGATGGGTGAGTGAAGTGTCAGGTGTAGCTGAACACTTGGAGTCACAATCACAAACTTGTACACAGGTGACCTGGGACATTGGTTCCTCAACTTTGAATCTTGGGGAGCAAGGATGTTCAGTAACATCTCTCTTGTTTTTTCTATAAAACAAGAGCTCTCTCTATGGTTACATGGAACATGCAGACCCTAATGGACAAAGATACCACATCAAGATTTGAAAGATGTACAGCATTAATTGCAAGAAAACCTGCAAGATACAGCAACAACATAGCTGCCCTCAGCAAAACCAAACTTGAAGATGAAGGCTCCATAATGAACTAGAAGGTAGCTACAGCTTTTTTTTGAAAAGGGAAACCATCAGAAGAAGACACAATTGATGGCATTGGTTTTGCCATTAAATAGAGCTGCCTGAAATCACTGAGATACTTACCTGCAGGCAAAAATAAACACCTAAGTACTCTACAGTTTTCCATTGGAAATTCATGATATTGTGACTCCTATCAGTGCTTATGCTCCAGCCATGAATAACTAAAAGAACAGTTCTATTCTGATTTGGATGACATAACCAAATGTATACCAGTGAAGACAAACTCATACTTCTGGTAGATTTTAATGCCAGAGTTGGAAAAGAGAAAATTTAACAGGAGCTGTCTTCTCCTCAGCAACTGTACTGAACATGTGTTTGTTATCACTGACACAATCTTCAGGCAAGCTGACAAATATGAATCTTTGTTGAGGCATCCAAGATCCAAGCACCTGATTGACTATGTCATTACATGGCAGAGTTATCAGGGATATCAGATAACCAGAGCAATGTGAGGAGCAAACTGTTGAACTGACCATAGGATGATCAGAGCCATTTTCAATTTACACATTGCTGCTCTTCATTGAAACAATGCTGAATAGATCAAACCGCAATTGAATATAGCAAAGTTGAGACATTCATTTAATCAAGAAAAACTAAGGGAAAACTCAAAGAAAAAAATTGATCACCTTACATCATCAGGTCTCATTTTGCTCAATCAGCTTGTCAAAACAGCGTCAGAGAAGCTTCCATCAGAGATCAAATGAGGATTTAGATTGGGACGGTGCACCATAGACATGATTTTTGCTGTTAGGCAGATTCAGGAAAAATGCATTGAACAAAACATGGAACTGCATGTTGTCTTCATGGATCTAAAAATAGTGCTTGACACTGTGAACAGAAATGGCCTCTGGAAAGTTCTAGAAAAGTTTGGCTGCCCAATTCATTAACACCGCATGTCAATTCCATGAAGACATGTCTGATCAAGAACTCTCAGATGGTGACCTCTCTAAACAATTCCCCATACCTAACAGGGTGAAACACGGCTGCATGCTGGCACCAGTCATCTGTGGTCTCTTCTTTGTACCCATTCTAAATTATGCAAATGATAGCTGTCAAAAAGGAATATACATAAGGTACATAACTGCTGGAGAACTCTTCAATCTCTGAAGACTTGCTGCAAAGACAAAAGTCCTTGAGGCACTCATTTGTGAAACTCTCTTTGCAGATGTTTGTGCTCTACTTAGTCACAGTGAAAGTGACTTACAGCTCATCCTTGAGAGGTTCTCAGAAGCAACTAAACAGTTTGGACTCATCAGCCTGGAAAAAAATGAAGTCCTCTTCCAACCAGCCCCATCAACCACTAAGCCAAACATCAGCAAATATGGGAGGAGGGATAGCTCAGTGGTTTGAGCATTGGCCTGCTAAACCCAAGCTTGTGAGTTCAATCCTTGGGGGATCATTTAGGGAACTCGGGTAAAAATCTGTCTGGGGATTGGTCTTGCTTTGAGCAGGGGGTTGGACTAGATGATCTCCTGAGGTCCCTTCCAACCCTGATGAAAGAAAGCATCACTGGTACCAAACTAAAGAATGGCAATAACTTTACATATCTTGGCAGTAGTATCTTAAATGATAGTTCCCTGGGTCAAGAAATATCAAACAGAATACAAAGGCAAGCCAGTCTTTTGGAAGACTTTCCCATAGTATCCTCAACCAGCCTACCTTCAAACTGTTGCCGGAACTGATATACGATGCTGCTTTGATAGCACCCCTTTTATATGGATGTGAAACATGGACAGTTTACTACAGACACATCAAGCAACTTGAAAGCTTTTACATGCATTGTCTTTGTTCTATTCTGTAGTTCTGCTGGCAAGACAAAGTGTCAAATATCAACATCCTTGAGAGAGAAGAAACAAACAGCATCAAAGTAATGATTATCAAAGCCCAGCTTAGATGGGCAGGTCACGTTATCAGAATGGGTGGTAACAGATTCCCCCGAAAGAGTTCTTTATGGTGAGCTGGAACTAGGAAAGTATAGGAAGGGCAGTCAACATAAATGCTTCAAAGATGCCCTTAAGCAGAATATCATCTCATGCAGTGTAAGTATTGATGACTTTGAAGACACAGCCAATGACAGACCTGAATGGAGAGTAACTATCGATAAACATTGTAAACATTCTGAGAAAGACAGGTGTGAAAAGTGGATTGAAAAAAAGGGCCAAGCATCATGCCAAGTTTTTCAGCGGCATTCCTAGATGACATCTGCTCATGACCTTGACCCGCACAAACTAGACTATAGAGCCACAAGAGAATACATGAGATGCCAGGACATCATTGTCGGATATGATGGACAGACATACTGTGTTTTTGATGCAGGTTTGAGGTTATATGGAATATTGCAAAAGTATCCTCCTGAATTGATAACATATGAAATTCTTACCAGATAGGATCTACCAATGAGCTTATTAAAATCAACGGCTCTTCTATCTCCCCTACTCTGAATGACTTTTTTGTGCTTTGTTACAGTAACATCTAAACAATGACAATATAGAGAGACTTGTGAACTCTTCAGACTTCCTTCACTGAGTTTGTATGAGCCCGGCTGTCTTGCTTTTATATTTATTCTTTCACTTGGTATTAGTAACATGTACATGAGCTTCAAATACAATCACATACGGGCACATCTGCTAGTTTAAACATCTGCAAAGGCCAACATCAGGAACAACATCTTTCTCCCATGCAGACACAATATTTTACCACAAGTATTTTAACATTTGGGAGCTACATTGCACATTTTGATATGCTCATAATTTTGTGAAAATTCTGAACCCTGAACATTCCTGTTGCTAATTCATAACATATAATAATGAACCGGGCTAAACGTTAATGCAGTTAAAAAACAAATTATCTCTGCCAGATAATAATGTCCAATTTATTAAAACATTTAGAGGAACAAGACATGCCCATCTGCCATTAAAACTGATTCTGTCTTTCTACAGAGAGTTTTCACTTCAAATAAAAGTTTGGATGCTGAAAGGAGCAATTCTGTGCTTCTTCATTTAACATGCTGGATCCAGTCTCAATACTCTCATTGGCATGCTGCTATAAATACCAGTTCATCTCAGTGTGGTTCCACTTCCAATCAATTGCATGACAGTACAGAACTCAAGTTAAACAAGCAGAGACTTATTAAGAGATTTTGCTGGTATAAGCACTATTTGGTAGCAGTGAGGGTGGGGGAAGGGAGAGAAAAATCATTTTAAAAGCATTTACTTTTTAGTTCATACCTTTAATTAGCTGCATAACTCCAGGGACTATAATTATCAAAATTGCTACGAGCTTGCAAAAGGTAAGGAAAATCTGGATGCGAGCACTCCAACTGACACTCATGCTATTCAGGACCATTACCACTGCTGCAAGAGAAGAAGAGGTGAAAGTTAAACAGAAGTCCTCATCCCACCGAAGACACTGTAAACTAAAAACTGAATAATGCTGAACAGTGGATTCTTACACATGAAAGAAAACAGAGACATCCTAATAACTTGTTCCCTCTGTTACCTCCTCACCTTTCCCCTCCCCATCCTATGCTAAATGCCTCTGCTGAACCCATCTTTCTGTCCCACTGCTCCAACCATCAATCTCTTCACTATCTGCCTAGCTCTTTCCACCTCAAATTATAGCTTGTCACTTACTCAGTGTCAGAATTGTTAACTGTTCGTAATGGATGGGCTGATATAACACTGCTTTTGATTAAAAAATTAATTGCACATCCCATCACTCTGGGCCTCAGTGTTAATGTTGGCTTGGTTGTAGAATTGCATTTTTTAAACCATAATTAATAATAAAATTAAAGCTTCTCACTCTCACTTAGGCTCTGCATAAATTTGCCCCTAGCTACACCTCTGCCTTTATTTCCACTTACTCTTCTTCTCACTATTTATCCTCTTTTAGGATCATATTACACCAGACACAAGGGGATGAGGATGCAAAGAACTTCCCAGCTATCTTTGGGAATTCTAGCACTGTTGGTGGTACTAGATGCACAGAGGCCTCGCAGTCCTCCAGTGCCAAGTTTGGGCCTGTGTCCAGCTCATATGCAAAGACAGAAGAAAGGGAAGGAAGGATCCTTTCATTCTCACCCCCAAATTGTGTGCCCTACCCATCAGGGCAAGTACATTCTGGTTCTTAATGGGACCCTGACTGACACAGAAGATGAACAATGAAGCATCTAATTCTATCCCAGTTATTCTGGCATATGTAATGATATGCCTGTAGGAGGAGAGGAGATAAGGAGGTATTAGTAAATGAATAATTATACAGAGTACAAAACCCTATTGCTAGCCAAAAGAAGAATACGGTTTTTAATCCCTTGCTGGAGAAAAGGGTGAATGTGATAGTGCAAGCCTATCAATTGATCCTCTCTCTGTTTCCATCCAGAGGGACTAATGAATCAGCTTTACATCAGAATCCTTCCTTACTCCAAAGCCTTCTTAGGAGCACTGGTTTATCTGGATTACCAGATATCTCACACACCACTGGATTTATAAAATCACAATTTAGGAGTGCCCATCCAGAGCCTGAAACTTGGAGCTTAGCAAATATTAATTCAGGTGTTGCAGGTCTGGCCCTGTACAGACTCTCCAGCAGCTAGAACTACTGTTTCATCATGTGTCTTTACAAGTCGGCTCTAGGACTATGGATGATGCTTAACCTGCAAAACGGAGCAAGGTTTTACTGTGCTTCAGAACTGAGACAGTCTCTTTTGGGCTACCACAAAAACAAAATTGTCTGACTTCTGCAAAATCTCCTTGTAGTCAGAATATTTTGTGTTTTGCTTTATTATTCCTGTATACATACGTCAACCTGGCAACACATATAAAGTGCTGGGTGCCTGATTCACCTCGGTGACACTCAACACTGATATAATTCAGTTGATTTAAGTGTTAAAAGTTCCTCCTGTTCTAAGGTGGAGTAACATAGTTCTGAATCAGGCCCTAAATCCTTACATATGTTGGATTGACTGGTTGTTGATCATATACTCATTTACATTGTCAATTTTCGCAGCTACTCTTAAGTATTTAATTGAAAATTAAGCAAAATACATTTTAAACAGCAGATATACCTGCACTGTGTAAGTCACTAAGAAATCCAATGCCAGAAGCTATTCATTGGTTTATTTCAAGTTTTCTAGAAATTTGTTTATATTTGTATTGTGGCTCTTGCACAAGACAAAGCACAGGCAGGGGGCACAATACAAATATAAGATGAAATTTTCAGCTTAGTATTTTAAACCTCCCATTCAACTCATGCAGAGTTCAAGATCCATGCCAAGAACATTCAGTTACACAACTCAGCACAGAGTAAGTAACATGAGCAACTCTGCCTCAAAGAGAACTGTTCTGTACTCACTGGTTTTTAATAAGTTGATCAACTTCCTGATATGCACCCGAGATTTTTATCACATAGCAAATAACTAGTGAGAACTAGAGCTGAGAGAATATAATTTCAGTTCACACAGGTTATGTCTAGACTGCAATAAAAGACCTGTGGTCAGCTGTGGCTGGCCTAAGTCAGCTCACTTGGAGGGGTTCCAAGCCTGGTTCCAGACCAAGGCTGAACATTTACATTGCAATTTTATAGCACCACGACCCCAGCCCCGTGAGCCCAAGTCAGCTGACCCAGGGTCTGAGATTCAGTACCACCGCTTTTTTATTGCAGTGTAGACATACCTACTGGTTTAGCTCATGCACAAGCCACACATAGCTCATAGGTGGGTCGTGTTTGCTTGAACACAATCTCCTCTGTTTGTGGCCACGTTAGAAACTCACAGATGTTTCCTGTGATCTCAGCCAAGGCAAAACCAGAAATGGGGTGGCCAGCTACTTTGTGGCTGCTTAGTTGTGGGTTTGCAGTTGAACAGGAAGAGAGAGAAAAATACAATTAAAGAGTGAACATGCATGAGCCCAGTGTTGCAATCAGATCTGTTCAGGCACAGAAGATATCTATGCTACTGCAGAGCCTGAGTGACGTCAGTGGCAATCTGCACGAGCCTAACAGTATGTCTGTACTGCAGTGAGGAAGTGTGATTCCCAGCATGGGCAGACAGACTCACACTAGCTTTGCTTGAGCTAGTGCACTAAAAGTAGCAGTGTGGACATTGAGGCACCGGCTCACACTAGACACCCAAATCCGCCTGACCCCTGGGTCTGAGCTCAGGTGACCAGTCCAAGCCACCACCCATGGCACATTTTTAGCACACTAGTTCTAGCAAAGCTAGCACAAGTCTGTCTACCTGTGGTATTTGTACCTGTGTTTTATAACAGCAGTGTGAATTTAGAGGAGAGAAGGGAGAAGATAGTGGAGAATAGAAGCCATGACAGGCTTTTATGGCCTAAGTACTTGTGAGAAGTAACAGCCCACATTAGCCTAAATATGTTGCTATTTGGACATCTGTGTGCACCAACTGAAAAGGAGGCACAGAAGGCATAAATCTTGATCTGGAATACAAAAGCATCTCAGTGAAGAAAAGTCTTTATTTAAGCTGCTTATCTGAAATCTGCCAAAGGGGACTGATTTAGTCATAACTAAGGCTGTGTGTCTATCATGGAGGTCACAGATTCTGGGACTTTCCATGAACTCTGCAGCAGCCAGTCCAGCTGGCTCCAGGGCTGCCCAAGTAGATCAGGCAGTCCCTGGGCCAGTCGTCCCAGCCGCTGCTGGGGCAGTTTGGGTGCGGACAGGGGTTAAGAGCTGGGGATTGCGGTACGGAGTGGCGCTTACCTGTGGGGGGAGGGGCTCCCTGAAAGCGGCTGGCATGTCCCTCTAGCTCCTAGGCAGAGGGGCCAGGGGGCTCTGCGTGCTGTCCCGGCCTGGAGGCACCGGCCCCGCTGTTCCCATCCAATGAGAGCTGTGCAGCCAGAGCTTGTGGCGGGGGCAAGGAGCCCCCTGGCCTTCCCTCCCCAGAGCTGCAGGAGCTGGATAGGGAGCCTGCCAACTTTGCCAACCCCCCAACCTCCCCCCCCCCCCGCAAGCACTAGCAGGGGTCCCGGACCACGTGGCCACCACCCACCTCCCTCCCAGCACCAGCGGGGGTCCCGGGCCTTACCCCACCCCACAGCACCTGAAGCACCCCCAGACCACCCCCCAAGCCCAAGTTTTAGTCAGGTCCCAGACCATGATTTTTTTTTTTTTTTTACTGACGTGACCTGTCCATGACATTTACTAAAAATACCTGAGACTAAAACATAGCCTTAGTCATAACTGATGCCATTTGCAATTGCTATACTGGAGAAAGAGAAGTTAGTGGGATTGTGTAAACTCTGAAATAATGTAAAATGATGATTTGGCCAAACAAAAATGTCAGGGTTTTGTTTTTTTTCCCCCCAGGAAATATTGGTAGTTCTGCACAGCTCTGATGACCACGCTTTCCCAGAACAATATTGCCTGTGTTTAGGAAGGGTATATATCTGGGCTCCTTGATCATGGGGCAGAACTCAAAGACAAGGGAAATTTGAGTCCTCTCTAGGGTGTCAAATACTCGGAATAGCCCAAAAATACACATAAACAAGTTAAAAACTCTTAAATCATACATGAGCAGTTGATCTGTTCTCAGACTCTCAGCTTTGCATAGCTGAAACCTCTTTACCTGCTCATTTGATATGGAGACCAAGTGAAGTAATTGGATATGCAGTATAAACTGGGCCATTTCTACTCAGGTTACATAGTAATAATACAGTTCAATACACTTATAAAGTGTAATTTATCCCCAAGAATACACACATGCACACAGACCGCTATGCACTGTGTGTGTATATAGCACTCTCTCGCTCTCTGATTGTGCTAGAATTGAAACTGCATGTAATATAGGCCTTTTGGCCCTGCAAAGTCTGCAGCCAAGGGACCTATGATTTGGGGGAAACACAAACGTGAAGGAGATGCTCAGCTTTCATTTAAGAAGAAAAAGTATGTTTCTAGCCCTCCTCCTTGCAAAGATCAACTTGGAATACACAAATTGACATAAAATGAATGCTAAGTTTGAAAGGAAGGGGCAGCTGGGCTCCACTTCTGTAAGCAGGAGACTGGAGCAGAGCCAGGGAAGAATCTAAAGATTATCCCCCATAGAATCACTTTTTATGTATAATGAATTAGTTAAGTTTGGGGTGTACTCCCAAAGAATTGTCTCACTAACCCTCACTAAAATCCTTAGGCTGGCCCTATGCACAGAAGTTTGATAATTGTGGGCAGTAATTGATTACGATGGTAGACACAAGTAATTTGCTTCCAAAGTGTGCCCAAAATTGCTAAGGTTAGGTATGACTACAGAGGGTACTGTGTGTCTAGCATGCTCTTTGGAGCTATAAAATAATAAATAAATAAATAAATAAATAAAGGAATTTTAAAATTGATACATTGTCCAGGAGCTCAGTTTTAACTCTCATCTGAAATATGGCAACTGCAGCAGCACAGTGCTCCCTAACACAATATAGGAACACAGTTTTAGTACTGCTCTAAAGGGAACTACCTCACTTTCTGAACCATTAACATAATTGTGGACTTTTCTGGGAATGTTCCCATCCAAATACTAATCCGGCCCAACCCTTATCATCTTGTAAATCTTGCTTGCTGAGAAGATCAGGGGGCAAGATGGTAAGGCTACAGAACAAAATCTCTCTTATTACTAACACATAGTTCCATGATGCTTCCTACTATTTTATTCCCATCTGAGATGATAAAGATAACTTGGGTGAGCCAGAGAGCTGCAAAGAGCAGTCTTATCACTCTGCATAATCAGCCATGGTGGCACACAGAGAAAAGAGACATAGAAGTAGGTGAGAAGGACAAGAGATAGGGTAGCTGACTTGCAGTTTGACTTAGGCTGTATCAAACCCTTGAAAGGAAACAGAGACTCCAATCTGGATGGGGAACTTTGTACACAACCATACTACTACTACTAATAATAATAATAATTAAATACACTAGATAATTCTGCTCATAGAAGAGTCACAGTCAGACTTTCAGATCCCTGGATATATGTGCACTCTCTGATATAACACACAACACATCATCACAGGAAAGTAAATACTAAACCCCATCCATCAGTGTTTCCCTTTACATCTCTGTTGGTCATTGTGACACTGCAGTCTATATGGTTTTATAAAAATATGCTAATGAGTGAATATAATGTAACTGGAATATGCTTCATGCAAAAGGTCTCTTGTACGGTATCATTACAAAGCTTATAATCTACTGAGTGTGGTCATCCTATTTGTATAAATGTATCACTCTTGTATCTGAAACTAGAAATATGAAATATAACTCTGAGGGCCTATTGTAATTATGCAAAGTGCCGGCCATTAATGGTGGTTTGAAATCTTGATGACTCCCATTAACCAGGACAATTGTCTGCAGATGGGTCTGTTTTACCTGTAAGTCTTCCTGTATACGTGTGTGCTGGCAAGTGGGCAATGAAGTCTTGCAGTGACATGTGATCATGTCACCTGAACTGGAATCTATCTTTAACCTGGTGTCTTTCCATTGAGAAGGAGGGGGTGGGAACCCAGAGAGGGACAAAGAATTCCCACCTTATGCAAAAGATAAATAAAGGGGTGGAAGAGAACATAGGAGGGAGAGGAGCCATCATGAAGAATCCCCTAGCTACCACCTGAGCTGGAACAAGAGTTGTATCAGAGGAAAGAATTGTGCCCAGGAAGGTGTCCAGTCTGAGGAAAAAACTTACTGAAGCATCTCTGAGGGTGAGCTTATCTGTGTTTAGTTTCATTAGACATAGATTTGAGCATTTTATTTTATTTTGCTTGGTGACTTACCTTGTTCTGTCTATTACTACTTGGAACCACTTAAATCCTACTTTCTGTATTTAATAAAATCACTTTTTACTTATTAATTAACTCAGAGTATGTATTAATGCCTGGGGGAGCAAACAACTGTGCATCTCTCTCTATCAGTGTTATAGAAGGTGAACAATTTATGAGTTTACCCTGCATAAGGTTTATACAGGGTAAAATGGATTTATTTAGACCCCATTGGGAGTTGGGCATCTGAGTGTTAAAGACAGGAACACTTCTGTGAGCTGTTTTCAGGTAAACCTGCAGCTTTGGAGCAAATAATTCAGACCCTGGGTCTATGTTGGAGCAGATGGGAGGGTTTGGCTCAGCAAGACAGAGTGATGGGGTCCCAAGCTGGCAGGGAAGGCAGGAGCAGAGGTAGTCTTGGCACATCAGATGGCAGCTCCCAAGGGGGGTTCTATGATTCAACCCGTCACAGTCATATTTACAAGACTTTCTCCAGGAATCTCTAGTTTCAGTGAGGCAGTAACTCATCCTACCCGCTCTGCACAAACTCTCTTTTGGTCACCATAGCAACAATTTGCTGTTGACTCCAAACTCCCCTCAGGGCGTCATTATTTCAGGATAACTCCACCCTCCTGCCATGCAGCTTCTTTGCTTAATTACTTCATGAAATCCTGGCTTATCAGACAGATTTTCAATTAAATTAAAAGTAATAAAAATACTATTTTAAATTCTTCACTCTTTGTGCTGGAATTACGCGTACTTAACAAAACACTTTAATGGAGTCACCCCATAATGTTCCTTCTGTTTCAGTGACCTTGAAGTTCTTGAACCTCTGTCTTACCCTTATCTTTTCCTGAAATATTTTAGGCAGATGTAATTATAAAAAAAAGTAATTAACCTCAAAAACTCAAGCCCTTAATTCAATTACTCATATGGTTTCTGCATAATTAAAATAGAAGCAAATGTGGTCAGATATTGATTTTTTTTAATACTGGTGGGAAAACACTTCTATGAATAACTTGTTTCTTTATATATAATCTTCCTATCTAAAGAAAAAGTCATCTGATTCAATTACCTGTGCAAAACAAAAGTATCTTCCTGTGTGACTTTTTACACTGTTTTGTCTGAAGTGCTTTTTCATTCCTTTTATATTGATTCAAATATATGTGCTGCCCAAATTAAAAAGAGCACTGTTCCTAAGGTTCAGCAATAAACACAACACTAATGTAGGTCCTACCTATGTGCCAGCTGAATAATAGAAAAAAAGACTAGGAGGTGCTGTTCCTATTGTGTGTGTTAGTGCTATGAATTCATACCTGCACTGCTCTGAACCCACTGCGATAAGAGATGGTTGGGTTCAGAGCTTACTGAAATACTGGCTAGACCTGGGCAGAAAACGGTTTTCCTGTTCAAAACACTTTTTGAGATATCAAAAAATTTCCTGTACCATATTGAAAGGCTTCAGTTTTGTCCCAAAGTTTTTCACCATGAAAAATGAGCTTGAGAGAATCTCCCCAGAAAAGCCTGTTGATTAGGGAACTCACCTCTGATGAGGTGCACTGCTTGCATCCGAAGAAGTGGGTATTCACCCACGAAAGCTCATGCTGCAAAACGTCTGTTAGTCTATAAGGTGCCACAGGATTCTTTGCTCCACCTCTGATGAGGCTTCAAGTCCCTGCTCTGTCCTGACTGCCAGGCTGCCAGGGACGCCCAGGGGGTGGGGGGGCAAGTGGGGCAATTTGCCCCGGGCCCCTCAGGGACCCCCACAAGAGTTTTTCAGGGACCCTGGAGCGAGATCCTTCACTTGCTCGAGGCCTCGGGCCCACGGAGCTTCTTCCACTCTGGGACCTGCCGCCAAAGTGCCCCGAAGACCCACGGCAGAGGGTCCTTCCTCCCCAGGACCCGCCGCAGAAGACCCCAGGCCCCCTAAATCCTCTGGTTGGCCCTGCAGGGTACTGGGTATTCAGGATGGGTCTCTCTCAATCTCTCCTCTTGCAGCTGTTCCAGTTTGTGTAATTAATTAAATATTCAGTGGACCAGAGAAAGGGCAGGAGTGGGATCAGGGCTGCGACAGGGAGATCGAGCACGGGGTGTGGGGGGGTTCAGGGGTGCAGGCTCTGGGCAGTGCTTACCTCAAGCAGCTCCCAGAAGCAGCAGCATGTCTGGCTCCCATGCCGAGGAACGCCACATTTTGCCCTGTCCACAGGCACCATCCCTGCAGCTCCCATTGGCCATGGTTCCTGGCCAATGGGAGCTGCCGGGATGGCGCTTGAGGCAGCGTCAGCGTGCAGAGCGGAGCCCTCTGGCTACATACTGGAGCCGGAGGCGGATATGCCACTGCTTCCGGAAGCCGCGTAGCCCCTGACACTGCTCCCTGGTTGGAGCACCAGAGCAAGGCGAGCCCCAGTCCCCTCTCACCAGCAGGAGCTTGAGGGCCAGATTAAAACGGCTGGCAAGCCGGATGTGGCCCACGGGCCATAGTTTGCCCACCACTTCTATAGTCTGATGGTTAGGGCACTTACCCAGGACTTGAACCTGCATCTCCCATATCCCCATGATAATAAGTAGACCTGAAGAACAGCTCTGTGTGAGCTCAAAACTTGTCTCACTCACCAACAGCAGCTGGTCCAATAAAAGATATTACCTCTCCCACCTTGTCTCCCCAATATCCTGGGACCGACATGGCTACAACATCACGGCATATAATTAATATTTAATGATTTATACAATGTGAAACAGTTCCAACAGGAGCAACTGAGAGACCCACCCCAGAATGCACAGTAATTCTGCAATGGTTCACATCAAGGCACTACCTATTCAATGTCTGACTTATTTTAATTATTTTCTACTTTAACATCACCTTCACCCTTCTCCAAAGCTTAAATTTGATACTTACTGATGCCAACAGCTGTAATAAGCTTAATTGCTAGGTCTGGAATTTCACATTGGATAAAAAATGGTTCCAAAATATAGCGTCCAAATGCCAAGGATATCACTGCTGTGGCAGCAGGGCTAAGGTAAACAGAAAGAAAGAAAGAAAGAATCAAGAAATGATGGTTAATCTACACCTGTGGATAAACAATGTTCACATAGGATTATCTTCATTATCACAAAACTGAATTCAGTTTAACTGTGGTGTGTCCTCCGTAACTATGTAAAACCACAGTGTCTGAATATAGTGGAGGTTCCCAGGAGTACATAATCACTTATGCTTTGCTCAGATGCTACTGAACTATCATCATCACTTTTATCAACATGGACTGACTTATGACTTACCTGTTGTAGCACAGTCAGAAATGACATGCACTGGAGATTTATGAATACAGTCTTTATTCATTCCCTTTAAATCAAATAGGATCAAGTACCAGATAACTGGTATTTAAATCCAACTTTATAGAAGTTTATGTGGATAGAATTTTATTTTTGCATGCATCTCATTTTTCACAAGAGAATTTCAAAGTTCAGAATTCTGCTTTATTCAGATAAGCATCCTAAAAATATCCAGCACTTATACCAAAGTCCCAGCTTATTTAATCAGGATGAAGCTGTGACGCTAAATTGTAATTGTAAATAGGCTTCTGTGAATCATTTCTGCTTCTTGTCCTTGTCAAAAGTTTCAGGTCCTTTTCAATATGGGGAATATTCCTTAAAGACAGTGAGAGAGCACTTATTGCACAATGAAATGTACAGAAAGAAAGTACATATTACAGAGATGGGTGAGGTGATTTCAAGAGCAGGAGATAGCTCACATCAATATATGCATGACCAGCTTAATAAAGGATATGCCTCCTTTTCTTTTTAAGACAAGGGAGAAAGTTAGCCAGAGGCCTTAGCATTAACCCAGATATTGACATCAGTTTGCCCTGTTACTCTAGGTCAGACGTAGTCATGTTGCCTACATAGTGGTGTTCCAGGAATTCTGTTTCCGGAAATATTATTTCTACCTGCTCAGACAGCTCTTTGTGCTTCCATCATCTAGTTACAAACAATAAGGAGCTAAGGGCCAGGGATACTTTTGATCTGATTCCCCTGGAGTAAGGCCCAGCCCATACAGATTAATATTATAGTATTTTTACTTCCACTTGTGGTCAAAACCAGGAAGTGCAACAGTGCTTGCAAATTCCAACAGAACAAAAAGTTAAGTCCACTTTTTATTCAAAGTTTAGTAACGGTCTGGTTCAGTCTGGAGGATAGATGAAAGTTTAGGTAATTCTGTATTTAAACTTGTTCAATAATCCTTACCAGAGTATCTTTACAAAAACACCTTATAGAATATAGCAATGGTGAAACGATCAGAAATTAAACAAGACTGTATTGAAATTGCTCTAAAAATCTCTAGAATTTAAATAGAGAATAATAGTCTGTCTATGGGATTTAAACCATCCTTTAGAATGTAATAGCTAATATCCATGCCATAAAATTTTATGAGACAATTTAAAAATTCTATTGAGAGGTTATTATTGTGTGTTAAATTCCACAAGGGAGCTGCATCTCTGAAAAATATTTTCTTAATGTTGTGACTCAGCCACTATATCATAGATTGTGTTGGATCAGACTGGGGCAAGCAAACATTAAAACTATCTTGTTAACAAAGGTTCTGTGTTGGTTAAGGGAGGTTGCTGCTTGCACACATTTACCACTCGCGCACTTACCCTCATACATGGGGGTTTAAAGGCTTAGCAGACACTCAGGGCCTGATTCTCTTCTCATTTACATGTAACTATATTAACTTCAACTGAGTTACTTCTAATTTACACAGGAGTAAGTGGGAGGAGAATCAAGCACCCCCCAGAGTTTAGTTTGCATCAGGTTGTTTGTACTGCTACAGATCAACCATCAGACCAGATCTTTTGAGTATCCACACACAACTTCCTTCTTCAGTTCCAGTGCCCTCTTCCAGAACCTTACCTAATCTTTTTTTTACAAAGACCTCTTTTTAATTCTCTTAAAGTGAGCGTGATGGTTAGCTGCACCACTACAATTGTTACACTCCTGCTTTTCCTAAATTGTGCCTGCAATAAATGCTGTGGCTTAATGAGCATTTATATGCTCTCATTTTTCTGTGGATTACGCTAACAGCTGCAGTCCACAAATAAGAGAGCAGAGGGTCAAAGTAACAATACACTTTGCATTGTATTGCAAATGTGAAGAAAAGCTAGCAAAGTACATACACCTTGTGCACGTCTCTTGCTTTCAGTAATAGGTAGAAAGAGAATGTATCCCTTGCAAACAAAGGATAGTAGCTGACTATGTGCAGCTAGAAGTAGGAAAATTACCACCAGCGCATCCCATAGCTCTAACTAGGTTGCAGTATGCCATTGTCCAACCTATGGTTTAAGCCCTGTTAGCAACCACCTGACATGGTTTTATAACACAGGTCTAACATGGTTCTCAGGGTGAGGAGAGGAAGAGAAAATATCACTGAATGCACTGGTTAGAGAAAGTGCATGTGAAAGTCACATTTAAACATAACTGTTGCTAGCACAGTTTAATCTATATCATACAGAATTGAAATGTCCCTTGGATTTTAATACTGTGGCTGACATGATATATGGGAGCAGGAAATGTTTATTCTTTATTGTGGCTGCTCCACTAGTCTGTGGTTTTCATAATCCTGCAGTCTTTCATAGGAAAAAGGACACAGCTAAGGAAAGTGTGTGTAACTTTTCTGACTCCTTAGAAGTCACTGCTTAGAACACAAAGTACATATTGGTGGCTAGTTCTTTCCACAGTAACAACCAATTAGTTCGCAGCCATAGGAGTCAGAACTAAAACTCTACACAGAATTTCAGCAATGTAGTTCTGATAACTACAAGTTATAACAAGTACGCCCCCATAGTTATTTCTCAGAATTACTGATTCACGGATGGTTTGACTTTATTCTCATGCACAGTTTATATTTATTTGGGTGTGGGACAGGCTATGATGATAATGAATGTTCTCGTGACGTCATCAGGATGTTGACACATTTTAAACAAACTTTGGATTCAGAGTGACTTTGCATTATTATTGCGTTTAACCAAATTAGTGTGTGCTAGAATTTGGATCCTTGCCCATTTTTATGTAAGTCTGGCAGTGAGAGCAAATAAAGCATGTGCACTGTGATTAGCTTGCTGCATGAGAGGAAGTGAGTCTTACTAAGGCCAGGCGGATTTGAAATGACCTGCGTTTATTTTATGTAGGTGAATTGTCATAACAATATAGATAGCACGAGCTCCTCACAGAAATAGTTCAAATGGATTTCAAGGGACTAACTTTCTATAATCAATTTGAATATGATAACTGATATCCATAAAAATTGTGGGTGTTGGATTGATATAAAGACACTTATATTTATTATACCTTAAGGCTCCAACAGCGTATACACCTGTAGCATAAGACACAAAACAACACAATAAGGCAGATTCTTGGCCCAAGTTAAGTACTTACGGACTTAAAGCTGCTTTACATTGGCAGCTGGGGATTCTCCTATTTTAGAGTAATATCTGAGTGGTGTAAAGCTGCCATAGCCAGCTCTAAATTTCCCACACCTTCACAGAGGGGAAAATGTAGGGGCATGAGGAGAGCACATGGTTCTCTGGCGAGCCATGGCCAGCTGGACAGTACTCTAGTGATATGTCTGCATCACAGGGTAAGCCCAGGGTTCAAACTCAGGCTCAGGCATAACCCCCCTTCCTTCTACACACAAATCATGCTGACCCAGGGCTTGGACTCAGGGTCTCAGGATACCACAGGGGTGGAACATCCAAGCCTGAGTCAAGCTGGGATCCAGGGTTTAAACTCTATTGCTTTGCATTGTAGATGGTACCCCACTGGACTCATGTTCTAGGGGTCCATCAAAAATATCCCACAGTTCCAAGGGGTGACAACCTTTGTCCTCTGAACAGTCAAGTTTGGTGAACAGTAAAGTTTTCCCAAACTGCACCATGAACAAAGGGCTAGAGTGGCCACATTTTGAGAGGGTAATTAGACTCGGGTTTGCAAAATGCTGTTTAGATGTTGAAGCTCCATGTTGGGACAATTCCTCTCCTGGGGTTACAAATGACTGTAGATGTTCAACCCCTAGGTTATCAAAACCAGGGTCTGCTAACTCAAATTCCGATAACCCTGGATTATATTGCAGTGTAGACATACCCGGGATACTATTCTTGTCTCTATTGAGGGAAGTCGAAAGATAGTTTAGAGCTACCTTTGCATTCCTCTTCAACTATTCCAAGCCAGAGTTCACTTCCACAAATCTAAGTAGGCAGCCAACACATGACACACTGCAGATTCAAAAGGTAGGTCCTTTAGAGTATTTTTAAATATGATGTGCGGGTATCAGCACTACTACTGACATGGGTAAGCATTGCAGGCTTTGCAGAAGAATTGAAATCAAGTAGCTGAATTTTTATGAAAACCAGTTCACTTTAAATCATTTTTCTTAAAAATATCTTGAAATAGCTATCAAATCGTCAGTGCTGGCAAACGAAATAGAACCAGTAAGTGTCCTGCAGCAGAAATACTAAAAAAACAAAACAAAACAAAAAAAACCACAGCTGGAAGATCAAAATCCATTTGATTATTTCTGTCCCCTTCTTATCTGAGGTTTCTCTTTGTATTTGAAACAGCACTGGCAGTGGACAGAGAAGGTAAATAGAACCCTCAGCACACTTACCGTATTATAAGCAGTTCCACCCAGACTCTAACAAAAGCCGGTAATGGGCCAAACGCCTCCAGGATGTAAGTGTAGTGGCCACCGGATTTCTTGATACATGTTCCCAGTTCAGCATAGCACAGTGCACCTATAGAAATGTATTTAAAATTGAAATGTTGTATCATAAGACATAACCAATAATGTTTTTTCAAAACTTTTGTGATACATGAGCATTAGGAACAGACTAAACAATAGAGCAAGTTATTCACTAAATAATTATTTCTGACCAGTTTGACATATTTCTTCAAATAAGTTATTTGTAAATACATTTTTCATTAGTTCAATCAGCCCTGTAAGTGGCCAAATTTGTGTGTAATTTATTCAATTACATTTTTCTGTAACCCACTGAATAGGTAATTTGTTAATACAGTTTCTCATTACTCAACCAGCTCTACCAAACAGATCGATGAAAATGCTGTGTCATGCTAGTTTAGAATCATAGAATATCAGGGTTGGAAGGGACCTCAGGAGGTCATCTAGTCCAACCCCTTGCTCAAAGCAGGTTGTCTGGCTACCCACCAAACAATGACAAAAGCTTTGTCTACACTTGGAGAGGGATGCGTGATTCCCAGCTCAAGGAGACATACTCGTACTAGGTCTCATCGCGTTAGCACACTAAAAACAGAGTATAGCCATGGCAGCACAAGCAACAGGAGGGAACGGGATCTTTGACAATGAGCCCCTCCCAACATTCATTCTGCTGTGGCTACATTTGGTTGTTAGCATTCTAGCTAGTACATCTCTTAGGAATCCCTTCACAGCATCTCTTGGGAATACCCAAAGCCCTGTCACTAGGAAATATCATTGGTTTAGTCTCTGCTGAGATTACAAGGGCCTGGAAACTGTACTACACGTTCACTGCTAGTTCTGAGGCACATTGATGGAGCAATGTCAGGAAGTGTGCACTGTTGACTCAGAACTTCACTCTCTAGGACTAGCAATGTGTTGTGTACTAGCACCACCCCCACTCTTCAAATCAGGTTGTTCGGTGCTTGCACATTACTGCATTTGTTCCTAGCTCTGGGAAGCTTCATGGGTTTCTGTATTGCCAGATGACTTCACATTTCCCTAGTAAGAGGAATCTTTCATTCTTCAATATGTTTACACTAGATCAAATAAAAAGAAAACCAGTGTTGTGTTATTACTTTAGGAGGTCTTGTCAAGCAAAAGTCATTTGGTCCACTGTGGAGGGACTGTACAGCACAGGATGACCCTCAGAAAGCTCCCTGAGGCTGCCACATGCACAATACGCATCCTCAGCCTTTATGGAGCATTCAGCAGCATGCTAGATCAACAACATGGACCTGCATTAAATATTCTTAGCCATGTACCATCCCTCCAGTTTTTGTGTCTGCTGGGGTGTTTAAGAGGCCATCACACATTTACAAAGCCAATAGATTCTCAGCTCCATTTATGGACAGCATCAGTCAAGGAGAGATTTACCAGCACTAACAAATGCAGCCAACCTGTTCATTAGTGTGTGCACAGTGTTTGAGCAGCCTTTGGGAATCAATGATAAAGTGATATGGTGTCTAGTGTTATGATCAATACAATATATGCAGTTATCAATTATGTGTTCCCTAATTAATTTATGTCACTGTAATTATAAGATAAAAGCACATTTGTCAAAAAACCAACATACAGCATCTTAAATGTCCAGGGTTATGCAGAGACATGCATACATTTGCTATAGCTATTGCAATACAAAAATCACCAAATAATACATAATTTTAGAGATGGATTTGTAATTCAAAGGACTTCTATTTTGTTCTTATTCTGACAGCAGCCCATTAAAGCATACGTTTTAATGAATATCAGGCATATCTCATTTCTTTGGTAAATAAAGTTGGGTAAACTTTATTTGAGATTATTCAGGGTACCTGATAATCTATTTAGAGTCACGTTTAACAAACCCATTGGCAGATTTTCTCTTGCAAAGCGCACCTGGAGAGATACAATATAGAATCAGTCTGAGGTAACTACTGTAATGTTGCAATACATGTTTCACAGAGACCCTCAGTGACCAAATAAGTGAACTTTGCATACGATTTTACCACAGCATGTAGTGTAGAAGGAACCTCAATAACTTATTACACTTTTAATTACTTGCTCATATAACACATACCTAAATTAAAGTGTATAGTGCTATGTTGAGGCAAGTTCTATCTCTAGTTTAATCTAAAGTCCAGCGCCTCCTAACTAGGCTCCAAGTTATGTGTCAGCTCTCACTTCACTTGTGGAGGAGGATTTCAGTCTAAGGCAGAACCTCCAAAGTTCCACAGTAGATTTTTGTTGTGCATGGCACTCTGGCATCAAAATAATATGTTTAGCTTCTAATTAAAATTGATCCTAACTTTCTTAAACTGTACGTTTAGCTAGGGCCTTATGTTCCTTCTTAACAGCTGATGCCTCTTTTAAGCCCACAGCCAGTTTACATGGGGTGACATTTACATAGTCTTAAGCAGATGTTACTCGGTGCTTGCCCTCAAGACCACCTGCCAGAGAACAAGTAGTCTGTCAGAAAATATATGGCAGTAGTCAAAACCCTCAGTAAGTGTTAGCTGCTAAGTTCCATAACTTTTTGTGACATGGTCTTTCATAGTGATATTGTGAATTGATGAATAAGGTGAAAAAAACAGTAACAAAGTTTTCTCTCACTCACTCTCTTGCCAATAAAAATTTTGTCCAGCAGAAGCTACTCAATTCAGAGCTTAATCCAGTCAGTGGGGAGCTGGATCAAGCTGTCTATACATTTCACAGGTGTTCAGATTGATTGGTCCATATCCCCAACTGCCAACACCTTGCAAGCATGCTGTAAACGAACCATTACAACTAGAACAAAAAGTCATAAATAAAACATAGTATACTTCCCTCTCCTCTTACTTTAGGGATTCATAAGAAACATTATTTGGTCTTATAATATTTATAAAAAGGTACAGCAGGGTTTTGTGTCACAATGATTGTGAAAGAGATAATGCCGAATGCATAGTACTGTACCATTTACAGACACTATCAAATAACAAAAAATATCTGTAGCCTTATTGGTTCTCACATATCAGATTGGTCTTTGATATCCAATAGCAGGGGGGGAAATCCACCCATTACCCCCAAGGATCAATTATAAAGTTTCACCAACTTACCAAACAGTGAGAGGATACCACACACTGTCCAGAGAATCAAGGACATTCCCACACTTCCTGTGTTCTGTAGGATCCCTTTGGGAGAGATGAAGATTCCTGCTCCAATGATAGTGCCAATTATAATGGAAACCCCTCTCAAAAAAGTTACTTTCTTCTTCAGCACCACTTTTTCTTCTTGAGCTGGCTCTTTACTGTCCAGAGAGGGCAACCTGCCAATCGATTGCCCCTGAAAAGAGCTTCCATTAGAGATTGTGGAGAGAGCAGGTTTCCTAAACATGCTACAGTGCCACCAACACACTCAAGACAAACAAAATAAAAAACTTTCTGGCAAGCACTCAAAGTTTCTTTCCCTCAATCTTGGTGCTATTTTTCTTATTGCTCTCACTCTCTTTCTCTGCCCTTTGTTACCTTTCAAGCTGCTCCTGCACACAGGTATAACACTCTGAAGTGTATTTTAATATTCACTGCTGTATAAATACTACTTAGTAACACCTGTCCTTTCACGTTGTTAGCTGGTGCTGCCCTCTCATTGGAAACCAGCTCAGCTTCCGCATGGACTTGTATTTAAGCTCCTGTCATACCAAATTAGTCTGCTGAATGATGATGCAAATTCTCCAGGTTTGCATCAGCCATAAGAAAAGTCTCTGGCATTACTCAGCATTTTCAAATGGTAACAGCATGTTGCACAACTGATTTGAGCTTCTTAGGAAGAACAAAGCTCTCACTTGAAAGGAAGTTTAACCAATCAGAAGGTAGTATATTTCTGTCAGCACACTCCCATATATTTAAAGGAACTCGTAGTGAGACAAACAAGCCTGATTTAAAACACAAAGATCTTTAGCCAGAAAGAAAAAAAAATCAAACAGGATGTGTCACCTTTGGTTCTATTCCAATTTTTTTTTCAAAAGTCTTTTAAACTAATATAGGTTTTATGGGTTTAAACTTTTCTTTTTTAGTTGGTTGGTTTCTCCCAAATCTATCCCTTATCTGGATATTTACATAAAGACTACATACCTTTACATAGAGACTACATATAAAATGTTTGCTACATTATGTTGCCTAGCAACAGCCAAATCAGACTAGTGAAAAATCTAGGTTATTTCCACAGTAATTCTCACATGTACAGAGTTTCTGGGATATTTGTAAATAATGCACAATTGAAAATACCTCTTCAAGTCAGGTAAGCACTCTTGCTAATATTTACAGCTAATTCTTTTAAGAGATGATAGAATATCAACATTTCAAAGTACTGAATCGTCATGTCACAATGTCTCAAACCAGAAACACCATCTGATTGTCATGTCACAATAGTGCAGGCATGGCCAAACTGCGGCTCATGAGCCGCATGCATCTCTTTTACAGTTAAAGTGTGGCTCACAGAGTCCCTCACCCCCAAGCAATTCCCCCATTTTCCACCTAGTAGACTGACTGAGTGTGGGGAGCTCGGGGCTTCTGCCCTGCAGGGAGGGTTGCAGCTCTCAAACTTCTGAAGACTATTTTATGCAGCTTGGCGGGTCAGTAAATTTGGCCTCTCCTGCAGTAGCACCTTCCTGAGTGGATTAACTAATCTGTACTTAGATTTCTTGCTAACTCAGCTGTTACTTGATTTCAAACTGAAACATGAAAAGTTAAATAAAAAAGAAGCTTTCATAAAAAAAAATCAATAGTCCCTGAGCACTTATAACCTCATCACGGGACAGCCTGTACAGTATATGCCAAAGGAAAAAATTCCTATGTAGCATAACTACTGCAGCTGCTCATGGCTTTGGGGTCAATCAGCATAATGAGAAGTAATTATTGCCTTGCATGTTCCCTTTACAGTTATTGCTTAATTAGCTCAGAATAGGGGGGGAAAGATATTAGCTAAGCATTTTGTCATTTCAGAAGAAGGCACTGAGCTCTAAGCACAACTTCTGTGTTTTTAAGTATCTTGGAAACGGTAAATATTAGAGTATCATAGCAGTGCAGTAGTAAAAGCTGAGTCAATGCTTTTAAAACCCCATATTTTCAGGGGTTATAACTTGTCTATAATAATTTGCACTGTGATAAAACTAGGCATAAAAAGCCTGACTGCTTTTAATCTACAGAGGAACAAACACAAATAGTTTTTAGCGTTTGGATATATATTTGTACTGCTATAATATTTTTTAAAGGCTTATTTCTTCCTCCATACCCTTCCCCGTGTTGAACAGCAGCTCATTTGATTTCTCCTCTGGTTCATACTTCTCTTCAGTGCACCATTGGATCAGGCCCCAGAAGACAGCGTAATGTTTCTTTGTCCACAGAGTACTGCATGCCACTCACATATGACCTAAAGGAATTGCTACAGAATAATTCAAGATGGTCCCTCTTCTTGTCATACCTGCGATCCTCCCAGCACCTGAAGTGAATGACCTGACCCACAAACCAAGCCAGGTCAAAGCATTAGCCACAAATCTGTGCTGGTCTGATGAATTTAAAATGAGTTTTAAAAGGCTGTGTACTGAACAATCACAAGTAGAGCTGGTCAGGAAATTTTTGAGAAAATGGTTTTCAGTCAGAACCTGTCAATGGGCCAAAACTAAAACTTTTCCAGGGAATATGGAATTTGACAACTTTTGTCAAAAATTGGTTTCTCAGTCCAGGAAGGAATTTCTGATCAAAACAAGAGAGATAGAAAGAGCACCCTGGAAGAACAAGGAGTAATGGTCTCAAGTTGCAGTGGAGGAGGTTTAGGTTGGATATTAGGAAAAACTTTTTCACTCAGAGAGTGGTGAAGCACTGGAAGGGGTTACCTAGGGAGGTGGTGGAATCTCCTTCCTTACAGGTTTTTAAGGTCAGGCTTGACAAAGCCCTGGCTGGGATGATTTAGTTGGGAATTGGTCCTGCTTTGAGCAGGGGGTTGGACTAGATGACCTCCTGGAGTCCCTTCCAACCCTGATATTCTGTGATTTTATGATTCTATAGCTAATAGCCTGATGATTAAGACAGTCACCTCAGATGTGGAAGACCTAGTCTCCAGTCCTTGCTCTGTCAGAGTCAAACAAAGGGCAACATTTATTTGATCCTGGGCTCTTCTAGCCAGTAGGAAGCTAGCAACTAACACTGACTCCAGCAGTTCACAGAGTCCTGCTGTGGGGGTCGGCAGACGTAGTCTTTGCACTACCCTGATATAGAGCCCATGTTGAAGGCTGATTTAAGTTATAGTGGTTGTCAGTAGCCCCAAAAGAGCAATAGACGCATTCTGGTCATAGAAGAGCCTGAAGCAGACGATACCTGGAAGGCTGAGCCTCTCGAGGGACTAAAGCTCCTGTTCGGATGGAATAAGCCCTGAGACTTTTACTGACTATGGATTTCTGGGTGGTGAGACAATGGTTACTTGCTTTCAGTTTGCCCTTTGTACATGCCAACCCCCACCCAGTGGTTGAATCCTTGCAGCGACTGGTCCAGAAGTGGCTTTGCAAAATAGACGTGTGTTAGATGCTATGAATGCTGAAATAGGCGGGGCTTGTGCTCGCATTGGGGAAAAATGTTGTTTTTATGTTAATCACTCTGGCTTAATTGAAAAGGATTTACAAGCTATTAAGAATGCTGCTGTTGTATTTCATGCTGTATCTCTTGATCACACCTTTAGTTTTGAGGACCTCCTCCCAGATCTTGGGTCTTGGTTCACTGGCCTTTTCCGTACAATTGTTAAATGGATTGTTTTCTGTCTATTCTTCCTATGTGTTAGTTGGATAATGATTCAATGTGCAAAATGTCTGTGTAATACTGTAACCTCACGTACACGGTACCATGAACTTTGTAACTAATGTTTCTTTTGCTGCCAGAGGCAGAAAGACCTCCTGCTTTAAGACAGTTTTTCCTTACCAGATAATGGTGTTACGGGGTTTAGTAACCACCAATGAAGTGTTAACACGGCATGGTCTTTGTCTGAAAGTGTATAAAAAGCTTGTGAAACTTGTGTGCAGTAGAGTCTTCTGTATCTATTAGAGAACTCTCCTTTCTTCTGCAGAATAAAGCATTTTTCCTTATCCCTGTCAGGCTGTTATTGGCTCTCAGCTAGGCAGACCCGATATTTCGGTAACATATTTAATCTTTTGTACTGGCCTAGTGGGTGGGGGAAAGCTGTAGATGTGATATATCTTAATTTTAGTTAGGCTTTTGACTCAGTCCCACATGATATTCACATAAGCAAACTAACAAAATATGATCTAGATGAAATTAATATAAGGTCAGTGCAAAATTAGTTGAAAGATCAGACCCAAAGAGCATAGTTCCCTGTCATACTGGGAGGGCATATCTAGTGGAGTCCTGCAGGGGTCAGTCCTGGGTCGATACTGTTCAATATTTTCATTAATTACTTGGATAATGGAGTGGAGCGTATGCTTATAAAATGTGCAGATGACACCAAGCTGGAAGAGGTTTCAAGCACTTTGTAGGACAGGATTAGAATTCAAAATGACCTTGACAAATTAGAGAATTGGTCTGAGATCAAGATGAAGTTCAATACAAATAAGTGCAAAATACTTCACTTAGGAAGGAAAAAATCAAATGCACAATTGCAAAATGTGGAATAACTGGCTGGATGATAATACTGAAGAAAAGAATCCGGGGTTGTAGTGGATCACAACATGAATATGAATCAACACTGTGATGCAGTTGCAAAAAAGGCTAATATTATTCTGGGGTGGATTAACAGGAGTGTTATAAGTAAGACAGGGAGGGTAATTGTCCTGATCTATTCAGAAGGAGTGCTCAGAGGGAGTACTATGCTCAATTCTGGGCATAGCGCTATAGGAAAGATATGGACAAATTGGAAAGAGTCAAAATTATAAAAGGTTAAGAAAACCTGACCTATGAGGAAAGATTAAAAAAACTGAGCATATTTAGTCTTGAGAAAAGACGACCAAGGGGGGACCTGATAACAGTCATCAGATGTTAAGGATTGTCATAAAGAGGCTGATGATCAATTGTTCTCTATGTCCACTGAAGGTAGGACAAGCAGAAACCATCTTAATCTGCAGTGAGATTTAGGTTAAATATTAGGAAAGATTTTCTAACTATAGGAATAGTTAAACTCTGGAATAGACTTCCAAGGGAGGTTGTGGAATCCCTGTCACTGGAGATTTTTAAGAACAGACTAGACAAACACCCGCCAGCAATGGTGTGGGTGTACTTGGTCCTGCTTCAGAAGGTCCACTCCAGCCCTACATTTCTATGATTCTCTTGTCTCCTTCCCTGTAATCTCTGATTAACATTTGCTGTTTAGGAGAGAATACACAATCAATTATTATGCTCTTGGCTTAACATTTTTCCACTTATTTGTCTTGCTTATCTTGCATTTGCTTCAAGGGAGATTGTGACTTGTAATATGTGCACATGCAAAGAAGTGAGTTTTAGACCCTTCCTTAAACCCTCCCTGGGCTGAGAATTACTTCCTTCTGTGATGCTCCAGGGGTAATACAGCAATGTGCCATCCCTCAACATAGGCTATAGCCTATGAGTTTGGGACACAATCTAGTCCTTTGACTAATTTTCAGTTTCATTGTTAGACAGCATAGTTAGATGATAAAAATTCTCCTACGTACAGGTAAGAGTAAACATCACAGGAGTCCTTTTTAATGCTTGAATAAAGTCCTCTGACAACCCAACTATTGAAGCTCATAAGTATTTCATCTAGTACATGTCACACTTCTTCAAGAATATCTGAAAATCCTGAAATGGGAATAAAAGACTACTGTTGGACCCCATTTTTTCTGGAAGTTTGAATGCAGCAAACGTCCTTTTCTAAATGTCTGTGCCATTTACAGTACTCACATTGGGAGCTATTACATGCCCTGCTTCTCACTGCTGTCCGTTATAAAAAGGAAAGAAAATCAGCAAAATGTAGGAACAATTCTTCTTCTCAATTCAAACTCTGAGTACTTAAAGCTATTGCCTTCATCCACTTTGGCAAACATTTGTTAGTCCTTTTTTGCAATTTTTCTGCCATCTGAGCCTATTTTCAAGGATGGTGTCCCTAGCCTCTGTTTGCCAGAAGCTGATAATGGGCAACAGAGGATGGATCACTTGATGATTACCTGTTCTGTTCATTCCCTCTGGGCCACCTGGCACTGGCCACTGTCGGAAGACAGGATACTGGGCTAGATGGATTTTTTGTCTGACCCAGTATGGCCATTCTTATGTTCTTATGACAGCAGAAAACAGTGACAGGCACATTACTACTGCCTGTTAGCTCACATTGCTCACCAAATTTATCCTGATTCAGATGCAGCCACCAGGAGCATCTTCCGCTGACAGTTTTCATTTGAACTGTTCTAAGTGAACCAAGGATTATGGCATCACTGCACAAACACAACACTATATGCAGCCACATTTCCCAGGGAGCTCATCTCTTCAGACTACATATGATTTACATTGCTTATCACTCAAAACATTCACACAACCCCTTAATACATACAGGGATTTTTGTTTATTTGTTTGGTTTTTAGTTTTGTTCTTTTAAGGCAGGATCTTCTTCATTAAGTTGCTGAAATTCTTTTGCAGCAATGGAACATTCTTCCAAAAGAGAGATTCTGAAAATAAGAGTTTCCCCCGAGTGGCAATGGGAAACATGCACCAGCATTTTCATGTTTTCCAGCAGTTTATTCCAAATGTCATATAAATTGCACATCCAAAAGTTTTAATATATAAACTAGACCAACAACATAAAGTAGTTTCCTTCTGAACCTTACCACTAACATTGAAATATTTATAAATATATCTATTTCTATTCTTTTTCTATGAGTTCTTAATCAACAGAAGGCCTGGCAAATCTTATATGCACTTTTGGCTACAATCTGTGGATTTTGAAGATGACTAAATTAGAGTCCAATGTGGTCAGTCCTTCATGCATTGAGCTCCTATTGACTTCAACAGGCCTTCATAAACAGAAAGATTGCATGATTTGTACCATGCATTGTCACTTCAAACTTCAGAGGATAGTCTGTTTAAACCTGCTTTGCAGATGTACTTGCAAATCATAGAATCATAGAATCTCAGGGTTGCCTGTCCTCCCCTCTGCAACTTGAGACCATTACTCCTTGTTCTGTCAGCTAAATGAGGCTATATGAATCACAGGGTTCAAAAATAATGGCACACTAATAACTACACTTAAGATAAACATTTACATGAATGAAACAAGGCACATACAGCAAAATAAATGACCTAAAATTCAAGTCTGGACCTGTGTTTTCCCTCTGCATACCTATGAAAGGCAGGAAATCTGCCTAATTCCTAGGTGTAGTAGGCACATCTTGTCCCTTCTGCTAGGTGATTTGTGTAACATTTTATTGCATCAAGTAAACCAAAGAGTCACTAGCCCAGCCATTGCTCAACACTGCAATTGTTATCAATATCATTCATACCTAAAAGGGAAGCTGAGCAAGATTGAAAAGGCAGGGAAATCCCCTATCTCTTCAACATTGGCAGTGTGTGGATGGCTAAGGAAATTTTGTTTAACAGAAGATTTTTGTGTATAACTTAGAGATGTTGTAGGTTTAGATATAGTCCTCTGGGGACATGATTTCAAAAATCAGAATAGGCAGGGCCCAATGCCTAAAAAAATTATTGAATCATTGTTTCATACTTTGTCACACTTGATAATGTTGGCACTGAAATAGACTAGGCAAATGTGGGCAGACAAATTTTCTGCTGCTTTTGTCTCTCTGACTAGAACAAGTTTTTAACTTACATAGGAACAAAATTCTGAAAATCTGAGTCTTCAATGGGAGATGAGTGTGAATGGCACCTCTCAGGAGGTGCACAGCACCTCAAAAGATCAGACCCTTCATTTTTTTTTTAAATGAAAACTTAAAATTTGTCCACAAGCTGTTAGAGTTGTGGACAGACTCTAGCGCAAGAGAATCTGTTCTGTGTCCAAAACACTATGGGTATAGCCAGGGCCGATGAGGGGGGGAAGCCGGTACAAATTACCGCGGCCTGGCAGTCCAGAAGAGGGACCAGGGCCTGGCTTTGTCGACCCTGTTTAGCTGGTCCGCCCTTGCTGGGGGACCTGAAAAAAAATTTTCACCGGGGCCCGAACCTGCTCTCGGCAGTCCTCGGTATAGCTACACTGCAATTAAAAGCTGTGGCTGGCCAGTGCCAGTTGACTCAGGTTTGCAGGGCTCAGGCTAACGGGTTGTTTAATTGCAGTGTACACATTCGGGTTTGGGCTGGAGCCTGGACTCTAGGACCCTGCGAGGAGGGAGGATACAAACATGTGACGAAATAAGTTCCTATTTAAGTACAACTTCTCCAGATTTAACTTTGGCAAAAATTTTAAAAGACAATAATATCTAATTTTTTATACTAACAAGACAGCAAAATAATTAAGAGAAGAAATAACATTTCAAATATTACTGAATATATTTTAAATATTCAATCTAAGTAACAATGCTTCAAACAATATTTATATCCAACCAGCAAACAGAAATCTAACTCAAAGAAGCCTGGACACCCAAGCTGGGCCCAGGGCCGCCCAGAGGATTCAGGGAGCCTGGGGCAAAGCAGGGGAGATGTGGCGCTTGTACTCATCCGGTGGTGATCAGGGTCTTCGGTGGCATTTCAGCGGTGGGGGGCCCTTCAGTTGCTCCACGTCTGTGGCAGCACTGAAGGGCCCCCCGCTGCCAAAATGCCGCCAAAGACCTGGAGAGACTGAAGAGCACCCCACCACTGAAATGCCGCCGAAGACCCAGACCGCTGCCGGGCCAGGGCTTGTGGGGCCCCTGTGGGGCCCGGGGCAAATTGCCTCACTTGCCCCCCCTGTGTGGCCCTGGCTGGGCCACACAAAATTAGTCAACACTTCTTTAAATATGGCTTCATGTGACATGTCAAAGGTTCCAGAGAAAGTCATTGGCAGAACCAGGATTAGCACTCAGAAGTTCCTGATTTCTAGTTCAGTAAGCCTGGTAATTTAATAACTTTTCTGTTTGCTTTCATTGTTCTTTCAGTAAAGAAAAAATAAGGACTTTCGGATCACAGGCCAATTTATGTAATCAGATATAACCATGGGACATACCTACTTTACCCTCTATTTGACTTGTCCTGTAAAAACACAGGATCCGTGTAAAATATATTATGGTTCAAATTCATCCCTGAAGTAATCCAATTGAAGTAACTGGAGAACAGTTACTAATACTTATCCACCTCATAGTCATGCTGGGAGGTTTAATTCATTCACTTTCTCAATTCACTCACTTGTTATTAAAAAAATCTGTTAAAAATCTGGTTCCTGTGAAAAGGGGACTTGTAGGAAGTTAAGCAAATCCTGAATTAACTGAGTCTCTAAGAAGGGCAGCTATATAGATAATTGCTCTGGATCAAAAGATGGCCATTTCCTTTCTTCCCATTCCTCATTACAAATGTTAAGAAAAAGATACCATTATTTCCCATAAAATCTATCCACCACCTACTATACGTAAGTTAGGACAAATATAACAGGCTTGTTCTCCCTTTCTACATCACCCCTCTGGCTGGGTTACATTCTTAAAAAGCAGAAAACCGCACTGACATCTCAGAAACCTGGGAATAAAACTTTTGTAATAGAAATGATAATTTATTTAACTGGCATCCTCCTTAATGCTTTCTTCTCACACCTCTCTCATTGTCCAAGTGAGGCTTCTCAACACTCAGTTCTGTTTTGGTTCGACATAGCTCCTGTCTGCAGACCATGCGAGTATCAGTTCAAGGTTATGGCATCGTGCAAGATGCATGCACAATAAGGTCAGTCTCCAGTCAATGTACTGCTCACTGATCTTGTTTGAAAGACCTTCAAGTATGAGATTGGCTGCTCTCTAGTATGCCCCTGTATCAGTGGGGGTAAATCTAGCCCAATAGCTTTGATTTCTCAGCCTTAAGCAGGTACATCCAAATATTACATATTCTAAAGCAAGACTGGTATACAAAATAAACATCAAGCTATTTAAAGAAGCAAAATAACTTTCACCCATAAACAGAATGTGTGTGTGTGTGTGTATAAGAGAGAAAGAATATTTACTGTGACTGATTTGACTTCTAACTAACATGACAGGTCAAGTCAATTTATTTCAAAAACCTGTTCTTCAGAGTTTTAAATAAAACTGAGTAAGAATAAAACCTAATCTAGTATTCTCTCAGTTTGCCAGTCAGGTTATGCAGTTGTGGGCTTTTATTTATTTTAAATACAAGAAATTGGTATAAATATTCATGTGAACAGAAGTATACAGGCTCAGATGAGATATCATATTAGTAGTTTGAAGGTATTTTAATAGTAATTCAAATCCATTTATTTCAACAAATCTGAACAAAACAAATTTTCCTCAAAATGTTTTGGGTTTTCATTAAAAAAAAATAAACCTCAAAAATTCTAGATGGAAACAAAAAAATTTTCACAAAAAAATCATTTTGTCATAAAGCAGGGTTCTGGTGAAAAAATATTTCAGTAGGAAAGTTCTGACCAGCTAATTACGATTTCTTCATTCTGCATTCATTTGAAATGTCCAACATTATGTCTTTAGGTAATTGGGTAAGTCACTGAAACCTCGTTATCTGCTGGGCAGTTTGACAGTTGAGAGAAAGTGAAATATTAACTCCATTTCTTAGGAAAAGAATTATTTACAGATTATTTAAAGCAGTGAATGCTTCTTTACCCATATATTTTTCAAGCATTGTCTGGGAGTATAAACTATACAACTCCAACTGAAACCGATCCTGCTTTAAGTCAGGTTGGCATAACTCCATTGATTTTCTGATTTCCCTCAGTGTGATTGAGTGAAGAATTGGACTATTGACTTTATTTAAATCCATTGAAATATTTGAAAAATTAAGTAACATAGGAGTTATCCTGCAAAGTACTGAGCACTACTTGGGTGATTCCGAATAGCCTGGACTCCTATTTAGAAGAGCAGAGTGGTGTGAGGCTGCTCATCACTTCATAGGTTCAACAGGAAACAGTGGGTTGTTTCTTTTTAAATGGAAAGATCTCTTTCTTCTCCTCTGAATACTAATTCTTCACTCAAGCACTGTAGTAATTTAACTAATTTAACTAAAATAGTCAAACTATTTAAAGCATGCCCAATAGATACTGCAGCCAGGTAAAAGAGAGAGTTTTTGATAGGCTGTCCTCTTCCCTTGCTAATTTATGTAAAATGAATAACAAAATGAAATAAAATGCAAAATATGGAAAGGTCAAAGTAGTAGAGAGCTTAACTCTATTTAACAGGATGCATTTGGCATTAACATTCTAATACCTATTCTCATGATAAAGGCTTTACTGAACACAAGGCAGGGCACAATATGAATCTGACCTCCTGCCAATGACTCTGTCAAGAGCTAAGAAATGAGAAATGATGCTGTGCTGGAAGCAGAAATGCAAACTGGAATAACCTACATAAAAATCTGATTGTACAGTTAGCATGGTTATATACAGCAGCTTAACTTTAAGTAACAGAGAGGGTTAGAACACCCAAGCTGACCAATGCGTCTGGGAGGGTGTGCAGTGATGAGACTGAGTATCTCAGGGTATTAATAACAGGATAAAAAGCCTAGTGCATTTCAGACTTCTAGTATGGAGATGAGAAATGGCCTTTTCCAGCATGATGGACACCACCACCTGATGGCTCTGAAAGGCAAAATATATCACTAAAAACTTTGGCCCAGATACCCCCCGTGGCATGGCTACTTTTTATTGAATCACTGGCAGATACTGGGCCACCCTCTGATAGCTGAAGAGCTGGCATAGTGGCTCCTGAGCCTGTCCCACTCAATGTGATGATCTACAGGGTCAAGCAATCCCTGGCTGCCCTATTGGCTACTTAATGCTGTTGGCAGCTATCTTTCTTTTTAAATTCTTAGACCACACCCTGTCACCCTGGTATCTGAGCACCTCTGTGGTATCTGAAGAGGTACAAATTGATGCAACCCTTAGGCTGCTTTAAATTACACTGGGGAACAGGTCCAGCTCACAGACCATCTACACTACCCGCCAGATCGGCGGGTAGTGATCGATTTATTGGGGATCTAGTGTAGACATGATAAAATTGATCCCCAATCACTCTGCCGTCGACTCCGGAACTCCACCGCGGCACAGGGGAGCGGCAGCAGTCGACTCGCCGCCATCCTCATGGTAAATCGTCCTTAGGTAAATTAACCTAAGATACTCTGACTTCAGCTATGCTATTCGCGTAGCTAAAGTTGCGTATGTTAGGTCGACTCCCCTCCCCCCCCGCAGTGTAGACTTAGCCTTGGACTGGGGAGCACAAAGGTGGCCTAAAGTCACCTTTCCACCTTCCCCTCCTGAGCTGTCCTGTGCATACCTCAGCTGTAGCCAAGGATTTGAACTTTTATTTTGAAAAAAATGTTTCACTGTGTATTCTTGCTGAAAAGTGCTTCTTAAATTTCAAACTTTATTTGCCAGACTGAACTAAATAGTTGCAGGTTTCCTTTTAACCTAGTGAAATTATGTAATGTTACACCTCATCATATGTATGTGATACTAAGTTTTGAATTTACTGTAACGATTAGTCAACTGTAATATGAAGAAACAAAATGCAAAAGTTGAGATACTCTTGATTTTCAGCTATGGAATTGCTTTTGCGCACTTTGATAGTCTCCTTTAATAAACTATGTACACAATAGCTGCACTGGCCCACTGCAATCAAAGTAATATAAAACATCATTATCAAAATAGAGATCCAGCCAGCTCAAGTATGTAGCCATGTTGAACCAAAGGAATTGGCACAAAGGAAAACCTGATTACTTTCAGCTAGTCTACCAACATAAGATCAATTAGGATGTGGGGTGGATTTTAAATACAAAAATGAGAGAACATAGGAAAACATCTAAATATGTAGATGTATGAGCCTGTTGAAACAAAATAGACTTGAATTTTGCCTCCAAAGCCGAGATCCAGGGCTGCTGATGGAGCTTCTTTGCTTATTAGTATTATTATTTGGTGTCACCAAATTTATCTAAGATTGCAGAGGTGACTGGAAAACTTTTTTAAGCATCCTCCCCACCAGCAGGTGCATCTCCACCCTTTGTGTTTCTGGTGTAAATCACTTGGGCTCGGTGCTTGGACACAAGTTTGATCAAACCTTTGCTGAGCAGTTCTTGGAGGGCAGCCCTTGCTAAAGATCCTCGAATCTTCAACCTTTCAGAGACTACAGCTGGTGTGATGAGCTTGTAGTTGGGCACTTCTTTGCACAGTTTATCATAAGTAGCCTTATCAAACAAAACAAGGTTGTTCAGCTTGTCTCTTACCATTGTGCTCAGCACTTTATGGAACATAAAGGAGACATGCGAGTTTTGCCACTTACTTCTATGAGGCCAGGATTTCATACCAGGTCTCTAGCCAAAGAAATATTAAGTAGATTAAAAACAACAATACAAGTCCAACACAAAGTGCACTGGCTGACTAGATGATGCATTGGATTGTCTGGAGATTTTTAAATCTATTTTCAGCTTGAAAAAGATCAATTAACTTATTAGGAAATCCTGGAGGTATGCAGATATAGATAATAAAATACTTTGCAAATGCATGGGCATATGATTAGTTTAGAGTTGATTAGCTCAATAAAATTAAATCTGATTCTGTGAAGAACTAAAAGGAGATTTGGAATACTTTCACTGATGAATAAATATAATACCCATTGCAAATGACTCCTAAAGCCTGCTTTGTGAGCACCCAACACCCAACATACAGTTGCTGTTATATGTTTCTGCTGGGGAGAGTGCTACGGAGCAGGGAGTCCACACAAGAAAACTCTGCACCCCTCCAATGCTGGGGGAATCGCAGGATTGTGAAGAGAGGCTCTGTGCAGAACCAGATCCTTTACTAGAGCTGGAGAAATAACTTATTTTTTGATTTGTTGGCAGCTCAGAAAAACAATAATTTTAAACAAAAAATTAGTTTGGGTTGAACTGAATCCAAACATTACAAAACAGTTTGACACACTGAAAAAAAGTTTCATTCAGTTTTGTCCATTACTCCAAACCCTGTGTACAGGAGACTGAATTGGCCAGGATGAACTCCTCTTTCACACAGCTTACAATAGTGACCACCAAGCATACATCTACATTGCAATAAGACCCAAGGCATGGTCACAGCTGTCCCAGGTCAGCTGACTCGGGCATGTGGGCATGGGTGGCGAGTTATATACCCATGTGGTGCCTGGGCACCAGCAATATTCAGAGCCCAGGGGTCCAGCTCCACCAATGTTTGGGGCCAGGTCTCCCCCCAGCCCCCACCTGCCGCCCCCCCCCCGGGTGTCCCCGGCCCCCCCCTTGCTGGCCCCGTGCACTTCCTCAGTCCTGGGAGGAGCAGAGTGCACCTGCCTCTTCCGTGCAGCTCCATGCTGCCTCCCTGCAGCAACTGCTGCCGCTGGGTCCTAGTGCCCCCCATATTAACTGCCAGGGCAAATTGACTCTGAGCCTGTCCTTCCACCTCAGACCCTTCCCTTTTCCAGTGGGACCCTCCATCAGCACAGCCTCCCCCCACACCCCGCCCATGCTGGGCAAGGAGGCAGCCCCATCCCCCATGCCCAGTGAGGCTACAGTCAGGGGCAACAGCAGAGGAGGAGGTGCACACAGCATCCCACTGCACCCACCACATGGGAGGTGAGGGAGATTCCTGGACCTGAGAGGGGCCCTAGGAGCACATGCAGTGACAGTGGTGGGGGTGAGTGTGCTGCTGGGGGGCGGGAAAGGGGGGTTTCTCCCCCAGAGCTCGCTGCTGCCGGCAGGGAAAGGGCTGGGGGGAGTCCTCCTTTCTGGCCCCTGTCCTGGAGCAGCCTGCCTGCACCCCAAACTCATCCCCAGCCCTGCCCCACCCTAGAGCCCCCAGCCAGAGCTTTTACCCCCCCCCCCCCGCACCCTAACCCTCTGCCCTAGCCCTGAGCCCCTCCCACACCCCAAACACCTTATCACCAGTCCTAGCCAGAGCCCTCATCCCCCTGCACTCCAACGCTCTGCCTTAGCCCTGAGCCCCTCCAACACCCCAAACCCCACAGCCCCAGACAGAGCCCTCACCCCCCACACCCCTACCCTCTGCTCTAGCCCTGAGCCTTCCAACACCCCAAACCCCTCATCCCCAGCCCCAGCCAGAGCCCTCACCGCCACACTCCTACTCTTGCCCTGAGCCCCTCCCACACCCCAAACTCCTCATCCCCAGTCCCAGCCAGAGCTCTCATCCCCCCGCACCCTAACCATCTGCCCCAACCCTGAGCCCCCTCCTGCATCATGAACCCCTCATCCCCAGCCCCACCCCAGACCTCCTCCCCTACCCAAACTCCCTCCCAGAGCCTTGGGCAGGTGCGGGGGCAGAGTTTGGGGAGGGCAGAGTTTGGGCAGGGGCAGGTTCTGGGCACCACCAAAATTTCTACACACCTGCCGCCCATGCTTCTGGAATCAGATGGCAGGGCAATAAAACTGCAGTGTAATCATTTGAGCTCAGGCTGAAGCCCACGACCCGGAGACCCCCCGGAGGGTGGGGATACTTCTCAGACCCTGGGCTCCAGACACAAGGCTATCAAATTGCAGTACAGATATTCACTGCAGGGGTCTCAAGGGAGGAGTGTCTCGGAGCCTGGGCTCCAGCCCAACCCTAAATGTCTACACTGCAATTTTATAGCCCTTCAGAGACTGAGCCACATGAGCCTGAGTCAGCTGAGCCAGGGTCTGAGTCTCAGTGCTGTGGAGTTTTTAATCACTTAATTTTCTGAAGAAATTTAAATTGTTTCCATAGACAGTTTATTATCAGGGTTGTTAAATAAATCGTTTCTCTTCTCTTTCTATTTATCATAAGAACACTTTCAAAATGAATTCATATTCAAGCCTCTCCCTCAGTAATTAAGAATATGACATTAGGAACAGATTACAAAGAAGAGTGCATTTGAATAAATTACATGTTCAAATGCAGCAGCTAAATTTGGATGTTCAATTAGACAACTAATTACGGTGAAAATACAGTTGTGTTTGTAAGTAGATGACCAAACCCCAGCCTGCCTAAGTGTTTCTACTCTCACTGTCCCCCTTATATGTACAATAGTGTCTGTTATTCAAATGCCACCTGTTGGAATCTGGAGGTGTATGTAAGTGTAATTGTACACCTATGTATAGACATCTCTCACTGGACTAAAAAATGCCCATTTCATATACAGCTAAGAGTTTTTGACAAGAAGTGTTTCATACCATGTAAATGTTCAGTATTATGAAAATTTGTTGGTTCGCCTCTTTTCAGGGCCGGGTTCCCAGTGGGGTGACAACCTCAGCTCTGTTGATGCATGTTCACCTTTCTGCCTATGTTTTTAAAAAAGTGGAAAATCAATGTATGCTTCATTTCCACACACAAAGGGATTTTATGAGTAAATGCTATCCTTTGAGTTCACAAGGGATCAGTTGTGCAACCATCAAAAGCAGCCAGATTTATATTTATAAAATATGGTGTTTAAAATACTGTTATACTGCCCATGCTAGCAATGGTGCAGGGATCAGGTATGGATGAACCAAGGAATGTAAGAATCATTACTCAAAATTAGATTCAAGGATAATTTGTTGTTAAGGAAATAATACTCCATCTATGATCCTGCATTATATTACCCCAAATAATTATGTAGGAAAGATTAACATTCTGATTAACTTTTCTTGTTTCATTTGTTGGAGAGTTTCACCATTGTTCCCATGTAGATATGCAACAAAACCCAAACTCTAATATGCAAAAGAAACAAAACCCAAGCTCTAATAACTGATGAGCACCACATGGAGCTAAATGATTTTCTAGACATTTCCAGACTTTTTATGTATCTCATTTCCTAACACAGGAAATGAATCTTCAATAAAGTTAATCTGTGCCAATGCATTATAAATGTAGGCACAAACAGGTGGCATAATACTCTTAAAGAAAAAATTATAAATTTCATATAATGAAACAGTGCAGGTTTATTCTTGGTAGTATTTCATACAAAAAGTTGCTGCCTATTTTTTCCATCAGTTGGGATGCTTAAATATGACAGAGAAATTCACTATAGAGAAAAGGCACCTGAACATTGACTTTCCAGGCTAGCTATTAGATCTTTCTTATGAATTGTCTAAGATACAAGATCCTTTTTAAAATGCAATATCACTGTGACACAGCTTCTGCTTACTGTTAGGCCACACATCATAATTGTTTTATAAAACTGTGTTCATAGAACCAATATTTTCTCCACGATCTGTTTAAGAGAACAGTCACTAAAGAAAAACCTGCATCCCTACAAAAGGGAGCCACAGAAGTAACCCTCCGTCTCAATCCTTGAATATATGATAGGAAACATTATTCCTTGAGACCTTTAAAATTAGACTGGATAACCACTAGAAAAGATAATGTCTGGAGCAAGGCAAGGGGATAGACTAAATCAAGTTCTTTTCTATTCCTTACTTCTATGACTACAACGGAGAAGGTCTTTAAGATTATGTCCTACTTTATTCTTTTAAGAACTTGCAGTAGTTTCCTCTGTAATAACACTGCAATCAGAATCAGAGGATTCTAGAGGTGTGTTAGAATATACTTCATAAATTTATAAATATTCTTTTAAAATGCAAAACTCAGTGTAGTTTTCTCTTTGCAAATTACATAAAAAATAAATATGTTCAATTCCTGGCATGCCATTTTGAAGTGCTAGTCATGGTATAATAGACTATTTGAGAGATACAGTAATGGGGTTAGCATTTATCATTTACTCTTAGGTTTTCTGAGCAGAGGCAGACAGCTTATTCAGAAGATGAAACAGAGGGGTGTCAGAAAGTGCTTTAAAAGTTCTTAAGAGGTTCTGATGACTGTCACTAAGCTTGTTTCGCTGCAACAGATTGAAAAATGTGAGAGGTTTTTCAGCTGAAGTCATGTGTGATTAGAAAGAGGATTAACATGAACAGTCTATGAGCTAATGCCAATTTCTTTTTTTTCTCCTCCCTTCCCCCTCTCCCTCCGTATTCTGGAATAAAGTTTTATTTGCGTTTCACTATAAGCATTTTCCCTTTTGGGAGTAATGCATAAGGGTGATGATGTTTTTAATAGATGAAGTTAGCACAATGTAACTGTGCACTACAAATATGTACTGTGTAGTAAAGATAGTATTAAATTAAATTAAAGAGATTTTGCAACATCTTAAGGTCACAGCTGATCATTTACCCCATTCAGTTGCTGTATGCTTATCTGGACACTCTGCTGACCCCAATATGTCAACAAAACCTATTCAGTCAAAGGAACAAAATCAGGTTAATATCCAAAGCCATTTCAAACAGAAATAAACCAGAAGTGTCTCAGGGCAATCAAACTAAACTTCAGAACCTTATCTCTACAGAACCAGAACAGGAAAATATAACTTTCTACAATTTCTAACATACAAAATCACCTACACAGTGCAGTCAATGGACAAATTTTTGCCTTCATTTACAATTACGCTACATTAATATCAGCAGAATTTGGCCAAGTTTCTGTAAATATCATGCCGATCAGGTATATCAGATCACTTTGTACAGAATAGCAACAAAATAGGAGAAATAACCATTGTCACTAGTAGCACTAACCATTTTTTCAGGATTGAATAGTTTCATTAATTAGGTTTGCACTTCAAAATGTACACACCTTTCATCTAGAAGTTCCTGTCCAATGCAGTCTAAATCCTTTGAAACATGCTAAAATAAAAATTAAAGGGGATATAAACTTTTTAAAGTCACTGAAAGGGGGAAATGAGTGACCTAAGGGGGATTAGTAACCATTCAAATGATTTCCCTCAACTTTCTTTGATCAGAAATGTTTTGTCCATAAGAATATGGTAGAGGACCCAGTCCTGATTTCATTAATAATTGGTGGACTCTGGTTTGAGAACACTGCCCTTGATACATGATATCCTAATCCAGTGTCACTGATAATTTTCCAAAAGAAAGAATCTTTTTGTTCAGCGGTATTGCTAGGAAAGGTTCCATAAGGCTGAATGCCATGTTCTAAACAAATGACTTCCAAATGTGCCTTACTCATGTAGAGACCATAATTGAAATTCTGTCTCCCCTGAAATCAAATGAGAGTTTTGCCACTGGTTTAAATACATCCAGGATTTCACCCCCAATCTTTTGACACATGTACAGGGAAGAAACTGACATAGCAAACAAAAAGCATAGCCTTTTTTAACCAGGACTTTTAGGAGAGTTAGTCCTATTCTGTAAAAAGCAAGCAAGAGTCCAATACATTTGTTAGTCTTTAAGGTGCCACAGGATTCTTGGTTGCTTTTTACAGATCCAGACTAACACGGCTACCCCTCTGATACTTGAGTCCTATTCTATTCAACATACCCTCGTATACTGCCCTCAGCATTGTCACATCTGAGCACCTTTCAGAAGTGCATTAAGCAATATGACCAATAGCTGTCATGTGTAGTTCCTTCTTTCTCTCATTCCCTCTCCCGGGGGAGAATTGTGTGTGTACAGGGCCGGCTCCAGATCCCAGCACGCCAAGCGCGTGCTTGGGGAGGCATGCCGCGGGGGGCACTCTGCCGGTTGCCGGGAGGGCGGCAGGCGGCTCCGGTGGACCTCCCGCAGGCGTGCCCCGGGACCAGCGGACCCTCCGCAGGGATGCCTGTGGGAGGTCCACCGGAGCCGCGGGACCGGCGAGCGGCAGAGTGCCCCCCGCGGCATGCCGCCGTGCTTGGGGCGGCGAAATTGCTAGAGCCGGCCCTGTGTGTGTAGACTTTTGTTTTTGGTGGAGAGGAGCGGGGGTGGGGAGAGGGGAGTGTACATGTTGCTAGCTGTTTATGTTAGAGAAGGCAAGGTTGAAAAAGTGTGCCTTGCACATGGAGCAGAAGGCAATACTCTTTTACTTTGGCACATACAGGAAAAGAAGTTTCTTTTAGCATTCTTACTCCATCTTTTCTGCTTCTAGTCAGTTATTTAAAAAATATGTTATTATTGTAACTACTTTAAGAAAACAAATGTAATTCTATGGAAGGTTCTATGGGTATAATCAAACTCCCCAAACTACAGGGCCTCTGAAAATCTGAAAAATCCATAAAGCTCCGGGACATATGAAATTTCAAAAATCCCCAAAGCTCCAGGGCCTCTGAAAAGTTTTGGAATATAGTAGAAAAATTTAAAGACCAAGATTTTTATTTATTTTTAATTTTAAACAAAACCACACCATAATATATTTTCACAAAAGTTTTTTTTAACACCTGCATCTGTTTAAACTGTGAACATCTCAACATTTACCTTTTAATTTCTTCGGTTAAGTAGTGCTCAGATTTAATTGCTGAGCATGGGGAGGATTAATTTCTGAATGGGGCCTGTGAGAAGAAGATTATATGTCCCATTATCATCATTACATAATATTTTCTCCAGATGGAGATAGAGTCAAAGGTAAATGAGACCCATGGGTCTGCTATGTTGTTCATTGAAGTAAGAAGCCTTGGTAATGCTTACACATTCTAAACTACTTCCCCCATACAACTTCAAACAAGTTTCTGTTTACCTTCTTAGTAAATGCTTCAGGAAGCACCCATTCAACAGAACGATTGTGCCTTAGAAACAAAAACAAACATTTAAAAAAAGCTGGAATGTAAAAGTACCATAGTAATAATAAGTTAAAGGACCAGATGTCTGGAGATTGATACAGCAGATAACACCATACATTAATACAACTGTTTCACCAGCACATTTAGTAAGTGAAATTCTGCCCTCACGTTCATATTGACCCTACTGCTGTGGTGGTGTGAGTGTAAAGGCAGAATACCAGGGATTGGTTTGTTTGGGTTTTTATTTGGGGGGTGGGTGGACGAGGGAGGGAGGTGCATTTCTGAGAAGTTGTTTTTAGTTCTAATCATTCATTAATTCTCTTTTCATCATTTGTCATATTGTGGAGTGTAGTCTGGCCATTCCCATGGGTTAAGACTTTAGCTGTGGGATATAAGATTCTCCAATGGACAGTTGATTTACTGTGCTTAAGGCATTAATTAACTATTCAAATACAATTCCAATTCTCACAGAAATCCTAAATCTGCATTTGCAAAGACAGCAGTTTATAGACACAGAAAATATCATTTCACCAGATTACCAGCCCAAAACCTTTCCAACCCATTCACTGAGAAAATAGTAAAATCACACCCAGATACGTGTCATATGTCAGCAGCATTTAAAGCTGTATATGTGACAGGTTCACATTCTGGAACTAGGTACACTTTGTAAATTGAAAACTACATGCTCTATTGTTGGTCACAGCATTCCAGACAAGGGACTTCATACAGGAACAGAGATATCTAATTAGGAACTACAAAACTAAGCTTCATTTTTGCTAAAGGCTACAAAGAGAGATTTATACAGTGGCTAGTTACAGCCAGATGTTCAAAAGGATGCATCCTGCTTGTGTAACAACCTCGACCATAGGTCATCAGCAGGCATGAACCTATGACTTTCAGCCCTTATAGCACAGACCACAGCACCAACCACCTGAACTGCAAGAGTACCACTATTAGCCTGTAGCAGTAACAGGCTCTTATTCTGTATGTTGATGAGCCATTAGAAGAGGTACCCCACATTTAGCCAGCATGTTACACTCACACCCCTAAATTCAGGCTGCATGAATGGAAGAGAGACTCATAGTTGCACTCATCTGCAGACCAGAATGCCTGGGCATGTATAAATAAATGCATGATAAATTCTGTATGCTCAACTATGTGAATTCCAGGATCATGTCCATACAGCTAATCATCGATTAATCTTAGTGTCTAGCTGAGGAGTTAAGTACAGTACGAGCCATTATATTTTCACATGGATATCAAGCAGTTAGCTATGCTGTACATAGATAGCAGCCCATCCCATATTGGCTATTAGATTCAATATACAGTACTTATTTATATATAAATTGCTCATATTGCTTAGTGCATGTCCTTAAACATAATTCTATGCTTATGGCATAATTGTTTGCAGTGGAAATGGTTACAAACATTCATTTAAACTGAGCTTTTACTTATTTAGACTATAGGTCATTTTTCTATAGAGAAATTTAAAAACTGCATTACATTTTTAAGAGTAACAAGGTGGGTGAAGTTATGTCTTTTATTGGGCCAACTTCTGTTGGTGAGAGAGACAAGCTGTCGAGCCACACAGAGCTTTTCTTCAGCTTGCAGAGGTCACCCATCTTGTCTCTTTAATATCCTGGCACCGACAAGGCTACATTTTAAGTCAATGAATAACAAATAAGAATGTCTTTTCCTTTTTAAATGAGGAAAAGAATATATACCATGCTTCAGGTGAATCTGGAATTGGCTGGGCTGCAGAACAGTCCCCAGCACTGCCTGTGTGACTCTCACTTCCCCTCTATTCTAATTAAAGCCATTGTCAAGGACACCATTGCTGCAGCCTTTTACCTATCCAGCAAAGCACTTGAGTAGCCTCACTGATTTTAGTGGGGCTTAGATTGTAAACTCTTTGGACCAGGGATTGACTTTAGGTTATACATATGGACATTGCCTAGTACAATGGAACCCTGATCTACCACTGAGTCTCTAGGCACTAGCACAGTATAAATAATAAAAACAACAATAAAGACTATCACATGCTTAATGTTAGGTGTGTGCTTAGTGCTTCACTATCTATAGCTCCCAGAATGTCTTGATGACCTGAGAACTCCACCAAAGGCCTGAAACTCAGGCTGTTTGCCTAAGGTTAGTCAAGAATGAATGAAAACAATGTAATCCCTTAATTTACTTGTGAATGTAAAGACTAATCCAAACCTGACATTACCATTAATTTATGCACATTTACCCACTGACGGAGCAGTTTTTTATATTGCTGTGTGCTCTTAACTGTGGCCTGGACATATTTAAATATCTAAGCCTCATGATTAAACAGAAGAACTGGCTCACAGGATCCCATCTTGCTCCAGTTGAAGTCAATGTCAGGAGTTTGAACCCATGCAGGACTGAGTCTAGTATGTAAATTCCACTGTTCCCTCAGCCTGGAAAGGGGAATGATTCTTCTCCATAGTGCACCTTTGGTGCCAGGAGGAATAAAGACGCTTCCGTTGAAGTGCTGTTGTATCACTCTCAGGCAAGGATTCATTTCCCAAGAATGTGAATTATATTAGAATAATGCAAGGATAAAGTTTGAGAACAGTCATGCATGTGCATGCACACAACTCTGTTCACCCAGCCGCCTGATCCTGGCCATCCCCTAACCCTTCTTCATAGATCAAGTTATAGAGATCCAGTTATGGGGAGATGAAAAGTCCCCATGGTGCACAAAGTTGCCTTGTCCAGCTTCAAATACTATTCAGAATAAAGAATCTCTTCCTGTTAGAGGAGGCTTGCATGATGAACCATCCCAATACTAATAAAACTGCAGTGGTTTAGCAGAGGGTGACTGATTATTTGAAGCACTTCCTACTCTCCTCCCACGGCACTCAACTGTTGTTAGATCCATGCTACTCACACTTTTGTGACGATACCAAATGTTTGGAACAAAGTGAATTCTCAGCAAACACAAGATCCTAGTAATTGTCTCCAATCTCATCATTTGACTCTTTCCCACCAGGAACAGGCATCAGAGCCAGAGAAGGAGAATTCACTAAAGTATTTCTTCTTTTAGGTACATGTCATCAGAGATGACCAGAGGATAGATCAGGTTTGTGGACAGATACCAGAGCATCCAGAGAGGCTGTCCAGCAAGAACTGGCTCATTTTCACCTCTAGCCCTTTTCGAAGTTAATACAATAACTATGCATAAGTAATTCTTTTAAAAATTGGAAAAGATGATGCCTGAGGCAGCTGTAATTTATATGCTGACAAGTTACATGCAATGCCACTGTAGTTTTGCATGGCAAATAAGCTATGTGGAATTTTAATACAGCAATTAAATACAGCAATGCAGCTGTCATTTAAAGATGATTACCCCAGCAGCCCTATTTAATGTACATTTTATATAGCATGTGTGTGTGCGCACGGACCCGCAAACAAGAGACATAATAAGACATATACAGGCTCATTCCGAATAAAAAGATATCGGATTTTATCTCACTAAGACCCCTTCACACTGCTTGGGCAAGTGAGAGCGAATCACATTTATACCCACTCCAAAGCACTTTTACACTGCCCAAATGGTGTAAAGAGGCAGCAGTGTAAATGAGAATCAGGCCCACCAATTCAAATAATACACTGTACTTTTTTAAAAAACCAAATGGTTTAGTCTGTCAAACAACATCACAGTGAAAATTCTGATGTGGAACAAATGATGGAACAGGTTGACTGTTGTTGCTGGTGGTGGAAGAAAAGTGCTTTGATAGCCTTCTGCCATAGGAAAAAGTAGGAAATCACTAAGAGCCACAGCATTTTCATCCCTCCTCTCCTTGTCCTTCTGACCCACCCCTGCACTCCTGCACCTTTCAGACACATCCACAAATTCCTTCTGGGCCATAAAGGGCTCTCATGACAAAAGGCTGTGTAGACTCCCTTTTTATCAAGAATCACACATCCCAGCTTCAAACCCAATGCAGCCAGATGGAGAGTCAAAGGTCATTGGAGGTCACCGGTCACTTTTAAGCTCCAACTTTCTAACAGGAGTTTCTCCCATGGATGTTAAATATCTCTGCAAGTAACTGTGTGTACTTTGGTGTGTGTCAAGGCTTTAGCATGCTATTGATGTAAAAACCTGACCCGTGGCAAGACTCTCATACTACACAGATGTGCGGCTGTGCAATAGAATGGCACCACTGTCTAATACCAAGGGCCAGATTGTAGCAGAAGGTAGAAGGGTGCAAGAAATTGTCTCTCATCCTCCCCCCGCTGCATAACGGCCAGCACAATTGCTATTCCTGTAATCAGAACTAGCAAACCTTAGGGCACAAGCCACCCAAAAGTGGTTGCAATGGAGGGGAGTCATTGGCTACATCTACACTGGGAGCTGGGTGTGATTCCCAGCTTGAGACTCACACTAGCATTTATTGAGCTAGCACACTAAAAATAGTAGCATGGGCAGTAGGGTGACCAGATGTCCCGATTTTATAGGGACGGTCCCGATATTTGGGTTTTTTTCTTATATAGAGGCCTATTACCCCTCACCCCCATCCCGATTTTTCACACTTGCTAACAGGCAGTAGTGAGCTAGCCACTCCAAGTACATACCCATGGTATCTGGGGGGAGGGGTTTACTTGGGGCAGCTAGTGCATGTCTGCATTACTATTTTGAGTACTCTAGCTCAATGAGACCTAACACGAGCATGCCTACTTGAGCTGGGAATCACAAACCGTAGCTCCAAGGGTAGACAAAGCCATTGTTCTAACTCCCCTCTTCCTACAGCCAACCGAGTTACAAAAAGCAGCCCCTGCTGCACCAGCTTTTTAATGAGTTAGGTCCGTTAGAAAATCCTATCACGGTTGTTTTGGCACAAGTGAGTATCTTGATTTGTAATAACAGGAGGAGGTAGTCAGGGGCAAGATGTATGATAAGATAATGAAAATAAATTCATCACTGTCAGTCCCCTGTAGCAGCAAAGATTTTGTTTTTAAAGAAGGAACATAGTTATAATGGGTAAGCAAAACAAATGTATACTCCTTTTAAATATTTAACTTATAGTTCTGTATATGTATATATACTGTATATATAGTGTGAGTCTACTGTACCTAAGCTTAGCAGTAAAAACAGCCACTGTATATATAAAGCTGCAGGTACTTGAAAATCATTAGAAAGTGTATAAGAAAGCTCTCTCTGTAGATCTCTGCAGTTCTCTTTCATCATCCAGACTACAATTAGGTGGTTCTAAAGAGAAGAGAGAGATGGCAGATAGATAAGATTTAGATTTACAAAAGGATTTTTATAAAGCCACTCATTTGAGGCAATTAAGGAGCCTTAATAACCAAAAAGTGAGTGATAAAGTCCTATCATGGATTAAAAACTGATGAAGAGAGCACTTTTCAGCATGGAAAATGGTAAGTAGCACAGTGGGCAATGGAGCTCTAATAGGCCCATTATTGTTCACCATGTCTACTAATGAACTGGGAGAAGGGACAACATTGAACTGGCAAAATTTGTTGATGACAAGTGAGGGGTATGAGGAAATCCCCAAAGACCTACCAATACTAGGAAATGGGGTAACATAATGCTAGATGAAATTCCATGTAAGCAAAGGCCAGCTATAAAACACAGATAAATTCTAAGCTACTGTAGCTGCCATATCTCAGTGTAAAAGAGCTCGGCGTTACCAATGAGAACTTCTACTCAACATGTAGAAGTTGCCAGGGCAAATAGGAAGTTCAAGAGTATGCCTATGCAAGGAACACCCTTCCTGAGCAGCTCCAAAAAAAACCACCATCCTCTCCTCTCCGTTTTTCAAATCCCTCCTGAAACCACTTCTGCAATTCCTACAAGAAGCTAACTCACTAAATCGTCTACTCAGTAACATCATTTATTTATCCTGGGAGCAAACTGCTCCTTTATGTTGAGGGCACTGGTACAGTATTAGGAGGGAGAGGCACAAGCGCATTGCTCCTGGAGATGGAAGTTGCTGTGGAGGAAAGACAAAGTGGCTGAATGATGGAAGGAGGGATGAGGAGAGGAATTTAGCAGGTTTAACTTTGAAAGTTTTCAAGCAAAACTAACTAATAAGACATGATACTTTGGCTCCTTTGTTGAATCCTTTCCCTCTCTCCTTCATCTGGCTCTCTCTTTTAGACTGGAAGCTCTTTGGGGCAGAGACTGTGCCTCACTCTGTTTGAATTGTTCCTACCACATTTTGAGCGTTAAAGCCGTCAGGGGATGGAGAATAATATGGAAATTACTATAGTGGCAGATTAGATGTATATGTACTATTACATTGGTTCCTTTGAGGGTTCAGGGAAGAATTTTTATTTCGTGAAACAGGCCAACCTAAAATGCATACAGGAGCTACTACTACTGATTCTGGGCCCCTCCCATGCAGATGCCTTATAGCACCATTCCTAATAGCATGGGGTCATAAAACCTGCAGGAAAATTCAGGAAAACTCTTTGGGAATGGGAAAAATCGATACTACACTCCAACTTTGTCAAGCAACCAGTACAGATGCAAGCTGAACTTTTTTTTATAGTTAGGTTGATCATGAGTGACAAAAAATGTTCACTTTGCCAGAGATGTATCACTTCTGCAAGGCTGGCAGTAGTAAAAAAATAATTTTTTTTTTGTCACTAAAGATAGCACATATAGCTTTGAATACACCCACAAAACTGGTCTTCTGAGTAATAAAATGCCACTTTTACCTACCTGCTTTTCAGAGTAGATCCTCACTTTAAACCTTGGTTCCTTCTGTGTTGATGTCTAAGTGTTCAGATACCCTACACTGACAATACAGCATAGTGTAGATCAGTTAGCGTGGTCACCCCTTTAGGTCTACTGTGCAATGACAGACTTTTGTGCTGCTTCTCTGCTGGAAACTCTCTCGATCTCTAATAGATGTGTGGGAAGGAAATCGGTACAAGACCGGTGCATAATATGATACACAACTGTATACTAAACTCTCCACCATCATTTATCTTGTATCTTGTTCTTTTGATGGAAACTGCATATGACGGCATTATACACTACTTTGTGCAGTCATACCCACAAAGATCTGAGAGCCAAGTTTAACATGGTAAGCTATTTATAACTGCTTTATAGCTTGCAGTTACCAGCTTCCTGTTTGTCATATATTCAATCATATTTAAAACCAGTATCAAAATGTTGCTGAATTATTGATAATGATCATGAACTGTATTAATTTAAACAATACTGATCTCTTATTTCTAGGCTTTCTCCACTTTATCTGTATCATGGCTCTTCTATTTACCAATCGAGGGACAATTAATTACCAACTGCTTCTCTTTCTTTTTCATAGCATCCCATTCACAGTTTTGCAGCATAGCAGCTGGTCATTTTTAATACATTTGACAGGAGCATACACATAGTTCTTGAGCTGCCAGGACCCAAGGGTGTGACCCTGACCTTGGAAATGTGTGAGCAAGACTCAATGAATGGCAAACAAAAACACAGAAGAGGAAGCCACAAAAGATAATGATTTAATTTCAGTAACTATATTGCAATTTGAGTTTCAGAGTTCAGCAGTTCTAATAAGAACATAAGAATGGCTCTACTGGGTCAGACCAAAGGTCCATCTAGCCCAGTATCCTGTCTGCCGACAGTGGCCAGTGCCAGGTCTACAGTAATAATAAAGAAATATCAAGTATGTAAAGGACAAAGGCAAATTGGAGCATACAATGAGTTGAATGCCATGGAAACAGAAATTTCTTTTCAGAAAGCTACTGAAGCACAACAATTTGGACTCCCTCATGCCGGAAGTACTTCTTACCCTATATATTGTGGGTAGGTTTTAACTATAAAGTGTTTAGTACATTTGGCAATTTTCAGGAAATGGTTTTCTTGCTAGATAATGACATCATATAATGCTGGCACTAATACTGATAGCCCTCGGTTACTGGGAGTCTGTCACCCAGCTTCCATCCTGCTTTGATACAGGACTTGGGTGTATTGTTAGACAGTTGATGACAGCAGCAGTCTCACTGAGGCTAAATAATTATACAGTATACTTGCTTTTTAAATTTGTTTCCTGTTCTATACAATTCATGAAGGGATCAGCAAGGAAACCTACCTTATTGAGGTCAGAGGGTGCAGGGAAGCTGTGAGAAAGGCAAAGCGACGAGTGGAGATGGACCTAGCGAAGGGGATTAAAACCAATAGCAAAAGGTTTTTTAGCCATATAAATAGGAAGAAAACCAAGAAAGAAGAAGTGGGACCGCTTAAAACTTTAAACGGAGTGGAGATTAGGGATAATCTTGGAATGGCACAATATCTGAACGAATACTTTGCCTCGGTCTTTAATGAGACTAATGAAGGGCTAAGGAATAGTGATAGAGGGACCGATGGGAATGAAGATATGGGGGTAGACATTACGGTATCTGAGGTAGAAGCCAAACTTGAACAGCTTAACGGAAGTAAATCGGGGGGCCCGGATAATCTTCATCCTAGAATATTAAGGGAATTGGCGAGGGATATTGCTAGCCCGTTAGCGATAATCTTTAATAAATCCCTAAATTCGGGGATTGTACCGACTGACTGGAGATTAGCTAATGTAGTTCCTATATTCAAGAAGGGAAAAAGTGACCCGGAAATTATAGGCCTGTTAGTCTAACATCTGTAGTATGCAAAGTCATGGAAAAATCTTAAAGAGAGAGTGGTTCGGAGCATGAGGCCGATGGCAACTGGGATAGATTACAGCATGGATTTACGAAAGGTAGATCGTGCCAAACCAACTTGATCTCCTTCTTTGAGAGAGTAACAGATTTTTTAGACAAGGGAAATGCGGTGGATCTAATATATCTGGATTTCAGTAAGGCGTTTGATACGGTACCGCATGAAGAATTACTGGTTAAATTGGAAAAGATGGGGATCGAAATGAAAATCCAGAGGTGGATAAGGAGCTGGTTAAAGGGGAGACTGCAGAGGGTAGTATTGAAGGGGGAACTGTCCGGTTGGAGGGGGGTTACCAGTGGAGTTCCTCAAGGCTCGGTTTTGGGTCCGATTTTATTCAATCTATTTATTGCTGACCTGGGAACCAAGAGTAGGAGTGGGCTGATAAAGTTTGTGGATGACACCAAGTTGGGGGGTATTGTCAATTCGGAAGAGGATCGGGATATTCTCCAGGGAGATTTAGATGACCTTGTAAACTGGAGTATTAGTAACAGGATGAAATTCAATAGTGAGAAGTGTAAGGTTATGCATTTAGGGATGTCTAACAAGAACTTTAGTTATAAGCTGGGGACGCACCAGTTGGAAGTAACGGAGGAGGAGAAGGACCTAGGAGTCCTGGTTGATCGCAGGATGACTATGAGTAGGCAATGTGATGTGGCCGTTAAAAAAGCTAATGCGGTCTTGGGTTGCATTAGGCGAGGTATTTCTAGTAGGGATAAGGAGGTGCTAGTCCCGTTATATAAGGCGTTTGTGAGACCTCATTTGGAGTATTGTGTGCAGTTTTGGTCTCCCATGTTTAAGAAGGATGAATTCAAACTAGAACAGGTACAAAGAAGGGCCACTAGAATGATCCGAGGAATGGAAGGCCTTTCGTATGAAAAGAGACTTGAGGAGCTCGGTTTGTTTTCCTTAACCAAAAGAAGGATAAGAGGAGATATGATTACACTCTTTAAATATATCAGAGGATAAATACCAGGAAGGAGAAGAATTATTTCAGCTCAGTGCTAATGTGGACACGAGGACAACGGATATAAACTGTCAGTCAGGAAATTCAGGCTTGAAATTAGACGAAGGTTTCTAACCATCAGGGGAGTGCAATTCTGGAACAGCCTACCGAGGGAAACAGTGGGGGCGAAGGACCTCCATGACTTTAAGATTAAGCTAGATAAGTTTATGGAGGGGATGGTATGATAGGATAACGGGCTTAGTCAATAGGTCAATTAAGTGCCACACTGGTAAATAGTACAATGGGTCAATGGTATGATATAACCTTTTCCAGAGGGTTTGGCTGGAGAGTCTTGCCCGCATGCTCGGGGTTCAGCTGACCGCCATATTTGGGGTCGGGAAGGAATTTTCCTCCAGGGAAGATTGGCAATGGCCCTGGAGGTTTTTCGCCTTCCTCCGAAGCATGGGGCAGGGGTCGCTTGCTAAGGAGTGGGTGGATCGGCTTATGTGGCCTGCATCTTGCAGGAGGTCAGACTAGATGATCATAATGGTCCCTTCTGATCTTGAATTCTATGATTCTATGATTCTTTCTGCTGTGTATTTTCAAAAATCAGCACTGAACAAAATGCATATAGTTTCCTTTGACGTCCAAAGCTAAGCTTTAAGAGTTGAATTCTAATATTCGTCTGGTAACAATGTAAAAAGTAATTTTTCAGATTTGCAGTTGTACTTTCATTCTAACAAGTTTTTCCAGCATGGATACAAGGGAAAGGTAGTGCCTCTTTAGGGAAAAAGAAAAAAAACAAGATTCCAAAAATTCCTAGCTGGACATACAATATATTAGTCCATACATGTGTAGCTTTATTTATATGAGTATCATGGAAGATACAAAGAACCTACCCATGAAAATAAATAAGTGAATAAAATTATCATCTATGGATAGCAAAATCCCAGTGGAGGATGAAAGAAACAGTGTAGCTACAACAAAATGCAAATTCCTACTATCTTACTCTAAATGAATATGGCAGTTTGACATGTCCAGAAAAAAGTAACCTCCATGTATGCTCCTTGAACAGCTCATTAAATGATTGAACCCAGAGTCATCGTGGTACCTGGACACTATAATTTGAGCCCAGTGAGGCTTCTGTTCTAACTGGGAAAATGGAAGCCTGTTGAAGATGAATGGGTATGTATGCTTTCATTCATTTCGCAAGGTCACAGATATGCTGATTACTGCACAGGAGCAATTTAGGAAGAAATAGTGACTGCCTACCTGAAGAATGTGGAGAGTCATAAGAAAATCTTACTGAATTCCCACTCACTTGTGTGGAGTTAGCAATGGCATTAGCTCATTACCTCAGTGGCAGTCCCCAAGTAAAATGGAGAGAAGAAAGCGTGACACATTAAAACAGAAAACTGAAACTGGCCAGGTGGCGATAAGATCTATGCCACACAAATTATCCAAGCTCATCAGATTCCTTAGCAACTCCAAAAATGCCACCATCTATAATTCAGAAAAGCACACCACAAGCATTACATACAGTAGCTTATCTTGAAAAGGTGCCATAAATCAAAGTCCTAACTATAGTCTTAAAGATCCAGTGGCATTTTGTTACAGAGGCAATGTTAATCCCAGTGACCTGGCTAAAATCCTATTCAGGTAATTGCAATCTCTCCCTCCCTCTAGTTTCCAGTGGCTACAATATTCTTTTTCACTTCCTGTCTGAAACTGCTGTCCAGTGTTGCTGTGCAATCTTAAACAACTACTGCACTCCATTGCAGAGACTGCTGCATTTCAGAGGAGGATAAAGTTACCTTTCTAGATCCCTACTTGATACAATGCTCTGAAGCTTAATAAATTAACATTAGTCAAGGAGTTTAAGATTCTCAGATGAAAGACACTATTAATGTTTGAAGTAATATTATTAATTAACCTTAGAACTCCTGAGACATGTTGAGTGCCCTCATCTCCCATCTGGCGTTAAAGAGTCAGTGGGAGTTGAGGGCACTCAAAGCCTCACAGGAGTGCTCAGAGCCAGAGCTGGTCAAAAAGTAGAAGTATGTTTTGCAAATGTTTCATTATTATTTTTCTCTTTTTTTTCACTGAAAATTATTGCCAGGCTTCACTTAGAACCTAGGGAATGGAGCCCTTAAAGTTTAATACACTGCCGCATTTAGCAACACATAGTTCCCGCTGCCCACCCAGCTGTCCTGCCTAGGGAAAGAATGATTTTATATCTAGGGCGGGAGAGAACATTTTTACTTTGGCATAAATGTTAATCAATTTGAAAATGGATGTAATTTTACAAATAATTTTTCTCTAACTGTCCCCCATTATAAATTGATTTGAATATTTGACACCTGCTCATTGAGTAAACATAGTAGTAAAATTATTTTGCTATACATATTATATATAAAGAATTATAGCTCTACAGATGATAGTTGTTCACAGTCTAATTGTACTATATGTACCTATGTAGCTGCTATGACTTTTTCTGTCTTGTAACCTTAATTTTTTATCAGTTGTGGCAGCCACCATTTTGTAAGGCAGATTAGAAGTAGTATGTTACAAAAAAAGGCAAAAACTATTGTATCTTATGGCAACTGTATTTTGATTCTTTCTTGTTTGTTCATTTCCCATCATCCCAAATAAAAGCCATTCAGCAATTTGGAAAGCATATAGTTTCTGTGTATTGAAAACAATTATATTATGTTTAAGTGCTAGCCAACAAGTACAGACCTCTTATTTGTTGAGGACATTATGAGTTGATTTTCCATTTCTGAATATGACTAATATAACTGCAATATTCTCATGCCCCAACCCAACCCTTTGGCACTTCCAGTCAAAAAAGCTACACCTAAACTGGGCCTGACAGGCCTTTTATTAAAATGAAAGAACAAGTAGATACAAAATACAGTTCCTCCAGTTTGTAAAGGGGGGCAGAATATGCTGTATGAAGGCGCTTAATAAAGTGATGGACTTCCAGTTAGGAGGACTTCCAATTAGGAAATCATTGTCTAATTCTCAGCACTTTCCATCTGTTTGTTGTGTCTGTTCCATACAACATTTCATATTACACTGTAAATACATATCAGCTACAGAACAACACTGTCCCTGCCATTGCAGTTACTTTGTACAGCACAGCTGTTGTGGCCTGTAGACTAACTATTTTTAGATAAAGATCAGAATCTTCAAGAGGAACTTTATCCACTATCAAAGCTCTTCCACATACCAGCAGTTTCTGCAGCCCTAAGTTTGAACATGCATACTATAAGTCAAATCAAAAGGTGATGTGTAAGGTATTAATAGACAGACGTTCTTAGCCCTGCTTACATTCACTTATGGATGTGCTGTGAGTGTAAGAGAGTCTAAATTAATTTAAATTACAAGCCCAGGAGCTCCCAGAAGATGATGATATATAAAAGTGATGAACTACTTTCACTTACGGGTTCTTTATACCTTCTTATTACAATGCTCACTTTTCACCTTTCCACTGAGAGTTACACAAACTTAGCTTCTCTCTGGACTCACTCAGGAACTGATTCCACCACCCCTACACACATTTAATAGTACCTTCTTCCACAAAGAGCCTCACTGAAATTATTGTTCCAGCCCAATGAGTCATAGAGTAAGGTAATATTCAGCCTCACTAAGACTGGCAGAATCTGGCCCTTAATGCACAAGCTGTGGCTATGGCAAGTCTGTGACTGCTGGAATTGTTCCATGTAGTTAAGTCCATTTCTAGACATAAGTTGTCTGATCTGAACAACTTTTTTAATACTAAAATACCCATTAAAGAGGAAACATGCAGTAACAAGCTCCAAGTGATCTTACAGCAGCTTAGCAGGCATCACTCCATGGAGGCTGGTCACAACAAGAAAGTTGGTTGAATTTTTTTTCCCCATATCTATCATTTCAGAAGAGACCTTCATTCTGATGTTATCCTTCAAATCATTGCAAAGATCAGTCTTGCAATAGTTATGGTTAGCTATTGATTACAAAAACAGTAGGACTTCCACTTCTGCAATTCATTATTTCAGAGAAGTTCTGTGTGCAACTGACTTGAATATGTTTTTTTTTTAATGCTTACTGAAGTTCCAGTTCTGCTTCCTCTAGGGTGGCAGAATCTGACTGAGAATTTTAAGTGAAGTAAAGGACATACATTTACCAATTCCACAAATAAATACCAGGCCCATGGCCAAATTCTGCTCTCATTTACACCAGTGTAAATGAAGTAACTATCCTGACTTCAGTGGAGTTGCTGTGGATTTTCACCTGTGCCAGAGACAGCAAAATTTGGTCCACTGGGTACAGAAATCTCAAAAATTGCTTGGATGAAATATCTTTCACAATATACATTTCTTTTTTCATTAGAATGGTCAATATTTAATCCTGCACTTGTTTCTCTCCAGTACAGCATTAGAGCCCTGCATTGGGATTTGAATGAAAACACAGTTAAACATAAAAAAGAAAGGAAATCTCAGGATTTCACTGTTTCATAGCACCTAAAACTTTGTTCCTATTCACCAGATTTCAGCTAATGTCAGAAAACTCAAAACAGTTTGGAATTTGACTTGGTTAAAATAAGCATCTTCTTTGAACTATCTGAAACTTTTGGGACAGATTCTGATCCCAGGTTTATACTTCTGAATATTCTATATCCAGAGTAATTTCAGTGAGTTCACAGGGAGTTAATATGCCTCCTCTGTCCCCATCAGTGGAGTTACTCCCGATTTATAAACAGAAATCTAAATCCATTCCCTTGAGTCTACACAACTGGTTGGGAAATTGATATTTTGAAACTGTCACATCAAGCCAGATAGAAAGACAGAGGTGCACACTAATGGGAGATAAATTAGCCAGACATTTTTTGACTCACAGGAAAAATATGGTTTAAGTTATGAACACAAGGATAGGTTGGTTCCTATTATATCAGAACTGGGTAGCCCATCTCTTATTTTACTCAGTTATCAGCAGGGCCCACCACTTAGATACATGAACTACAAGAAAGAGCCACAATAACACTCACCATCCAAATTAATTTAGATTTTTAAATTTACCTGCACTTAAACCATGAAACTTTAGTAGCAAAAAGCAGAGATCAGGATTCTGAAACAAAAAGAATTATGCATCTAAACTATATGGGTGTCAGGGGACAATGACATCTGTACTAATTACCAGCAAAGAATGGAAAAATTCCTCTAAATTACAAAGAGAGACAGACACAGACTTGTTAAGTCATAATGTGTTTAATTCCATTTACACCACAGAAATCACATACAGTGCTCAACACTTCTAATTTTCAGTCACATTTAACCAATCTTGGTCCCATGATCTCTTCTAATTTTTCTTTCTCACGATCCCAAGCAGTTACTGCAGTTCACCGTTTAAACATGTTTTCATCCCATGTAATTTAAATTCCAAAGACCAAACTATGAGCTTTTATTGTAGCTTTACGCATTTCTTAAATTAGATGAAAGGCATCACAAGCATTCATACAGAATGGCTGATTAGCACTGGCATGCATTGAATATGTGTTTGAGGATGCCTCCAGTTGTTTTCCATTCAACAGGTAATGTATGTTGTTAACACTGACAGGCGCTAAAGGTCAATAAAGCAGAATTTTATTATCATGCACGTGACATACTAGTCTTAAGATGAGTACTAAGGGTCTGATTCTCATCTACACTAACACCCCTTTACACTGCTCTGGCAAAGCAAATAAGAACAAGGACCATAACCTGAGACTTAGAGTGTGTCTACACAGGGGGTTAATATGAAGCTTTTTGATATGTGTCACATAATGCAGAGTATACAAGTACCAACAGCATGTATACAGAATGCCTGTTCCATTTTCAGTTTGCATTGTGTGAACCCACAGTGGCAGTTTGCTGCGAACTGAGGTAGTAGCATTCTCTGGGGCTATCTAACATTCCTTTGCTTTGCAGTTGAGCAGCATGCACCGTGGGATTGTTTTTGCTGTGAATTATGGAAATCCCATGTTTCCACTGTATCCGCCCTGTACTTCCTTTTCAGGCTGGCTCTCACCATTTTCAAATTGCTGTTAGCCTGTGTGGACCCAACAATACCCATCACTACTATGACAAGCACAAATATGCACAAGCTGTCTTGGGCTGTAATACAGCAGTCATAGACTGACAAATTTGGCATTAGACTTTGCCTATCACATCACCTAACAAATGATGAGGGAGCAGCAGAATATTCTACAGCAGCAGCAGCAGCTTCTTGGGCTGCACAGGGATACTCTGCAGCAATGACAGCAGGATAAGATAGAAGAAAGGAGAAAACTGAGCTGTTGGATCAAGAGGCTTGGGTCCTAGATCCCTTCACAGCCTTCAGCATATTTCCGGGCTCGGAAACCAGCATGGATTGTGGGAGACGATTGTTCTGTAGAGCTGGGATGACAAGTGGTGGCTAGAGAACTTCAGGATGGGGAGGGCTACCTTCTTTGAGATCTGTGCAGAAGTGACCCCAGAGCTTCAGCAACAAGCATACCAACATGTAGTGCCCATACCTGTGGAGAAATGGGTCACTGTTGTATTGGGAAGTTGGGCACCCCAGAATGTTACCGATCTGTAGCCAACCAATTTGGCCTAGGGCCTGTTGGGGCCATTCTCATGTAGATCTGCTATGCCACTGACAAGGTGCTGTCTAACCAGGTCATAAAGCTGAGTAATGCTCAGGAGATTAGTGATAGCTTTGCAGGCACTGGGTTCCCAAATTGTTTTGGGGAAACTGCATATCATTTGCTCCTCCATCCCAGGGCACAGAATTTATAAACAGAAAGAGGTATTTCTCCCAACAAGGCGTGGTGAACCACTGCGGCAGGTTTACCGACATAAATGCAGGGTGGTCTGGGAGGGTCCATGATGCAAGAATGTTTCAGAACTCAGTACTATTTAAATCACTGGAGAAAAGACTGTTTGCCCCCAGGAGCACTGTGGACACTAATGGTGTGGAAGTTGGTCCAGTTATTTTGGGAATGGTTTATCTCCTGATGCTGTTAATGAAATCATATGCTGGTCTCTTGGGGGGGAGGGGGAGGGAAGGAACATTTTAACTGTCACCTTAGAAGCTGCAGAATAGTAGTCAAGTGTGCATGTGGCCATTAGAAAGGCAGATGTCACTGTTTATGGAATATGTTGGAAGCAGTAGAAAAAAAATGTTCCAGTAATTATAACTGCATGTTGCATTTTGCATAGTATTTGAGAGAGCAAAGGGGAAGCTTTACTGATGGGTGGGAGGCTAAGGTCCAGAAACTTGCTCGAAGGTTCAAGCAGTCAGCAAGGCATCCCACAGAGGACACAAACTCACAGGGGATGATGTCAGGGATGCCAACTGCTGGTATGCTGAGTCTCATGCCTGAACATGTTAGCCCATGGGAGGATGGGAGGCAGACATTGCAAGCACTGGGGTATTGTGTGGAGGTGGTTAAAGTTTAATGTTCCTATGTGCTTTTGTGAAACAACTTTGAATTATTTCAGCTTTATTTAAAAGATTCCCTGTGTTGAGTACAGTGATATTCATAATGGATGAATATGCCTTACATCTGGCTATTCTTGTCCACCTGGGTTCCTGGGGTGGCGTGCCATAGCGCAAAATTCTCAGGTGTGTAAGAGCACAAGCATTCCCAATGCCCAAAGGCTGGATCTCAGAGGTGAATGGGAGCTGTTAGGAGCCCTGCTGTGGGAGATGCTGCTGGTCCAAGTAGCCAGCACTGTCCACAGGCTGAAGGACATGACTGGGTCCCAAATTATGGGACTGCAGAGCCTGCTGGCCTACCAGGAGCATGTTTTGCAGGTAGACATTCTGGTTCAGGATAGAGTCCATGAGTTGCCTCTGCATCTCTTTTTCCATGCTCTCCTTTATTGTGGTGATGCTGTCCTTGGCCACAGCTACATTTTCCCTGGTCACTAAAACACTGTCCTTCTCCTGGGAGAACTGCATTTCTTTCTTCTCTTTGATCCTCATATACCCTCTCAGCCAGCTTGGTTTACACTACTATGGGTTCTACAAACTTCTCTCCCACTCAGGTTGGCCACCCTGTCAGCAGTAGATAGAGGACTTGACCTTGATTGTCTGTGGCAGGTGCTGTCAGGTAGTGGGGGGAAAACAAAAGTTGTTTATTGTTCATATCCCAGGTAAGCCAGAATAGCTTTGTTTAGTTAGACAGAGAGAAAGAGAAAGAGAAAGGTAATTGGGCTGGGTGCATTAAGATTTCAGTCAACTACATCTGCTTTCATGTTGCTAGGAATGTGGTGGTTGGAGCTATAGTCTAAGTTTGTTTTTGCTGGGGGCGGTGTTGCACTGGAGGTGCTTCTATGGCATTGAAAATGTAAAGTGATGGTTATGAAAGATCTGAGAGATGAGCTAGATAATAATCCCCTCTTGACCCCCTTTTTGACTCTCAATTTCATTACAATGAAGTGGGTGACTAGGAGACAGAGAATGATTTTATTCAAAAGCAAAGGGCAGACCAGCACGATATGCTGTGAAGTCATTCACCAGGATGATCCCCAGAAGGACTGCAGGACTGGGAGAGGCTTGCAAGCTGTAGCAGGAGGAGGCATGAACATGCAGCTATTCCCTATAATGTGCTAAACAAAAATCAAGGAATTTCTCAGTCTTAAGTTCTGCTATATTTCCCCTACAGACATAGAGAAAATGCAGAAAAAAATACATATGTTCATATAACAATTGTCATCTAGAATGCATGTTACAGGGCATTTGTACTTCAGCAGGGAGCAGTATTGTTTTTCCTTGACTGGGAATGCAAAGTATGAAAACTAACCAAGTTTACTTTCCTGTAAGCACTGTCTCAAAAAACTGTTGAATTTTGTACAAATGAATGTTCTCAGTATTCAAATCTGCCATGGGGCAGAGGGAGGGAGAGAGACAAGTACAGCCTACAACTGCATCATGCTGGTAGGTGCCATTTTGAAACAGCAAAAGGGGTCATAGGAAGGATAGGGGGCTACTGGCTTGTCTCCATCAACACTAGTAATAAATTGTAAAGGTACGTACTTACATGCCAAAGTTCCCTCCAGGGGATCTAGCTCTTCGGTCCTGGCCTGCGTTTATGGCTGGGAGTTGGGCTCAACCGATGCAGGGCAGGAATCGGGCTCTGTTGTAGCAGCTGGCACTCCAGCTGGCTGTCATTGTGTTCCTGACTCCCAAAAAGACACTGGCCCTCAGCCTCCTCCTGCTCATCCTCTGACGGGTCTAGCAGGTCACCCTCGGTGTGGTGAGAGTGTGGACATCAGGCTCTGAACAGTACCTGGCCTGGTACAGGGCATACTGTAATTGCATAGAATTCTGTCAGTTCATCAAAAAATGGACAGGTCACATGTCTCCTAGCAGACTGTCTACTTGTGTGTCTTGTTTCAATGTACTTTCTCCTGAGCTGTTCAGTCTTTATCTGGAATTGGCTGGCATCCTGGTCATGATCCTTCACAGACACCAGCTCAATATCCCTCCATAATTCTGTGGCTGACCACAAGGGCCTCCTCAACTGACAATTAATTCTCCCCAGATGTTGATGAGATCCAGGGTCTCAGCACAGTTCCAGGGAGCTGCACTTAACAAGTTGTGGGGTTCAAGTGTATCACCAGAATAATGATACATTGGGAGCCAGGAAAAAAATCTTGCTCTGTGCCAGCTTTTGAAAAGGAGAAGGTTCATTCTAGAACTTTGACACTAGGGCGGGGAGGGCACACAAGTAAACTGATAGGTCAGCAAAGCAGTGTGGGATAAGAACATAAGCACAGCCATACTGGGACAGACCAAAGGTCCATCTAGCCCAGTATCTTGTCTTCCAACAGTGGCCAATGCCAGGTGCTCCAGAGGGAATGAACAGAACAGGAATTAATCATCAAGTGATCCACCCCCTGTTGCTCATTCCCAGCTTCTGGCAAACAGAGGCTAGGGATATCATTCCTGCCCAGCCTGGCTAATAGCCACTGATGGACCTATCCTCCATGAACTTATCTAGTTCTTTTTTTTTTATAGTTGTTGGACACATTTTTGATAGTTGTTGGGAGCATGCAAAAAGTGCTGCACAGCAATTGCTTGCACACGAACAAGAGACCAAACTAATTAAAGCCAATGCAAGCCTATCCCCATTTGCAAGAGGACTCCAGATTTCCTGATACATGTGGAGATAGTGCATAGTTATAGGTTGCATTGTGTGTATGCAAACGTTTTCTAATCAGATTAACTCAGTTTGATTCAGTTTAAAACCTATGTCTAGACTAACCCTTAATATCAAGTTATCCTCAGTGACCCAAAGCTTTCTCCCATTGAAGTCAGTGACAGAATTCCCATTAACTTCAATGAGAGTAGGATAGGGCCCCAATTTACTTTTGGTAAGACTGTTGTTTTTAAATTATACCCCTAAGTGTTTGTCTGGTGGGGAGGGAGAGCAGGGTGGTCATACCACCTCAAGTGCAAGAATGTATCATTATACCCAATTTACAGAAGGGTAAACTGAAGCAGAGAGCAGTTAAGGCAAACATTTTCAAACATGGCACTTAAACAAGTAACTTGCATTTCAGAGGTGCTGAGCACTCGTAGCTCCCCCATTGACTTCAATTGGAGTAGTTAGTACTTAGCACTGTTGAAAAATCAGGCTACATATTTGTCCACTTAAATTTAGATTCACGGGCCTAATTTGGATACCTATATTTGAACATTGTGACCTAAGTGACTTGCAAAAGATCACAAAGTGAGTAAGTGGCAAAGGAAGAAATAGAGCCCAAGAGTCCTGACTCCTAGCCCCTTGATATAACAACTAGGTAACAGGGCTACACAGAGGTTTTGGGGGGGCCCTGGGCAAAATCTAAAACTGAGTCCCTCAAAATTACCATAAAAATGAGAGCTTAAGAATAATGCTATTGAAAATGTCAAAGCTGATTTATTTCTACAAAAGACAAATTACATCATGTTTATCTTTCTCAATTTTTTTTAAGGGAATACATTTATAATGCTATCATAATTTAGATTCCTTTCAAGATCGTGCTTTGTTGACAGCCTCACTAAGGCCAATAATGCAGTCTTGGCCAATAGTAAATTGGAGGCTGGGCTTTTTTGTGTTTTTGTTTGTTTGCTTTTTAATCAGGGCTTAGTTACTAAAGGGAATTGGTATCAAGACAAAAATCCTTAGAGTGATGCAAGTCTGTGTGAAAACGTCTGCAGCCCTTTTTCAGAAATCTTGTTTAGCAACTTAATTATAGTCACTTTTCAAATAGTGTCATTCTGAGCTTATTTAAAAGAAGGGTCCCTTCAACAAAATCCTCTTCTATCAAATCTCGTAGTGGCATGTTGATATTTCTAACTCTTTTGTGATCCTGGAATTGGCATCATGTGTAGTTGGTTTCCAAATAAATGAGAACATGCTGCTGATTTTTTCAGCTGCTTCAGATCTTCTTGTAATTTCACAGATAAGGGTGTCTAGAGCAATGTAAAGCTTTGAACTCTGTTTCTTGGTTTTCATAGTCTTACACAGTTCTCCTGTCTTCATCATGGAATGTTTTCCTCTATCTGCCTCTTTTCTTCTTGAAATCTTGTCCCAGGCCAAGACCAACTGCTACAAGTTTGATTCATCAACAGAGGCTAAGATTCTCAAAAGCACTCCGGTTCAGTTAGAAGTGATTTCATCTGCCTTATTTCTTCATCCAGTGTAAGCTCAGAGTCCTGAAATAAATGATTTAAGTTATCAATGGCTTGTGGTTTTAAACCAGAAAGTGGCTGGTAAAATGAATTAAAACGACTTTAACCATTTAGGCAAACAGTCCATTTCATTTCAAAAGTCCACAGGCAGTTTGAGTTCTTCCTTCAGTTTTACTAAAGCATGTAGAATTTCCCTCAGAATCTTTGCTTATGATTTCACTGCTTAAATTCTTGCACACAACCAAGTCTGTGACATACTATGCAACAAAGTATTTGCAGCTTCCTGTAGATTTTCCCATCGGGAAGGGTTGGAGCTGAACAAGTTGAGAATTGTTAGTGTTTCCAAAGAAACTCTTCATCTCCATGCTAGACTCTGCACGCGTAGCACAAAAATTCAGAGCCTGTGTACACTACTCAGTGAACAGATTGTCTGAGGATTCTTCTGTAAAATTACAGCTTGCGCTCCTTTAAAAGCCCAGCCTTATTTGACCTCTTGTCATATCCTAGGCCTCTACCATTTTGGAACTTGATACCACTCTCTTGTAATACTCTGCATATCAGCTCTGAAATTCCTTTCTTTTTAATTCTTGCTATCTTCAAATGTCAAAAACCTTTTTCTAATTTCCCATACATTACCTTGATTTTGTTGAGCATATCGCAAAACTAAAATAATTCACTCCATATAAGAAGCACCAGGTGTTCCATCAACAACATTTGTTCTTATGAATGGTGCCATATTGACAGCCCTAGAGAATGACGTTCACTAGCCAAAGGACTATGAAAGCATAAGCAGTAAACGTTCAGAATTCTTCATTGTCCACTCAGTGTGATCCAGCTCCGTTCTCTAAGAGCCAATTCTAACAATGCTACATTCAGATTCAGTCTTTGGCCTTTCTGCTGATAATTTGGTTTTAGTGGTTATTTTATGATGTGGACTGCTGTCCTCCAGAAACTGAAATGAAACTATACAAATACTGATGGCCAAGAACTGAGAACTGATCAGCTTTGGAAAGATAGCCTGGGGCTGTGACACACCATAGTTCACCATCACTGGATCCCTTCAGGATTGAATTCACTGCAAATTCCGGACACTTTCAGGTATACTCCTGTGATGAAACTGGCTCATGGCAATTTTGTAATAGAAAAGCTGCACTGAGCAATACATCAGTTCCTCCTGAACAAATAAGACAAAACCTGTCTGCTCTTCTCAAAGATAGCCTTAGATTCCAAGTAGACCGTGGTACAGACCTGGAGCTTTACATTTTCACATGTCCTGCAGAGGAATTCATGACTTCTAAGGTGAATTTCACTGAATAACAGTGAGTTCTGGTAATAAAGACATGGACAGGAGGAATGTTAAGGCCCCCAGACTCTATAATCTCAGATACACGTCTAGTCCGAAAAACTCAAAAAAGAATGTTTGATTTTCTTAAAGGTCTAGGGCCTTACTCTTCTCTTACTTACACTAGCGTAAATCCACTGAAATCTATAGAGTTACATAAGACTGAGATAGTGAGAGGAGAATCAGACCACTATCTTTTATACACTATAACCAATGGGAAGGATTTTGGTAACGGTTTAATAAACAAAAGCCTATAATCTGTTAACCAGGAAAATAATCTGCCCTGCATAATAAAAAAAGAGTGGTTCATTTTACACACTCTTAGCATTTGTGCAAATGAGTACAGAAGTCAGTGAGGAATCAAGCTCTGAGTCGTTATGAAGGAATTACAGGATAAAAACTGTCCATTCTTTTCTTATTTTTTTGTAAATGAATTTATACTGTACATGTATGGAGGCAAGTCTCAGGGAATATACATCTGCCTCTGTGTGGGTGCTCATGCGTGTGTGAGTGCATGAGAGAGAGAGAGAGAGAGCATGTGCATGTAGCTGTAAATCCTGTGATATAAAAAGTGTGTGATATAAAAATCAAGCTGTGGGGTTTGCTCTTGCACATCACCAACAGAAGAAGACTGCTTATATTTATTATAGGTGTACAAGCAGCATATCAGTTAGTTGTAGCCAGGGGCGGCTCTAGACACCAGCACGCCAAGCAGGCGCTGGCGGCATTTGGCTCGGTGGAGCTCCGCCGGCATGCCTGCGGCAGGTCCACCAGAGCCCGGGATGAGCGGACCTGCCGCAGGCATGGCTGCGGCGGGGTCCCCTTCCCGCTGGCGGTTGAGCTCCCGCAGGCATGACTGCGGCAGGTCCGGGCTCCGGTGGACCTGCCACAGGCATGCCGGCGGGAGCTCAACCGAGCGCGGCGCAGCGCTCCGCGCTGCTTGGGGCAGCCGGATTTCTAGAGCCGCCCCTGGTTGTAGCATATTTAAATATTGCAAATATTTATAAATACATATTGAATGTAAAACCTACACTCTAGGAAACAATCCTACACTGGCAGAAGGCTAGACTAGATGACTTGATAGGTTTTTTATATCTCAAATTACTAGGAGTATCCTGTAAAAACTAACACACACATTACAAAGCACATTACCCAAAATGTCTGTGCTTCGCAAAACATTTTGGACTAGGAAAATTATAAATTTGACCAATAAAACTGCTGCAGAACTACATCTTTATTTCAAAGTCAGGCCATTAGTTACTTGTTTTGTTATTTTTAATATGATATTTAGCCATGCAGTAGATTCCTAACAAATGAAATTTGCTGAATGTTTGACACGTTCTATATAACTAGGCAGCCAGTATTACAAAATTTTAGGACTCCTTATTTCCCAAGGAGACAATTTTAGCTCAGGAACCAAAGCCATAATTTTCACATAGCCACATATGGCAGCTTGAACATCTATCTCTAGCATACTTCCCTCTCTCCAGTCTTCCACAGGAAAATGAAAATACTCCTTCCAGGCACGGATTACATGAGCTAGAGACCAGGGCAATAAAATCCATAAGTATCTGCTGAACACAGACTTTCATGAATTTATTCACAATTCATAATTTTTCAACTAATGCGTTGTGAGAACAAATTTCAGCCTATTGATTGCTAGCAAATTGTTTATTGTGACTTACTCTTCAAGAATTCAATATTTGCAATTGTGTGATTTATCACCAGGGCCAGCTCCAGGTTTTCTGCCGCCCCAAGCGACCAAAAAAAAATTTAAAAAAGCCACGTAGCTCAATCACACCGCTCCACTCTTCGGCTGCAGGTCCTTTGCTCCGAGAGGGACTGAGGGACCCGCCGCCAAATTGCTGCCAAAGACCCGGATGTGCTGCCCCAATAGCAGCTGGAGTGCCATCCCTAGGTATTGGCCGTCCCAACCACCTGCTTCTTTAGCTGGTGCCTGGAGCCAGCCCTGTTTATCACCTAAGTCATAGGGTATTGTTGCTGTTCTCTGATTGGATAAACTAATCTTTATTGATGAGAGGAATGCCTAAATAACCTTATCTGTGACAAAAGTACTGGGGCAAAAGAAGACAGGAGAAGATAATCAGGACTAGAGAATTTTCTTTTTTCTTCTTCGTTCTTTATCCTCCTGCCCTGTCAGGGGTATAGGATGTCTACCAGTTTCAGACATTTATTTTGATCTTGTGCTGGTCTAGTCAAGCTTTTTCATGTCATGTGGTTAGATTTGGCTTCTTTCGCTATTATTCAGTGTAATGTTTCTCTCGCCACCATCTTTTTCTCTTCCCAGATGCCATCTATCATATCACTTGATGTGGAAGTCATGTTGATGGCATCTTTAAAGCCTAAATATAGAATCATAGGACTGGAAGGGACCTTGAGAGGTCTTCTACTCCAGTCCCCTGAACTAAGTATTATCTAGACCATCCCTGACAAGTGATTGTCCAACCTGCTCTTGAAAACCTCCAATGACACAAACTACACAATTTCACTAGGCAATTTATTCCAGTGCTTAGCCACCCTCACAGTTGGGAATTTTTTTTCTCATGTCCAACCCCTTGCTGCAATATAAACCCATTGCTTCTTGTTCTATCCTCAGAGGTTAATGAGAACAATTTTCTCTCTCCTCCTTGTAACAACCTTTTATGTACTTCAAAACTGTTATCATGTCCCCCGTCAGTCTTCTTTTCTCCAGACTAAGCAAACCCAGTTTTTTTAATCTTTCCTCAGCGGTCATGTTGTCTAGACCTTTAATCATTTTTGTTGCTCTCCTCTGGACTTCAGTGCCCATCATCGTTGTCTTACCATGTTTGATGCTTTAAGTTGTTTTTTTCTCCTTAGATTTTTTTGATGCTGCAGGAAATTCTTGCTCCTGAGAAAGGTGAAGACTTATTTCTTCTAGTGATTCTCCAAGTTCTCTGATGGTTGCTTTTGAGACACTAAGAGCCATATATTTTGTCTTAAAACTGACATCTGTAAATTTTGAAGGAATAATCATATAAAGGATTATATATTGTGTTACAAATGTATCATTTTTTACCATTTATAAAACATTGTGGGGCAGTTGCCCTAAAAAAGTTGTCCTGTATTTGCAGCCAGTTGTCCTGTATTTCCTTGAGCTGTAGGTGATCACCCTAAGACGTAGTTTCAAAAATATGAACCACATGCCACTGATTGTATAACTAGTTTAACGCATTCATCTTTCTGATACAAAATGTAATTTAAAAAAAAAATCACATTAACCTTTGGTCTTTCTTTGCTGCGGCCTTAATTTCATGATCTTGGCCTAAGAAATGTGTATACATAAATCAATTGGCTAGCTGACACTTGTATAATGGTAGCACCTGTGTCTTTATGAATAGTGGGCATTATGCCCTGTCTAATCAAGAATTAAATATTTCTGTGGACTGCAATGCTAGAGAGCAGGGTGGATTTTTCTCATCTTTTGTGCAATTAAGAATAAAGAATTCTATTTTTCTAATCACTGATTATCTCGGAATTTCTGCTCATCCTCAGATATCAATATGGGGGTGGAGATGAGATTATTTGACCCTCCTCCCCAAATGAGTTGGTTAGTGAGTGCCTGGATGTAGGAATCTCAAATATTTCCAACCGTTCAAAGAGGTTTGGTTAATTTAAAAAATGATTAAAGTTTTGGCAGAGTTATCATTTTATCTGCCTATTTACAATAGGTAACTAAACAAAAGTGCCACCTATCTGGCATACAACCAAACTGAGCATGACATCTGCATGCAAAGAGGGCTCTCAGTGTCTGAGCGACAGTAGCACTGCAGTTGGTCACCCTTAAAAGAAAACATATTTTCTATTCATGTCTCCAAGTACTGCTAAGAGGAATTTTCAGAATCTGGATTATAATGGTTTCAACATGCTTTATTGATCTACTTCTCTACTTGCTGGAGTGTCGCTCTAAGGAAGATGATCTATTTTATATGATGTTCTGACCTTCCCCTATGTTTGACAAAATCATAGACATAGCTGAAAGTATGGCTGTCATGTAAAAAAAATAGATTTTTAAAAAGACTTTTGAAAAATCTTTCTCCAGTGAAACATCACTGAACAATACTTAAATTATAGGGGGAACTAGAAATTAGGATTATGCACATTTGTCTGCTTTTCAGGGTGTGAGAACAATTAAGAATGCAAAGAGTTTTCAATAATTAATTAGCAGGACATTTGTTGGTGCTGCTTCTGGGATACTTCAGACATTAAGAAACCCTATAAACTTCAATGGCACTGCACAGGATATAAATCTGTGAAGAATTTGATGTTTAGAATTTAAGACAATGTTCAAATTCAGAGAGGGGAATGGATTGCTATTGTTGTGATTGAATGGTAGTGTTTAACATGCATTTTTGCTAGTGTCAGGACTTTTATTTAGACTTTGAGAGGAGGCAGAGGACAAGAATTGAGGAAGACAATCTGTTGTCTAGTTTAACACTTCTCTGGGGGAATGACTAGGCCAGCCCTTCTAAGAAAAGGACTACAAGTGCATTCAAAATAAGTAACTGTAAGGAGGAAATGGTGGCATGGTGGAAGCATGAGTTACAAGGATGAAAGTTCAAAGATAAAGGGGCAGGGACAGCAGGGTCGGGGGACCCAAAGTGAGCTGTAAAAGGGAGAAGAGCCAGAGACTCTAGCTGATTGCTAGCTGATTTTACATGGAAGGTGCTCAGATACCATAGGGATGTACAGCCGTATAAAACTCATAGGTAGATAAATAAATGGATAGGAAGTGCAAGGTGAAAGAGGCAAGAAAGGTAGCAAAACCAAGAATACAGTACACACCTAAAAGTGTACACGACTGGCACAACACTCATTCCCCCCACTCCCTTAGAGTAACGTTAATAGATTAAACAACTGATTGTTTCTTCATCCCTCCCCATCACCCAAAAACATCCAAAGAAATCTCATGGCACAAGCTTGTGCTTATTCTCCACTCACCTTAGCTGCTGCACATCCCTGTGGTACTTGAGCCTTTTCCTTGTAAAATCAACTAACAACAGTGACGTTCCTAATGCATATTTAGTTCTTTTAATCTTTCTTCCTAACAAGAAGACTGTCCCAGTAACCTGGGGATGATGAAATTATCTTAATGTGTATTTTTGACTGGCTGGGAGCACCTGTTACTTTTTTGATCAGGAAAAGAGGCCAATAGCATGTCTGCACAAATGAGGCGGGAAAATGACTGATTGGAAGTTTAGACTGGGGAGTGATTTTGCACTTGAAAGCCAGCAGCACCAGTTAGGGGTTCTGAACAGATCTTTTGATGCTGGGGGCCTACAGTGACTTCAATAAAAGCCAAGGCTGAATCCAATTCTGTAACTTTAAAGGTAGATATTTGTCAAGGTTAGTGGTGAGGCAAACATGACAGGAGGAGACCACCAGGCAGTACAGATCTAATATGTGGCCTTGTATAGGCATTTACTTTCCTAATGTATTCATATGAATTGACAACCTAAAATAAAAATATTCCCTATCAGGAAAATAATGGGGTGTGACTTCACCGCAGGAAAAACACATTGAATTTCCAGCTGAACAGTTTTGGCGGGGTATAAAAATGGCTTTCTCCATGACTGCTGTTCTTTGACTGTTTTAAGTGTTTGCATTTTATATTTACCCAGCAGTCAGAGTGAACTTCCACCTCAGCAGGTGCCGAATGCCAGCAGTATGCCTGACCAGAGGACATGAACATTTCTTACTGCTTCACACAAACAAGGAAGAAAGATTAAATGACTGAAGGAAGAGAGGCAGGAGGAGGGGTGGGAAGAGCTAGGGGACAGAGAAAGAAAGATAAGTCATTGACTCTGATCAGACCTTTCCTGCAGAGGTTATTCCTATTCCCCACATACCCCCTACCCTTTGCACTGGGATCCCTAGCTCAGATCTGTGCTGCAGCACTGGAGGAGCATCCCTGTATTTTGCTTCCTACTTTTAGCACCATCTCCACCTACAGTACTTTATTGGCAGTTTATGAGGCAGGAAAGAGTTATATTACTTTCCTTTTTTAGAGTGGGGCTGATACTGCTGAAAGGCTGGACTGATCAGCTTACTGGTCTGAAGTTCTCTGTTTATCAACACAAGGACCTGAGCAGAGGACCTGTATGAGCCCTTCTGGACTTGGTGCTCATGGGATTTGACAAATCAGACTGTAAGGTCCATTTCATGTGATGTCACCATCCCTTACATTTTACTTTGAATTTCAGGTTTGTCTGAACTCAGTACGGTGCACACATAATGGGCAAATTTCATCAACCTCTGCATTGCTCATGAGCTCCTTCAGTTTGACTGTAACTACACCAAAAGCAGCCACTTTTGGTATGATCTAGAGTACAGTGCAAATGACACCAGTGCAGAGTTATGTGGTGTGGATGCCTCTGATGTGATGTTAGTTCTTTTAAAAAGATGGAAGTGAAATCACAGTGTAACACCTCTTATATAGATATATATCCACAAATATAGTAAGCTTGGAGGAGAAAAGAAATAAGAGGCTGTTGGAGATAGTGAAGTACAATTAACATTCCATCTGTCTATGATGTTTCACAGGGACAGAGCACAATTATAGGAACATCTCGCTCTTGCAACACAATTTCAGTCAGTAATTCACCATGGCTGAAGCCTTTGAGTCTATGGCCTCAATCTGATTGAGAACAATGGGAGATGATGGCCTTTTTGAGAAAGATATCTTAACCGAAGGCAGCCTGTGGCCTCAGTCCCACTGAGAACAAGACATGTCAAGCCATTTTGAAAGAGGGTACTTCTTCAGGGAAGTCTCTGAAAACAATGACCACCCTTCAGCTTCCATTGAAGGATGTAACGTGTAACATCCTATAACATGTTGTACCTATGTAGTGTCTTTTGTCTGAGGAACTCAGAGTGTTTTACACGCTTTGGAGAGTTAATATTCATTGATTCATACATTCCAAAGTGAAAAAGGACCATTGTGATAATCTAGTCTGACCTCCTGTATAACACTGACCACAAAACTTCCCCAAAATAATTCCTAGAGTATATCTATTAGAAAAATATCCCAATTTGATTTAAAAATTGCCAGTGATGGAGAATCCACCACAACTCCTGGTAAATAGTTCCTCTGGCTAATTACTCTCACTGTTAAAAATGTATGCCTTATTTCCTGTCTGTCTAGCTTCAACTTCAAGCCATTGGATCATGTTATATCTTTCTCTGCTAGACTGAGGAGTCATTCTTAAATATTTGTCCCCATGAGGGTACTTATAGACTGTAATCAATTCACTCCTTAACCATGTCTTTGTTAAATGAAATAGACTGAGTTCATACCACTCTAAGGCAGGTTTTTTAATCCTTTAATCATTCTCATAGCTCTTCTCTGAACTCAGCATTTTTCTTGAATTGTAGACACCAGAACTGGATAGAGTATTCCAGCAATAGCTGCACCAGTGCCAAATATAGTGGTACAATAACCTCTCTACTCCTACTCAAGATTTCCCTGTTCATGCGTCCAATGATTGCATTAGTCCTTTTGGCCACAGCATCACTGGAATTTTTGCAACAGGCAAGGGAAAAAAAATCCCTAGACAAAGCCTTCCCTTCAATCCTTCCCAGCCTACACAGGCATAGTTATTTTGTGTGTCAAGACTTATAAAACTTTTTATTTGCTTTTTCTGCTTTTGGAACCTGAGAAATTGCAGAGCTTAGCAAAAAACTCCCTGGGAGATCCCACACAGAAATGGCATGGTTGTTAATGATAGGTTGGCAGATTTGTTTCCATATGAAAAACTGTTGTGTTTAGAGTAACAGTTGATGCCTGTGATGTAAGGAGAACAGGTCTTCAACTGATGTAAATCAGCAAAGTTCCATAGACAACAATGGAATTATATCTATTTACACCAGCTGAGGATCTGGTCCAGAGCCTGGAATTTGAACTGGAGCTTTGAGTCTCTGCTCTCTGAGTGGATCAAGACATCTGCAGGGACTCACAACCCAATGACCCCTCTCTCCGATTCTACTAAACCTCCTGCAGGATCGCAGCCTCTAGAGAGCCTCCTTGAAGGTTTAAGCCTCACCTCCACCTCCTCTGGGAGCCAGCCCCATGGGTGAGAGATTGAAACAACCGCCAGAGCAGCAGGCATTGATGTTGTCTAGTTAGATAGGCACTCAGGGACAGTTTATATTTAAAATAGGCAAACAAAGAAAAGCCATGGAGCAAGCAGACCTCATGCTGATATCCACCCTCATCACTTTGCTTGAATCTTATATCCCACTCCTGTTATCTTCAAACTGCAATCTCTTTGGGGCTGGCCCTATATATTCATGTGTTTTTGTACAGTGTCCAGTTCAGTGAGGCCTTGATCCCAGATAGAGTCTTTGGACATTACCAAAATATGCATAATAAATCATAGTAATAATACTTATATGAATAGTTAATTGGTGGGTAAAAAACTTTTCCCTGTGGGCCAGTTATTCTGAAACAGTCTATTGTGCATCCTCTGAACCACCTGACCCAAAATAAAATATTTCCTTTAAATTTTTCCAATGGAAAGTTGAAAAAATTGAGATTGTGAAAACTGCATTTTCCATAGAATTATTTCAATGGAAAATTCCTGAGCAGCTCTAAATGGGACACATTCCAAATGGGAAAAACATTGCTCTTCAGAAGTATCTGTATAAACTGGGAATAAAAAGTAATCTCAGACAGGGATGCGCTAGCTCTCTTCAAAAAGGGGGTGGATTCTCGCAGAGGCAGAGAAATCTTGTATTTGTATATGTAACATAAGCACATGCAAAAGTCTGTGAACATTTAACTTTGAAAATCTGGTCCTTTAAGAGCTCCTAGTGTATTTGTCTGCAGATACAAAACTAAGGACAGCAGTATTTATTATACATTATAAATACAACTTTAAGCACCTTTTAAAAGTTCCTGATGTTGATCGTAAGTTTTTTATACAAAACTATATCTGTTTCTTTCATAAACATTTACTCGGTTACTGCTAAACTTATTTTTTTCTATAAAATTAAAGTGTGACTGGCCTGCTTTTGTTGTTTTTGTGACAATGCTGTGTTAAATCAATCTGGCAAAAATGACAACACAGTGGGAGATATTTAAGATTTCATCTTCTTTCCTGCAATGTTGTTCTTTTTCTAAATTGAAAATGAAATCAAATCAGATTTCATGTCAACTAACTCAATGCCCCTGCCCTGACCATTCTCATTCTTCACACACCACCGGCATAACAGCCATTCTAAGGCCTGGTCTACACTACGCGTTTAAACCGAATTTAGCAGCATTAAACTGATTTAACCCTGCACCTGTCCACACAACGAAGCCCTTTATATCGATATAAAGGGCTCTTAAAACCGATTTCTGTACTCCTCCCCGACAAGGGGAGTAGCGCTGAAATTGGTATTGCCATGTCGGATTAGGGTTAGTGTGGCCGCAAATCGATGGTATTGGCCTCCAGGCGGTATCCCACAGTGCACCATTGTGACCGCTCTGGAAAGCAATCTGAACTCGGATGCAGTGGCCAGGTAGACAGGAAAAGCCCCGCGAACTTGTTTGCCCAGCGTGGAGCTCTGATCAGCACGGGTGGCGATGCAGTCCCAAATCCAAAAAGAGCTCCAGCATGGACCGTATGGGAGATACTGGATCTGATCGCTGTATGGGGAGACAAATCTGTTCTATCAGAGCTCCGTTACAGAAGACGAAATGCCAAAGCATTTGAAAAAATCTCCAGGCTATGATAGACAGAGGCCACAGCACAGTGCTGTGTGACAAGTGTAACGGAAAGCCAAAGAATCAAATGGACACTCATGGAGGGAGGGAGGGGGTACTGAGGACACCAGCTATCCCACAGTCCCCGCAGTCTCCAAAAAGCATTTGAATTCTTGGCTGAGCTCCCAATGCCTGAAGGGTCAAAAACATTTTCCCGGGTGTTTCAGGGTGTATGTCGTCAATTTACACCCTCCCCCCCCCCCCGAAAGAAAAGGGGAAAAATCGTTTCTCGCCTTTTTTCTATGTCACCCTATGTCTACTGCATGCTGCTGGTAGACGGGGTGCTGCAGCGCTGGACACCAGCATCCCCTTCCCGTGGCAGATGGTGCAATATGACTGATATCCATCTTCATCATCAGCCCGTGAGTGCTCCTTGCTGGCCTCGGTGAGGTCGGCCGGGGGCGCCTGGGTAAAAATGGGAATGTCTCCCGGTCATTCCCAGCAGATGGTACAAAACGGCTGGTAACCATCCTCATCATAGCAGCTGGAGGCTGAGCTCCATCAGCCCCCACCTTTCATGTCTAAAGAAAAGATTCTGTACTGCCTGGACTATCATAGCAGCTGGAGGCTTCCTCCCCCTCATTTTATCTCACTAAAAAGTCAGTATTTCTTATTCCTGCATTCTTTATTACTTCATCACACAAATGGGGGGACACTGCCACGGTAGCCCAGGAGGGTTGGGGGAGGAGGGAAGCAACGGGTGGGGTTGTTGCAGGGCACCCCCTAGAATGGCATGCAGCTCATCATTTCTGCGGGATCTCTGGGGCTCTGACCTGGAGCAGCTGTGCTCTCTGGCTCTCTAGTACACTTGCCCCATATTCTAGGCAGGACTGACTCTATTTTTAGACAAAACATAAAGAAAGGAATGACCCGGGGAGTCATTCCCATTTTTGTCCATGCGCCCCCGGCTGACCTCAGCGAGGCCAGCCAGGAGCACCCATGACAGCAGCAGACGGTACAAAACGGCTGATTTCATCTCATCGCCAATTTACAATGGCAGACGGTGCAATAGGGATGGTAACCATCTCTGCTACCTTGCAAAGGCAAATGAATGCTGCTGTGTAGCACTGCAGTACTGCGTCTGTCAGCAGCATCCAGTACACATACGGTGACAGTGACAAGGCAAAATGGGCTCCATGGTTGCCATGCTATGGCGTCTGCCAGGGCAATCCAGGGAAAAAGGGCGCGAAATGATTGTCTGACGTTGCTTTCACGGAGGAAGGATTGAGTGACGACATTTACCCAGAATCACCCGCAACACTTTTTGCAATGGGATCTCAACCCAGAATTCCAATGGGCGGGGAACTATGGGATAGCTACAGGATAGCTACCCAGAGTGCAACGCTCCGGAAATCGATGCTAGCCTCAGTACATGGACGCACACCCCAAATTAATGTGCTTAGTGTGGCCGCGTGCACTCGACTTTATACAATCTGTTTTACAAAACCAGTTTATGTAAAATCGGAATAATCCCATAGTGTAGACAGACCCTCAGATCCTCTCCCTCCATAGGGAGACTGATCAAGCATCAACCCCCTGACAAAGCATTTGGGGCCTGATCCAAACTCCAATTAAGTCAATGGAAAGATGCCCATTGATTTCAATTAGTTTTGGATCGTGCTAAAAATGTTTCCATTTGAAGCTCTGTTTATGCACTCTGGTTTCTAGCCATGATACACCATGATATCCAGTATTATTCATTATAATTAAATGTTGGTTGGAAAGGGGCAGTAGGAAAAGCACATGGGAACAGAATATGACCAGATGGAAACCTAGGGCTCTCATAACCTCACTTTTACCTGGGGATTACTAGAACAGCAAAACAAGTATCTCTCTCCATTTTCCTGTCTAAGAAAAACTCTTGAAAGATTTCAAAGCAGGGCTCAGGGGAAGCATTAGGAAAGTAACAATGTCCAGCAGAGCTCTCATAATCCCCGAATTATTATTCTGATCTTGAATTCCAAGCAGGCTGTCAGCAATCTTATAGGAAGGACTGATGATCGTAAGGAAATGATTTAAACTGCCATCTGAAAAGAACAAAATTTAATCATCCAGTTGAGCTTATACGATGCCGCGCAAACCAAGTTCTAGCTGCCACCCCCTGAACTGTGGTCTGAAGAAAGGTTTGTTGTTTGCATTTCTTTGGTGCTGTAATTTTACTGCTGTTTTGCTTCTCTTACAGCTGGGTTTGCCTCATTTGAAATTCTGATGCACAGCACTAGGACACAGCTCAACATTTCAGGGATCTGCCTTCAGCCATAATTATAGGCTCACCTTTGTGATCTGCACTTTCAAGGGAGACAGTAGCTATAAATTACCAGGGGTGAAAAAAATATCAACAGCATTCTTGAAGGGGCACCAAAACAGGCTACAAGTTTGTCCATTGATATTTTCCTCCTGGATAACTCAGGGCAGAAGGTCAAAAAAATGTCTAACTAACACGACAGCTAGCAGGGAAAAGGTTACATGGATGTTAACACCAGCTGTTAATAATGAAACAGAAAAGCACTATGTGGACAGCTAATGTAGGGAAAATATAGCAGAAAGAGTGAAAAGAAACTGGGGTCATTCAAGAAGTGACTAGATGCTACTCAGGGAGAAACAATTAACTGGAAAGGATGCAATCTTATTGGCTAAATATCCTTCACATAAGATCATAAGAATGGCCCTACTGGGTCAAACCAAGGGTCCATCTAGTCCAGTATCCTGTCTGCCGACAGTGGCCAGTACCAGGTGCCCCAGAGGGAATGAACAGAACAGGCAATCATCAAGTGATCCATCTCTTGTCACTCATTCCCAGCCTCTGGCAAACACAGGCAAGGGACACCATCTAATAGGCTAATAGCCATTGATGAACCTATCCTCCATGGATTTATCTAGTTCTTTCTTTTAAACCATGTTATGGTCTTGGCCTTCGCACCATCCTCTGGCAAGGAGTTCCACAAGTTGACTGTGTTGTGTGAAGAAATACTTCCTTTTGTTTGTTTTAAACCAGCTGCTTATTAATTTAATTTGGTTACCCCTAGTTCTTGTGTTATGAGAAGTAGTAAATAACACTTCCTTATCTACTTTTTCTACACCACTCATGATTTTATAGACCTCAATCATATCTCCCCTTAGCTGTCTCTTTTCCAAGTTGAACAGTCCCAGTCTTATTAATCTCTCCTCATACAGAAGCCGTTCCATATCCCTAATATGCCATTTTGTTGCCCAGTCACCCAGTTTTGAGAGATCTTTTTGTAGTTCTTTGCAGTCTGCCTGGGTTTTAACTATCTTTAGTAATTTTGCATCACCTGCAAATTTTGCCACCTCACTGTTTACCCCTTTTTCCAGATCATTTATGAACATGTTGAATAGGACTGGTCCCAGAACAGACCCCTGGGGCACACCACTATTTACCTCTCTCAGTTCTGAAAACATTTATACCTACCCTTTGTTTCCTATCTTTTAACCAGTTACCAATCCATGAGAGCACCTTCCCTCTTATCCTGTGGCAGCTTACTTTGCGTAAGAGCCTTTGATGAGGGACTTTGTCAAAGGCTTTCTGAAAATCTAAGTACACTATTATCCACTGGATCCCCTTGGTCCACATGCTTGTTGATCCCCTCAAAGAATTCTAGTAGATTGGTAAGGCATAATTTCCCTTTACTAACTGACTCTTCCTCAACAAATTATGTTCATCTATATGTCTGACAATATTATTCTTTATTATAGTTTTAATCACTTTGCCCAGTACTGAAGTCAGGCTTACAGGTCTGTAATTGCCGGGATCACCTCTGGGGCCCTTTTTAAAAATTCACATCATATTAGCTATCTTCCAGTCATCTGGTACAGAAGCGGATTTAAATGATAGGTTACAGACTACAGTTAGTAGTTCTGCAATTTCACATTTGAGTTCCTTCAGAACTCTTGGGTGAATACCATCTAGTCCTGGTGACATATTGTTTATCAATTTGTTCCAAAACCTCCTCTAATGATACCTCAATCTGGGACAGTTCCTCAGATCTGTCACCTAAAAAGAATGTCTCAGGTTTGGGAATCTCCCTCACATACTCGGCCGCTTTAATATGTGTCCTTTTGTCCACAGGCTTTGGATGTGGAGAATGTAAATCCATTCACTTTTTCTCTTTTAAGTAAGGCAATGACTTACTGATTGACCGATGTTCTGTTCTTTCTCCCTGACTCCTGTTGAAGATCCCTAACTCATTCACTTGAGCCTGACAGACCTGAGGTTGAGAATCAAGAAAGACAGACAGACATTTGTTCTTATGAATGGAGCTATATTAACTGCCCTGCAGAATGAAGTTTACTAGCCAAAGGACTATGAAAGTATAAGCTGTGAATGTTCGGATTCTTCGCTCTCCACCTCGTGGGACCCAACTGTGTTCTCTGAGGACCACCTCTAACAATCCTACATTCAGATTCAGTCTTTGGCCTTTCTGCTGATACTTTGGTTTTAGAGGTAGTTTTATGTTGTGGACTGCTGTCCACCAGAAACTGAAATGAAACTATATAAATAATGATGGCCAAGAACAAAGTCAGTTTTGGAAAGATAGCCTGGGGCTGTAACACACCATATGCCACCATCACTGGATCCCTTCCGGACTGAATTCATTGCAAACTCTGGACACTTTCAAAGTATACTCCTGTGATGAAACTGGCTCGTGGCAATTTTGTAATAGAAAAGCTGCATTGAGCAATACATCAGTTCCTCCTGAACAAATAAGACAAAACCTGTCTACTCTTCTCTAAGATAGCCTTAGATTCCAAGTAGAGTGTGGTACAGATCTGGAGCTTCACATTTTCACATGTCCTGCAGAGGAATTCATGACTGCTAAGGTGAATTCCACTGAATAACACTGAGTTCCTGCAACAAAGACATGGACATGTGGAATTTTAAAGCCCCCTGCAGGGCCGGCTCCAGACACCAACTAAGGGGCGGCCAATACAAAGGGGCGGCACTCCGTCCTCTGTTGGGATGACCCATCAGGGTCTTCGGCCGGAATTTGGCGGTGGGTCCCTCAGTCCCTCTCTTACTCTTTGAGCTGCCACCGAAGTGCTGCCAAAGAGGAAGAGATGGAGTGAAGGACCCGCCGCCGAACTGCTGCCAAAGAATAGAGTGGCGCGACTTAGGTGCCGCTGAAGTGCCGCTAATTGGCTTTTTTTTTTCCTGCCGTTTGGGATGGCAGAAATCCTGGAGCCGGCCCTTGCCCCCTGCCTCTTGAATCTCATAATTATATAATATAGACAGAGTGGTTCATTTTACACCCTCTTAGCATTTGTGTACATGAATTCAAAACTCAGCAAGGAATCAAGCTATGAGTTGATATGAAGGAATTATAAGATAATAAATGTCCATTGTTTTTCTCTTTTATAATATTTTGGAAATTGATTTATATTGTACATGCATGCAGACAATTCTCATGGAATATACTCTCTCTGTGTGTGTAATGGTTATGAAGGGGGAAAGGGGCTGCATAGGTAGCTTACCACTTTGGAAATCTTGACTGCTAAGGCTTAGGATCTATGCAGTAAAGTTCACAATCAGTAAAAATACTCTCGTCTTACATATGTATGAAATTAAAACAGTTTCTGAAAGCACTTGTATTCTACTCTGCATGCATGCAAATATAATTTTGAAGTGGTTTTATTCATATCCTTAAAAAACACGACAATAGAAACAATTTCGACCATTGCTTTTGGTGAGCACTAAGTAGAAGAAACTACATCTATACAAAATCTCAGACAAGTTCTGTGGTAGAGGAGGGTTCAAACTAAAGACCAGATTCATATACCTCCAAATTCAGATCCCAGTTTTGTGACCTCAGTCCATCTCTATTGTGTGCTATTAAAGTAAGGGTCCAATTTTGGTCCCATTTAGATCAATGGCAGAAGTATGATTTACTTCAATGGGAGTATGATCAGAACTTGAAGCAGCAGCTCCCTTCCTAAAAACTAGTTAGAACCAATACAGATTTTATCCCCCACTATTTATTCTGAATAGGGCTGTCCTTAGGCATATGCAGCATACATGGCTGCATAGGGCACCCAAAAATTTGGGGCACCCAGGGTCTTAGTGTCTATCCCCCTCCCACTCTCCCCAGCATCTCTTCCTATCCCTGTTCTGACCCTTTCTGCAGACTCTCACCACAGCTGGAGGCTGCAGCCTCCTGTGTCTTGCTCCAGGAGGGGATCTAGTACTTAAAAGTGAAAAAGCCTTCCAGCCTGCCAGACCTATTAGCTCAACATTGAAACTGTTAAAGAGCCATTCAAGTGGTAATGAAGCCATTTAACTGGCATTTGCCAACCCCCAGATATATACTGTCAGTTTCTGAATTTACTGACAAAAACAGTTGTGTATTACTGTAATATTTACTCAGTACATGTTAGTCTACAGGACCTTAGTTTAAAATTTGCTTTAAAAATATTTCATTCGTGTGTTGCTGAAGATTATAAAATCACATCTCTAAAAAATCCTTGCATAGATTTTTAGATGCACAATCTGAGTATTCATCTTTAGCCTCAAATGATTGCATGCTTCAGACGTATAGTTTTTTAAATAAATCCTTCAGAAGACCACTCTTATCTAAAACACATATGCGAGCCCAGGCTGCCATCAAGCATAGGGGCACCAGTTTAATAATACTGCATAGGGCCCCATAAATCCTAAGGACGGCCCTGATTCTGAATATACTGTATTAAATCATAAGCCTATTCTGGCTATAACTGATATTTCCTGGAAAGACAAACCCAGGTCCTCTGTCTCTGATGTTGGGAGATATAAACACTGAAGGTGAAGAGTTGAGACTCTCATATCCTTTTAAAATAAAACCATATGGATAGCGGGAAACTAATATTTATTTTAAGGATACTACCATGTATGAAATGAGAACATGTACAAGACTTACCTGAAAAATTGTTTACCTCTGTATCTCTAGCTCCACTGAGAATAAGCAGCACGAACCATCCTGTTTTATATTTCTTCTCTTTGCTCTGAAATATCAAGCATCCTCTTTAGTGGCACAAGGAACTATGCCATAAAGAGGGACTGAAAAGAAGAGAGAGCATACATTTTATATCTTTTTATATATAAAGTCTGACTTTGATCAATTTTCAGAGCAATTAAGCCAGTCTGGGACCTTCTGAATCTCTAATACTTTATATGCCTCATTGGTTGTAATCTATGGAACTACTGTATGTTAAAATGTAAAAATCACCCAGTGTTCCAAACCGATAATATTCTCCTCATTGGAAGCATGATGTCTGCATAGAAATGAAGAAGTATAGCGAGCTACATAAGCTGCTAAAAATGTTAATCCACCCTCCCAGCATGAGAAAAATGTGGAGTATGTAGCTTAGTAACCTGTCTCAAACAATGGAAAACATGACTGTGCACAAAAGAAAAATAATAATTTGTTTGAGAAGTATTAGGATACTTAGATGCAAAGGGTGAAGAGAAATGAAAGGAAATCAAGGTGAGATTGAGTGTTGCTATGGTTTAACTATGTGAGCAATTCCAGCCTAAATCCTTGTTTTTAGGCATTTAAAACAGTGGGGAAACGGAGGCACGGAACAATCAAGGGTGTGATTTTCAAAAGCATTTTACTGATTTAGGATTGTTGAGTCTGAACTCTTTATGAACTGAAACTTAACTCAGACTACATGTCTCTGTCTGAAACTTTTAATCAAAAGCTTTGACCTGCGAACTACTCATGACACCCCCCCCCCCAATAAGTAGCCATCTCTTCCTTTGTCTTTTCTAATTTACATTTTAACCTGTTTTATCCTGTAGAATCTTGATTGATTATGCATGACCATTATGATCTGTTAATCACTTTGTTTACTTCTGTGTATAAACATTGATGCTCACCCCTAATAAACTTGCCACACTTACTCCAAAGCTTGGCTCTTAAGCTAAGGATGGTGTGAGCCCGTTGATCAACGAATTGTTGTCTGGTCTCTGACAGATTTCTGAGCCTTATACCAACTCCGCACAAACTCGGGTGCTGGAGAGGTGAGTAGGACTTGCTTTTTACCTAACAATTTGGGGGCTCGTCCGGGATTCCTTCTGGTGCGGTGCCTCTGTCCAGTGGCCAGACCACTCATATACGAATTGGCAGGCGCCATGGGAGATTTCTCCCAGCCAATTCAATATTGAGGGGTCGTGTACTGGACAGCAGGATAAACGCCAGTTGGAGGGCTCCTGTCAGACACCATGGGTCAAGGGACTAGCGTGCCTCTTGAGAGTCCGCTGGGGATTGTAAATAAGTTATGGAATGAAGGGAAACTCCCAGTACAGACAGGAATGTCTAGGAGGAAGTTGTACACACTGTGTGTAAGGAATTGGACTGGGTATACCGCGGTATTGGCCGACCCGGAGATGAGGTGGCCTTCGTATGGCTCTTTCGAACAGGCTGCCTTAAGAGGAGTAAGGAGCCAGATCGAAATGGACCATCCGGGACAGTTATGTTACTGGTTTTGTTGGGACACAGCAGCAGAGCTGTGGAAATCTTTAAAAATTATGGCAGTCAGGTATTCTTCCGAGAGTGAACCCCCTCCATGTTATTTCGATGAAGGGTGTAAACCACGGCGTGTTTTAACTCGTCAGTTGGTCCCCACTGCACCTGCCCCTATTCCTCCGCAAGGGGACTCTCTCCAGAGTGCAGAGGGGAATCTGCAGGACTCCAGATTGGAATCTCTGCAGAGGGATAAGGAGGAAATGGAGGGGCACACCTCGGAAGAAGTAATTACTAGGCAAAAGATCAAGCAGCTGCAGCAGGATGCATACTACTCTTATTTCGTTTTTTGTGAATCAGTCAGTACCCCCTGTAAGGGATTATTTCTTAAAGTTTCGCCCTGGTTGGGGAGGTGAGTCAGTCACTTCAGTGTTGGACGTAGCTGATTTTGCATGGGAGAAAGAAAGGGAAAGTAGTAAAAAGAAAGAGAAAAAGGAAGAATATAAGTTGATGGCTTTAGCTTTTTGCGGTGGTATTTGAGGCAGAAGCCGTGGCCGTGGCAGGGGATTTCAGGGTGCTCGGGGAAGAGGGTCCTGGCAACCCCAGCCATCAGGAAATTGTTTTCAGTGCGGACAGCCCGGTCACTTTAAACGTGAATGCCCCTGGGGACGCCCAGAGGGTCCGGTCGCATCCGCAGATACTTACACCAGGGACTAATACACCCCTGCACCACCAGCCCAGCCCGTTCCTCAGGTCTGGATCAACTACGGGCAACAGCAGCAGCTGCAGCAAACTCAGCCTTCTCAATGACGGTACCCCGGGGGCGAAGGCAAACAATGTGATGGTCTTATTTCCTTAATGTCTTTAGCCGGCTCTTTCCTCACTTTCTCCCCTCCCAGCAAAGAGCCTCATCTAACCCTTTCAGTCCAGGGACTGCCTGTCTGTTTCCTCATTGATACTGGAGCTACTTTCTCTCTTTTAAATCATGCCCCTCTCCTGGCTATCCTCTGAGGTTAAAACTGCAACTGGGGTGGAAGGCAATCCACAGTCTCTGGGACTCACTTTGCCTCTAAATGTTATTTATGCTGATAAATGTTTTTCTCACCGTTTTCTTTTTTCCCCAGCTTGTCCGATCCCTTTGATGGGCCGGGATTTACTCTGTAAGCTTGAGGCTACTTTAACCTGCACTCCTGAAGGGGTAGGATTATTGATGACAGTGTTAGGAGATTCGCCCCCAGCTCAGGGTAATTGGGAAACCCCCCCCCTCTCTCTCCCCTGACCTCACTGACTTGCCTTCAACCCTCTGGGGAATTTCTGACACTGATGTTGGCCTGCTCCTTTCAGCAGAGCCAGTAAGGATTCAAGTGAAGCCCTCCTTAGCCCCCGTCAGTCCCCCAATACCCCCTGTCGCTGGAAGCTCGGGAAGGCATCCGCCCCTTTGTCGAGGGATTGATTGCACAAAAGCTAGTCCGCCCTCAGTGCACTCCTGTAATACCCCTATACTGCCTGTCAAAAGCCTCCTAAAAAGGACGGAGACCCTATTCGTTGGCGCTTTGTACAGGATCTACGGGTTATTAATCAGTATGTGGTCCCTCTTCATGCAGTAGTTCCTGATCCAGCTACTATCATCAGCCAAATCCCTGGGATGCTGAGTGGTTCACTGTTATTGACTTAAAATCAGCCTTTTTCAGCATTCCTGTGCACCCAGACTCTCAATATCTCTTTGGTTTCACCTGGGAGGGACAAAGTTATGTCTGGCAACGACTTCCTCAAGGCTACAGAGACAGCCCCACGATTTTCAGCCAATGCCTCCGCCACGACTTGGAAGGCTTCACCAGTCCACAGGGATCCACGTTAGTCCTATACGTAGATGACATCCTTACTAGGTAACATGAAGAAGCCGCCCTCCGCATCGATGGTAAGGCACTTTTATTATACCTACACACCAGAGGCCACAAGGTAGACCCTAACAAGATTCAGTGGGTCTCACAGAAGGTCCGATATCTGGGCTTCCTGTTAACCCCAGAGGGGAGACAAATGGACCCAGTCCGCATAAAGACTATCCAAAACTGCCCTCTGCCAAACACCAAGAAACAACTTTGAGGTTTCTTAGGATTAATTGGCTTCTGCCGCCCTTGGTTGCCGTCCTGCGGGGAGTTGAGCAAACCGCTCCACCGACTCACTGCTAACCTTGCTCCTGACCCTTTGCAGTGGTCCCCAGACACGATCCAAGCCTTTCAGTTACTCAAGGACAGTGTGGCCTCCTCCATGTCTCTCCGCCCCCCCAATTACAGCAAACCCTTTCACCTTTTTGTCCACGAGAGGGGCGGAATTGCTAGTGGCGTCCTTACCCAGCTGAGCGGGCCCCACCATTTCCCGCTTGCTTTTTACTCCCAGCAGATCAACCCTGTCGCTCAGGGAACCCCATCCTGCACCCGGACTCTGGCAGCAGCTGCCCTGCTGATCACAAAGGCAAAGAGCCTGACCCTGGGTCATTTTACCACGGTCTGGACCTCTCATGCCTTGTCAGCCCTTCTGCGTAAGGGCACGACCCAAGTCTTTTCGGCCCATCGTCAGCAGCAGCTAAAGGCCGAACTCTTAGAAGACACTAACCTAATTTTTAAAAGGTGTGGGCCCCTTAATCCAGCTACCTTGCTTCCTGACCTGCCAGTCCTCCAGGATCAGCACGACTGTGTGGAAGTAGTTCATAGCATCTTACAGATAAGGAACAACCTGTTTGACGTGCCACTGGACAACCCTGATTGCATCCTCTTCTCGGACGGAAGCTCCTTCTATGTTGATGGCAAGCATTTCACCGGTTATGCAGTCACCTCTGAATGGGATATTCAAGAGGCCGCCTCACTGCCAGGCAACTGGGGAGCCCAAGCCGCCGAACTCTACGCCCTGGCCCGAGCTTGCCAGTTGGCCGCTGGTAAGACCGTTACCATTTTTACTGATAGCAAGTATGCTTTTACCCCGTACCAGTACCCGCTGCTGAACTACAGTCGTGGGAGAGCCTCGGAGCCACTCTGGTCAAAGGGACCTGGCTTATGCCGGATGGCCGAGCCTGCCTCCCTCGCTCCACATACCCCGTGGCAGTTCGCTGGCACCATGATAAGGGGGGTCACTACGGCACGCAGGCCCTTGTGGACACCATCGCTCGCTTTTGGTATGTTCCAGGCATTCAACCCTACTGCCTGTCAATAGTGAAAGCATGCAGCACATGTCAGCGTAATAAACCTGCTCCGCCTCTTAACAAAATTAAGGGTAAAAGACCTCCGCCTGCTGCTCCATTTCAACATCTTCAAATTGACTTTGCAAATATGCCAAAGGCTTTTGAGAAAAAGCATCTCCTTGTTTTGGTTTGCCCTCTGACTTCATGGGTCGAAGCTTTTCCTACTGCTAATTGTACTGCTGCCACAGTGGCGAAGATCCTCCTTAGAGACATTGTACCCCGTTTTGGCATCCCTCTCATACTTGATTCAGATCGCGGACCCCACTTTACTGGTAATGTCCTTGGCCATTTAGAACAAGGACTGGGCATTTCACACTCCTTTCATACACCCTACCACCCCCAGTCTAGCGGGAAAGTTGAGCGTATGAATAGGGAGCTTAAGCTTACATTGGCTAAATACTGTCAGGAAACAGGGTTAAAGTGGCCTCAGGTACTTCCCTTGGTCCTGTTTCACCTTCACACTCGCCCAACCCGTGTATTGGGATTATCCCCCTTTGAACTGCTCTATGGACATCCCCCTTTCAAAGGCGGGGTTGCTACCACGTGCTGATGTTTCACTATTGGGAGGGGATCATATGACCGCGTGCCAGTTTCTCTCCCTACAGGCTCGCCTCCGTACCCTTTGGAAAGCCTCACAGTTTTCCCAGACCATGCCGCTGGAAGAACAGATCCACCCGTTCCAACCAGGGGACTTCGTCTGGGCCAAAAAGTTAGTTCGTGGCGACGCCCTCCAGCCGAGGTTTACTGGACCCCACCAGGTTCTTTTAACAACCCAGACTGCAGTGTTCCTGGAAGGACGCAAATCCTGGATCCACCACTCCCACGTCAAGCCAGCCGTAGTGGACCACAGTGACGGACCAGCAGCTCTTGCCACCACTGAGGACACTGCCTCTGACCAGTGGACCAGCTTACCTCTTTCAGACATCAGACTTAAATTGACTCGGAAAAAATGAGAGGACCTTTTATTCTGACAACTGTATGTTTTTTATTATGCCTTTTTAGTTTATTTTCTGCTTATGAAGATAATGCTTTTATTAGATATTCCCACGAGGTTAAAACTCGTATTTTAGGAAATAGAAGTAATTGCTGGGTATGTACTCAATTTCCAGTAAATGCAGAACAGGGACTCCCTTCACACCCATTCCCCTGACCACTGCTAATATGACTTGGATGCCACCGGCTAGAATAAAAGATCCAGTCCAACACAATCTTACATGGGACAAAACAGGAGTGCCAATTAACAGATATCTCAGGGTAACAAATCAGACAGGATCACTGTGTTTTGTTAAAGAAAAAGGGTCAACTTTTGTGGGAACCAGTAAATGCAACATCTAAGGGAAATGGCTAAGAACTACTCCTCTGGCCAGCCACCTTATGATTGGTGGGGAGCCTTATGGAATTGGTTGCCTGGATTTGGGTGGGTTAAAAACCTCTTGGTGGGTATTGTTGGGGCCATAGTAATCCTTATAATACTGTGTTGCTGTATTCAGTGTGTTCCCTCCCTCATAAACTCATGTGGGTCAGTTTATTCTTTTTCTACTTCAGCCAAAGGCCTTACTCTCTTCGAGTTGGCCTAGGCTGAAATTGCCAAGCGGCCCTTGGCTCCTTAAAATGGGGTGTAGCTGTTGGTAAATAGTTATCCCAATAGCTACAAATGGAGGAATGTTGAGTCTGAACTCTTTATGAACTGAAACTTAACTCAGACTACATGTCTCTGTCTGAAACTTTTAATCAAAAGCTTTGACCTGCGAACTACTCATGACACCCCCCCCCAATAAGTAGCCATCTCTTCCTTTGTCTTTTCTAATTTACATTTTAACCTGTTTTATCCTGTAGAATCTTGATTGATTATGCATGACCATTATGATCTGTTAATCACTTTGTTTACTTCTGTGTATAAACATTGATGCTCACCCCTAATAAACTTGCCACACTTACTCCAAAGCTTGGCTCTTAAGCTAAGGATGGTGTGAGCCCGTTGATCAACGAATTGTTGTCTGGTCTCTGACAGATTTCTGAGCCTTATACCAACTCCGCACAAACTCGGGTGCTGGAGAGGTGAGTAGGACTTGCTTTTTACCTAACAGGATCACAATACTTTCAGTTGGACTTGGGCTTTTAAATCCCTTAAGCACTTTTGAAAGTTCTGCCCTGAAACAGAGCTGCTGACTCATCAGCACGGCGCCTCCTTCTGGTCCAGGGGCGGCTCTAGAAAATAGGCTGCCCCAGGCAGCGCGGTGTGCTGCGCCGCCCTTCCTCGGTCCCGCGGCAGGTCCCCTCTTCCCGCGGCTCCGGTTGAGCTCCCGCGGCAGGTCCACCGGAGCCCCGGGACGAGCGGACCTGCCGCAGGCATGACTGCGGGAGCTCCACCGGAGCCGCGGGAACAGCGAACCTCCCGCGGGCACGGCTGCGGACGGTTCGCGGGTCCGGCGGCTCCACTTGAGCTGCCGCAGTCATGCCTGCGGGAGGTCCAGCCGAGCCGCGGGACGAGCGCCCCCTCCGCAGGTCCGGTCGTCCGCGGCTCCGGTGGACCTCCCGCAGGCATGACTGCGGCAGGTCCACCGGCCCAGCCTGCCGCCCCCTAGATTTGGCCGCCCTAGGCACCAGCTTGGTTTGCTGGTGCCTAGAGCCGCCCCTGTTCTGGTCAGTCCAGGAATTAGCTCTTTCCAGCATCAGTGCACTTCCTGCTAGCCAGTTTCTCTCCCTTGGTTACCGGCCCTAGTGTCTCCACCACCTCTGGCCCTGTGTCCCTCCCGGACCCCGCTGCCCCATAGCAGTGCCCCCCACACTCTGGGTCTCCCCTCCTTAGGGGAACCCCAACCCCCTATGCCCACCTTGCCTCAGTGGCTACTGCCAGTCGTCATCTAGCCCCCTTTCTCTGGGGCAAACTGCAGTCTGTAATGGCCACTCATCATTGGCAAGGGGGTTGGACCTGCTGCCTTTCTAGCCCCCAGCTGTCTCCCTGCAGCCCCAGTATCTCCTTAGGCCTTCCAGTCAGGCATCAGCCTGGGAGGTAGCCAGGCCTGAGCTCCCCAGCTCAGCCTGCCCCTGTCCCAACACTGCTCTGTCAAAGGTACCCTGTATCTCCCAGCCACTTAGGTCCTTCTCACTCCAAGGCTGGAGTGAGACTCACTGGGCTCCTTACTCACAGCCCTCTTATCATTTATTCACTCTAATTTAAGGTTTCGAGTGCCAGTAATATATTTTAATGTTTTTAGAAGGTCTCTTTCTACAAGTCTATAATATATAACTAAACTATTGTTGTATGTAAAGTAAATAACGTTTTTAAAATGTTTAAGAAGCTTCATTTAAAATTAAATTAAAATGCAGAGCCCCCCGGACCAGTGGCCAGGATCCGGACAGAATGAGTGCCACTGAAAATCAGCTCACGTGCCGCCTTTGGCACACGTGCCATAGGTTGCCTACCCCTGGGCTAGCCTATGGTCACACAGAAAGACCATGGCAGAGATGGGAATGAAACCCAAATGCAACATTATCCATCTGCTGAAATAATGAACATTTATCTGGTGACTTTGAAATGGCCAGCTCACTCTTTTCAGCAGCTGTTTAATGGAGCTGTGAAATCAGCTCAGTAATAAAGCAAACTATTCAAGACTTGGGTATTCTGTTTTACTAGTAGTTTTTATGCAGCATGATGAATATTAAAAATATCAGAAGTCCAATTTTTTTCTGGGCATAAACAAAATAATACCTCTCTGAACTGTGCGACAATTCCAATTGTGCCATGTGTCACTTTTTCCCACTCTCTCTCTTTATCCAAGATGATGCCCTTAAAAAAAACTGAGCTGAACTGAACCTCTTATCTTTAAAGTACCTAACCAAATCATGTTCTAGGGTACAAAGGAATCTCCTATTGCTTCATGAGTAATTGCTCATTCATGGGGATGGAGGGAAAGGACAAGTGGGATGGGGAGCTTGAGATTAATAGGAAAGGAGTCTGGTCCACAAGGCAGCAATCTGTAAAACTCTGCTGGAAGGGGCAGGATAGGTCAGGAATGGCCCCAGTGCCCATTCAGAACCTCACTGCTATTAGCATTAAGCCTCCATCTGGACTGCAGTAGAATGCCACCAGCACCAGCCACTCCTAAACTTCCAACAGTGTTGGCTGAGATTCAATGGAGCCTGACAAGATAACCAATGGCTGTCCCACCAGCGATGCTGCACATTCCATCCACTTGATCCCCAATCATTCAAGTGAAAATTAACTTCCTCTCATCTGATCACCACCAAAAAAAAAAAAAGAAAGAAAGAGAGAGAATACCTTGTGAGAAAATGAAGATTCTGTTAATGCGAATGATTTGGGGTAAGGTAGGTGTTGGGGTTCAGCTGAAACAAATGTTTATTAGAGAAGGAGATTCAGCCTTTGTCACAGGGGGGAAGATAAACTATTTGTGTTAGCTACATCTGTGGCGCACACACACACAATAGCAACAACAAAACAGATGTAACAGAAGGAGAGTGTGTTCCCTGAAGGATGGAAAAATTGTTCACTTTCCCCACAAACAGACTCTTTTCACAACCTGGAAGTCCCAAACTTCTGAATGTTTACCTTGCAATTTGAGCACATGCTCCATGGGTGGCAGCAACTGGACTCCAAGTATAATCTGAGTCAGGCAACTGACAGGCTGTCTCTGCAAGAGACATGATGGTCTTATCAGAGATGAGCAGGCATTGAATAAAACTCCCACTCTGTCCCTTCCATTCTGCACCCCTCCATCTACACACACTTCTGGAGCATTTTTAAGAACTAGTCTAAGAGATCAGAAAACCTGAAAAGTTTTTGGTCTTGCCTAACGCTGCAGAGTTCCACAACCCATTTCCAAAACTCAGTGTCATTTAGGCACCAACAACCCCTACCTCTTACTATTAGGGACAACATTTTTTACAGGAAATTACATACTGCATAATAAACTACTGATCAAAGAGGCACACCAAACTATTGTTCATGCAGTGCCTTCCTGTGTTAGGATGACTGCCAGAGGAAAACTGGACCCATAATATCAGTTATTAATGCACATAGTACCTTTCTGAATGTCAATTCTATCACAAGCTAAATGGATCCTTTTATTATCTTAAAGATTATCTCGTTTTTATAACACATGAACAATCTGGAGGAGCTGAGTAATTGTTTCATAAACAAAGGAGCTTTTGTCCCAGGAATCCACTAATCACAAAGAGACTCCACCCTGCATAATAAACAGAGCAGATTGAGTTGGTTGCTGTCATTTAAAGGATAAAGAAAGACATGTTTTTGTGTCTCTTTAATTGTTTAGACAGAAATCAGTCCCAGAATAAATATGGAATGACCAACTTCAAGAATTCAAACATCCTGGATCTCCTCCACCACCCCAAAAATAACATGAGCTGTCTTAAAAATCATAAGACTATTTATAAAATCATATTTGGCTTCTGGTTTTGGGCTGTTGCTCTAGGGGGAAAGTTGACATCTGGATCTTAACTGTGTGGCTTATGTCTGTCTCATCTCAGAATCTACAGTATAGACTGGCTGAGCAATACAGAATGTTTTGCAATATGCTCTTCAGACCCTCTGACTAAGCAAAGCGTGCTTGGGGAAACAAGCCTACTCTCAAGTATTTTCAAAGCAAAAAATGTGGTGGACTTTTGCATGCAGACATGCTTTTCAGCTTGCAGATAGCTTATAACAATGTTAGTGGCCAGGCTCTAGTGAGAAACACAACAAAAAAACTAGACATTTTTGAAGTGACAAAGGCCTAGACCAGGGGTCAGCAACCTCTGGCACGCGGGTCGCCAGGGTAAGCACGGGTAAGCGGCGCAGGCGAGGGATGTGCTGGTCACGTCTTCCCACCACCCCTATTGGCCTGGGACGGCAAACCACAGCCAGTGGGAGCCACGATTGGTCAAACCTGCTGACACAGCAGGTAAACAAACTGGCCCAGCCTGCCAGGTGCTTGCCCTGGTGAGCCGTGTGCCAGAGGTTGCCGAGCCCTGACCTAGACCCTCAAAGATATTGAGGTGCCTAATTCCCATTGAAATCATTGAGAGTTAGGCATCTAAATACCTTTGAGGATCTGGGCCAAAAAATCCGCTAAATCCTTTGCATTCACGAATGGTGGAAGATTTTTCCCATTTTTAACCTTCCTGTGCTCTTTTGTTTGGCACTTTGGCTACTCATCAGTTAGAAAATCCAGGAGACTAATTACATTCCTAAAAATGGTTTCTTTTAAGGTTTTCCTTGCAGTTTGGGAGAGGGCAAAACTTGCAGGTGCTTGGATAGAAGAAGCATATTAGCAGAGAACTAGGAAACATTCAGAAAGCAAAAAAGAAATGGAAACAAGGCACAACTTTTTAACAGCAAAAGTAATTAACCACTGGAAGAGATTACCAAGTGAAATGATAAATTCATCCATCACATGAAATCTTTAAATCAAGATGGGATGTTTTTCTTGACTACATGCTGTAGTTCAAGTGCAAGTTATTGGGTTTGATGCAGCAATTATTGGGTGAAAAATCTATTGCTGTGCTATACAGGAGGTCAGACTAGATGATCATAATGGTCCCTCCTGGCCTTAAAATCCATGAATATTACAAAGACTGATGTGTTGCTCTATCCTCTCCCTACTACGAGTCCCTTGAACATCTAGCTTTAGAAGATATTTTAGCTGTAGTGTTGTTGTTGTTTTAGAGCCCTTCATTTTCATAAATTGACCAAAGGACTATTTTTAATTTTTTTTTAAATTTAAATACAGACTAAATAAGCATCCTGGTTCCTGGTGACGGTTTCTCTAAAGCACTGAGCCCAGAAGTCAGCTAACCTGTGGAACACATTAGTAGAATTCCCTTAAAAAACTGTAAGGTTAATGGAGATTTTCCCATTCCATTTAAAGCACACTGATGTACAGAGTCAAATCCAAAGCCACTTATATGAACTTATCCCCTATCACAGACTTTGGAGCAGGGTTAGAGAAACTGAGGTGCAGATCTGCACACTATTACCAGTTTAGGTTAAAGATTTGCAAAACTAAAATCTGACCTCTGTCTCATTGCACAAATGGTTTTAGTTAAACCTTGTCAGTTGGATCAGATTGCTGTCGGCAGAGACATTTTTTCTCATATTTACTTTATAAATCCCATGCATTACACCTGTTTAGACTAAAACCACTCATATTTTATTTGCTTTTCAGTTTACAGTTTAGAGTTTTTAAGTGGAGCCTTTTGTAATATGTCTTTTAAATTGCACCTTAATATAGCCTCCTATATTAACTTTTCAGTCAATAATAATAGCAGTCAATAAGGGTTACATTTAACAAAATAAATGAGTCACATGTACAGACTGTTAAAACCTATGTGCAAAATTTTTAACCAGTTGCAGTAAGCTTGTAAATGTTGCACACCCAGGGAAAGATTAGGCCAGAAGTGCAAAGCTTAGATCCAAATCCAAACTTTACCCAAACATAGGGTTGTTTGGAACCAGGCTTTATTTAGTTTGGTCAACAGTATCATATGTCGGTGTGGCAATACTGTTCTTGTATTTATAAAAAACAGTTATCTTGCTTTGATTTTTATACATGGAAAACAATAAAATATTACCTGTAAGAAGGTTAAAGTGGAACGCACCAGCAGTTACAGTGCAGCACGTTATTCTGCTTTACAAATGGCATCCCTATGGTGTACTTTGTTGCACCGTATAGACAAGTCCTGAATCCTTTGAAAACTAGTTGTTTCAATGGGCTTCTAATAAAAGTTAATAGCTCTCTGGAAACAACAGTTGATTTTGGCTGCAGCCATAAAGCATACTACTTACTATCCAGTTTGAGATTTAAATTATTTTATGCAAAATAAAAAAAAACGGTAGAATGTTTTGTGCTGATGTGTCCTAGAACTTAAAGTTCTTTAATATCTTCAGTCCAGTCTTTGTTTGCTTATTGTAAGTTCATGTCAGAAATATGTTTGTTTACTTCTTTCTCTTATATGTCCCCCATTGTTACTACAGGCATTTGTTTCCTGCTGTTTTTCCACTGCTGTTTGCTTACTGGTATATGTTGACCACATATGGACTGTATGCGGTAATGCAACCCCCATTTCTTTTCATCTCCCCTCTACATAAGTTACAGTATCACAAGGGGTTTTACTATCATAGTTCCGGCAGCAGCTTGACATGTACAGTCAGTGGTTTCCCATCCGTTATGCTCTTGTAACACATCTGTGACAAGATGTTAGTTCACACAGCATGAATTATGTAACATCGGAGGGTTGAACGTTGTCTAAGCAAACCAAGGATGATTTTTTTCCTTATGAAATCTCTGATACCTACTTTGGGTCTCTGGATCCTGGGGGCAAAATGACTCTCAAAGTACTGAAACCTCTGAAACCATAAGGAGAGAAGAGGGCTATTTTTTTCAGTTAAATGTTGTAAATAAAAGCTAAAGGTTTGGATTAAGTTCAGGTGTTCCAGGAAAGTAACAAGGGTTCAAATTCCAAGAGATAGTTACTTGCATCTACCATTGCAGTCAAAAAGAGATACACGTACTTAGAAGCAACTTTTTTGAAGATTTGGGCCAATTTTATTAACATGTAAGGCTAGATTTCCCTCAGATCACTTGTTCCATGTCATTAGAGACAGCCTGCAATTGAGATGTTGGGTTTGGCTACATCAAACAGAACAGGAGATCAAAACCTCATTTTTATTTATTTATTTTTCCCCAAATCAGAAGATGGTTTGGATCTGGGTCCCCCTGTATGCAAATACCCAAAATTTGCAGGGAAAGGGATTATTCTAGATGGTCCTGGATATGGCCCACCTCTGAAAGATAACAGAGGAAATGGAGTTTGATTTATAAGTCAGCTCTGGAAATACTGCTTCTACAAAGGAGCACACTATCAGGGATGAAGCCTCTTCGCATAATTGTCTGGCACTATCTGCAAAATCTGTGTTCAGACCCAGACATTATTTTGAGGCCAACTCTACTTCCATGTGCTCCCAATTCTCAGCTTTGTTTCTTCCTTCACTCAACATTCCATGCTTGGAACAGCCTCCCATTTTCCTCTTAAACTCCTTCAAACTCATTTCTTTTGTGATTTACAATATCTCCACAACTTCTTGCATGTATATGGTTATCCCAAACAGTCTATTATATTTGTCTGAATTGAATTATAAACTATGAACGGCAAGGGCCTTGCATTTTCTACATTAGTGAAGAGATATGTACACATACAATGCTCTATAAACAAATTAAATACAGAGAAAGCTATAAAGTAAAACACTTGTATTAGCAACCTCCTGCTTAAATGGACTGTCCCAAATAATCTCCAAACGTATGAAATTCTAGGCCACGTAATATTAGAAGGCCACTTCTATTAAGGACCTGTGTTTCAGATATCCTATATCTTTATCATAAAACTATCAACAAGATCAGCTTCTCTAAAACCTAAATCCAGTTTCCAGGCCTCACAAATGACACAAAACGTGCCAGTGAAACAATCTTGGCTCTCCCACACACGCATTTTACCTGGTTTCCTCGAGCCAAATCTGCAGTTTGTGAAGCAGTGAATCCTGTCTACCCTAAAGATAAAATTCAGCAGGACGCAGAAGTGGCAATAGTCAAATAAATGAGAGAAGGTGAGCTGATTGTCGAGACATCCATGAAATGAGCTTTGGTGGCAAAAATTGGTAATACCAGGATTGTCTTGGGAATAAATTATTGTTGAAGCAGTTTCACTTTGTATAAAATATTTAAATAGTCATTGGGCGTGAGAGAGAGAGAGAGAGAATATGACCGTATAACTCAGTGATTAGAGCACTTGTCCAGGAAGGAGACACCTGGGTTCTAGCCCCAGCTTCAATTAATATTTAATAACATTTACATAGTAGAACAGCTTCAACAGGAGATATTGTGAAAGACCCCCTATCCTCAGGGAGTTCAATTTTGATACCTATTATTGTTTGCCAATATCTTTTTTGTAAAGTCACTTTATAATTTTTTCTTTCTGTGGCTAATCTAAAGCAAAAGATTCTTAGCCATTTCACAATCTGAACAGTTAATGATGATACCTTCACCTTAGACCCACCATTTACATGATTCCCCATTCTAATGAGGCCAAACAAGCTGCTAGCCATCTGCCTCCTGATCAAGGTCACCTGAGTGTGCACAGCGAGCTTGTCCTTATAAAAAGCATATTGACAGGTGGTAATGCAATGCATTAGGCCGCTGCACTCCACCACTATAGTTCTGGTAACAGTTTGCTGTGAGCCAGGGCCTGTTGTGCCAGATCTAACACTAGTCTTTAATTTAAGGTTTACAACATAGACAATTTTACTCAGAGTTCAATGAACTATTGACACACATCACAATAATTTGTTCTGCAGCCCATGAACCTGAGAGGCAACACTGTGATGATAAAACTTTCGGACAGGACTGAACTGGGAGTTGGGAGAGAGAGCAATAGTTAAGACACTAGTAAGTAGTCCATGTAGTGGCTCCCTGCACTGCCACAGGCCTGGTGACGGCCAGTGACTGCAGGCACAAGGCAAAGCAGAGTCTTCCAGGCAGGACTCTGCTCCCATCCACTGGACCACAGCCTCCCCAACCCCTGCACCTTGTACTTATAGCGATCAAGTGTCACTGGCCCCACAGCAGCACAGGGAGCCCTCTGCAACTCCACTGTCTTGGCTCACTCATTCTCATGGCAGCAGGGCTGCAGAGGGCTCCCTGCACTATTGCAAGAGCCATTCAGCACCACAATGGTTTCCCCTGCACCTGGGGGCTCATCCTCTTCCTCCTCCTGCTCATCACAGTCCTGGCTGTGGGGTATCTGCTCTATTATCCAAACCGCCGCATTATCAAAATCCCTTCCTTGTCCCTCAGCATGAGATACACAGGGAACACGGAAGGGATCTGGAGAATGCAGAGGTTTGGATAATAGAGTTTAGGATAAACAGGAGTATACTGTATCAGTATCCACCGTTGTGGGTCTGACCTGAGGTTCTGGGCAAAGTCTGAGCCCCACTGAAATCAATGCAGACCCTAATTAATTTCAATAGGGCCAGGATTCATCTGTATAGGTTAAGCCAAATGGCACTGAATACTAACTCAGGGCACACTGCCATAAAGACTAGACCAATTTTCTTCTTAGTCTAGCACTCTGCTTCAGACGGCAGCCAGTACTTAATTTTTCTGAGGAAGGCAACATACTCAAAAAATGTCCTTGACTAATTGTATAATATTCTAGTAAGGGGAAGGAATTATGAGCCTGATCATACAGTCCTCCCCTGGGCAAAATTCTATTGGTTTCAATGGAAGTTTCACCTATGTAAAGACTCCAGCATCAGGCACTTTTTCCTGTCCCCAGCTGGTATTCAGTTTTTCCCCTGAAGCCAGATTAATAGCTCATGTATGTAATTTTTATCCTTGCTAGTGTAACAGTTAGTTATTTTCTTTTTCATGTGTCTCTAGTCCTTCTTCTGATCTAACCAGGCAATTTGCCACAGAATCATCCCACCTCAGCAATTTCCATAGATTAAATAAATGTTGCATGAAAATAAGAGTTTCTTTTCATCGGTTTTAAATTTGTTGCCTTTTAATTTCAGAATGTCCTGTTGTTCTTTTACTGTGAAAATGGTAAGTAACATCATCTGATTGGGCTTCTCTTTACCATTCATTATCTTATATACCTCAAACATATATCCTTTTATAATGTTCTCCTTCCTTAACTAGGTCATCCTAGCCTTTTAAATTTATCCTTGCTTGGAAGCCCCTATGCCTCTAATAATTTTTATTGCCCTTCTCTGGATCTTTTCTATTTTTGCCATGTCCTTCTGATATAATGTGACCAGAACTGAATGCAGCATTCAAGGTTAGGAATAGGATGTACCTTCTGTTTCAAGAATGTCATTTTATTATCTTCTGTATAATTTTGTATCCTCTGCTTAATAGAGTCTAATACCTCATTCATTCTGACTACCACTGAAAACTGTGCAGCCATCTTCAATGAGCTGTCAACTTAGACTTTTAGATCTTTATAATCACAGAGGTCACCACTATTATAAATCAGAATGCTTCAGTGTATTCAGATACTTCAGAACTTGTAAGCTTTCTGGGGCAGGGACTGTCTTCTTTGTTATTTGTTTTTACAGGATCTAGCACAGCGATGCCCTGGTCTTGATTGCGGTTCTAGGCACTACAATAATAATAAATTGTTCTTTCCAAGGTGCATTGCAAACTAAATCCCTGATCCTGCAAACACTTACGCACATGCATATCTTTATTCACATTAATGTTATATATGTGCACAAGAGTTTGAAGGATTAAGCCACATTTATTTCTGCTTAAAAACTGCTTATGAGCTATCTATAACTGTTACAATTAGTCTGTTGTATTTGTTAAATCTCATGAATGCTGTTGCTATTATTGAGCTGGAAGCACAGCTGGTTAACAACAAACTGTCAGAGTTTTCAGTATATGGAATCCATTTCCTATTGTTGTTGATTACAAAGAGGATATTTGCAACACTTTCTGAGTCATTCATGATTTCCATCACACTCACGCATGCCTCTTCCTCTTTCCACATTGGTTCCCCTCTCCAGTCTAATAACGTAAAGATGTTGATTTCTTCACTGACTGCTTCTGTGCTTCAAATTATATACCACTTTCAAATCTTGAGGGGAAAGGCTTTTTTTTTTTTTAGCTTAGCCATATGAAATGCATGTTTCAACCTATGGGACATCTCTTTGTTACATCTCTGTACAGTGCCTCACACAATGGAGATGGGACCTCTGTGCTGTCCCACAATCATAATAAATAATAGTAAATGGGTTCTAGGAAATGTTATAAAAATGTATGTTTAAAATAGAATGAAAAAAATATATATTTTCAGCTTAAAACCATTTGGAGGATTGTTGAGATTTTGGTTGTTTTTTTGTCTGGCTTGTGTTTTTTGCTCATCAATAACTTGAAAATGACTGATCAATAGCAATGGTAAACATGGCATCATGCTGACCAGGTATAATGCAGCTGCAGACAGTCAGATATAGGTTATCTACTGACAGTGCGGTTGCAGGAACCTGGCTATAGAATTCCTTCCCAGAAGATACCAAACTGAGCTGGGGTCTCACTGCACAGATGTCTGAGTATAAGACAAACACACACTTTTTTCTGAGGAAGTGTGCCCTGGAAATAATGCCCATAAACAACAACAACAAAAGAAAATAATTTTAAAAAACCCCACGAATTCATGCACTTTCCTTATAGGGGATGAGAGACAAATAACACTATTTTCTGCCATGGACTCTGATATTTCTAATTGTGTTTGACACTTGAGTTGCCTGGTGCGAGATTCCTCAGAAATGCCAAAGATTGGATAAGATTTTAGAAAACCTAAATGTGATGAGAGTGGGAGACAGATACATAGACAGAAAAAAAATTAATGTGCTTGGGTCTGGGAGCCTGTGTACAGCAGCTGTGTGTGAAGGAAAGCAATTTTAAAATGAGGGTGTCCAGACCCTAACCAAAGCCATTAGGTCACTCACATGTTAAAATTAGGCATGTGTTTAAGTACCTTTCTGAATCAGGTCTTTAATGTGTATGCTGTAGTTTTCCAGGGGTGAAAGGATTGACCATCCCATTAGAAACAGCTTGATGAGTCTGGCCAGAGTAATAAACAACCTACACTAGCCCACAACAGTTAGAAGCTGTCAAATGGTGTGCTGGCAGAAATGGCAGCTGCAACTCCCCAGAGATGTGCACTTGGCATGAGTACAGTTTTTGTACACTTATAGATGCCATGTTGAAAGACAGCATTTTTAACATGGTTATTTCATTTCTCTGTCTTTGAAGAAGTGCAACAGAGTGGTGCAACTCAACAATAATCAGGGGGTGATAAGCCGCTTTGTTTCCTTATTTTATACTTTGACTTTTTATTTACTATTAATGTTTTAATATTTACAAGATCAAAGTGCAACATTAATTTTAAAGATTTTTTTGGTTTTAAATTTGTCAGAAGCTTGTTGAAATCAAGGAACCTCTGTTTTTTTACAGGTAAAGCAAGTATGTTGACCAGGCAGATATCAAGCCTAACAAAATGTGGTTCTCTACATCTACAGACTGCTTTTTCCATAAATATTCATGATCCTGCTGACATCCACCCTTGGATATTTGAGGGGAATTCTGTTTTATGTCCATGTGAAGAAAATATGTTCAGAGCATCCTGATTAAAAAAAGGACCCTAACACAACTAGTATGCTTGACATGTCCTGTGCATGACAGTGCTGTGCAACTGGTTTAGAAAAAATAAAATACATCAGTATAAACAAACAAGAACTTGCCCCATAAATGGCTACTGAAGTGATGAAGTCTGGCCTCTGCAACAGAAACTATAGCTGCAACCATCACACAAAGTACATAGTATGGGGGGGGGGGGGTTTCAAAAGCTCTCAGCATTGGCCTAATACTGCTCCCAATGAAGTCAGAGTTTTACCAGTGACTTTAGTGGGAGCCAGTTTAAGCCGATGTTGAGAACTTGCATATCCCAGCCTACTAACATTTAAACTTTCAAATAAAGAGCCAATTTCAATACCGCTACCATTAGCAAATGGAAGAAAACCTAATAGCTAGAACTGAACAAAGGTTTATTTCCCACCCAGCCAAATATTAGGTCCATTCACAGACAGGTCTGGCAGGTAGGGCATTTTCTTAGGCAAGAAAATTCAGTTATCTGGAAGAAATGATTTCATATTGGGCAGTCAGGAAAACGGTTATTAAGCTAATCCTCTGTTTACAGCCGGGCCTTACTGTGACCTCCACCTTCTGTGGTCAACAGTGAGAACAAAGCATAATGAGCACCCTTCATAACATGCAATTTAAGGGATGATCACATTGTCACATGGCAGATGTGAGATCAGAAGCTATAAGTCAAGCTATTAGGAAAGGAAAGCAAAATAAGAGACAAAAAAAGCTGCAGAACATAGAAAAGGCAAAGAGAAGAGTCCATGATGGACAATTCTATATAAATCTTAATTACTGTATCTGGCACTCAGACAATACAGTAATGGGTGACCTAGAAATTGCATAGAGGATGGATTAGCTAGAAAAGATTACAGTATATTTTGAAAATCGTCCTTACAGAGAAGCTGGCCTAATTGTCTGAAGGATACAGTGTGAGTCTTGGTACTCTACTTTTAAAAACCTAGCCCACTAAGTCTGTTCTGTAACACAATCAGAATGCAATTAGTCAGTAATAGGACAGTAATCACTACCACATCAACATCCAGATGACAAAATGAGTAAATCTATATTATTCATTTGTACTAACAGAAATGAATAGTATCTTACAACATCATTGTAAGAGAACAATGTTGCACAATCAATGTCTCCAGCTTTGAAATCAATATTTTTGCTTTGCATTGGCTTTTATGTAGCAGCAGGCGCCCATTATCCTGTGACAATGTTCTTCTCTTTACATCATATCTTTAGAAAGTATAACAAAACTCTTTTTGGCAGGATTTTACCAGTAAATTTTGATTTAAACTGAAGAAATGGAAGCCTTCATTGTTTTCAATCTTTCCTAAAAAGCCATCTAACTTAAGCAGCATAATTCTTCTCCAGGGTGACTTATTTTAATGAAGTGCAATATTAAAGTCCAAAAAAAAAATCTTCTGTGAAGTTAGAGAATGGCCAGTGTTTGCTGCTAAATAGCCTCTTTTTAATCAGGATTTGCAAAGAGGCAAAATACAATCCAATTAACTGAAATAGCTTCATGTGATTAAACTCTGACTGGCACGATCGCTCTCATAGTTCATCGGTAGCTTTACTAACTAGCACATAACTGAACAGGATCACCTGACCTTGCTACACCGAGTTTATATTATGGTTTACCCTTTTGAACCCTGAATCAGCCTCATTACCTGCTTTCTTCCTCCCTTACTGCAGAGCTCCTTCCTATGCCTTTCTTGAGCTGGTTTCTTTTTAAAGTCATCCTAGCAGTCAACAATGATTATCAAATCACCAGCTTCCATAGTATCAAATTTTCATGGTGCCCCCACTTGCTCCTGAAAAGGAAAGTGAAGAGAGAAATACTGGAAGCATTAAGCGCTGCTTTCAACAAGAATCTTTTTCTTCTTGTACTTTAAATTCATTACAGTATTAAAATACAGCACAGGATGGTTTAAAGGCTATCTGGAGTGCAGTTTTGAGGTTTTAAGGGCCCACAAATGGGAACCATCAGTGTTTGCCAAAATGTAAACACAACTGCAAATGGTGCCATGAATATTGCTCAACAGTCATTTGCCAATCAGAACAGAAAAGCAGCTTCATAGAGCTCTTGGCAGAAACATCCAGCAGGTGACAAATGTCTAAAACAGAGCCACTGATTTCCCTTCTTGCTGTATCATCTGCTAGGGTTGCTCTGCAGACAACTTCCTTTCCAGGTGGTTTTGGCATGTGATCATTGCATTATTAATGATGAAGTCCAGACTAGTGCAAGTTATTCCTATTAAATAAAATAACAGAAGAAGGACTTACTAGACAATGCCTTCCCCATAACGCCCCTGTGGCTGCATGGCTTTAAAATGACCTCTGACAGAGTTAAAGATGCACAGCGGATAAAGGAAGTACTTACTATTTATTGAAGATAGTGAAGCAGTAATTGATAGCCATGATATTGCAGACTTTTGTTGGAAGGAGTTTTAGGAGCACTAAAGTACCCAAGAGCAAAGATTGTCAGATTAATTTCCTTGGGGATAAAGCAGAGCATCATAGGGTAGGTATGATGAACAGACTTTGGTAAAAGAACAAAAGGACTACCTATCTGCATCAATTTACAGTTTGGCATCTGAATTATAGTCCATTACCTACTAGAACTGATTGTCACACTGAATAAATACGGATACTGAATGAAAACTAATCACAGCTCTTTCATTGTAAACACTAGCATCCTAATACCAGTAATTATACCATTGTACAAACAACAACACTAAAAACAATGGTAATAACCTTAGTAGTGAAGCAGACAAGCATGAAACCATGAAACTATGCAATCTGTAAACTCAAAACCAAATTGGCACTTTAAAACATTTCCGTGATCAAGTCGTGGCTATATAAATCCCAAATCAATGTGCTGGCATCTTGTCTAATCAGGATGTTCCACATCCAACACAAAACAATTTAGCAGCCTCCGTACAAAGTAAAAGCAACCTACTGCAATCTAGAGCTAGCCAGAAAACAAGAACTCCATTTTATGAAAATTTTGAGATTTCAAAATTTGTATTGAATCTGATGTGGAATGAAATAGACCTTTCAAAATTTTTCATGGGGAGAAGAGGGAGACAAAAAAAACCCACAGAGAGACACCACCACTTCAGAATCACTAATAGCCTGGTGGTTAGGTCACTAACCTGGGATTTGGGAGATCCAGGTTGATTTGAAGTAGGAGGGTTGTTCTCCATGTGTGTCTGTCTCTCCAGAAATTCTGTCCTTGACTCAAGACACCTTTTGCCAAAACCAATATGTTTCCCTCAACATTTTCAGTTTCACCCAGTTGGCATTTTGTGCCAAAAATTATTTTGTCAAAAAAATTCCAAATGACTCTACTACAATCTCTTTTCCCTTCCATATCTCCCCTCTTCCCTGTTCAATCTCTGTGACATTTCCATTCCTTGTTCTACCACTCTCCTGATATTGGCAGTTCATCTGCAAATTGGGCCCAACTGCATGTGAATTTAGTGGATAACTGTTGGCCAGGGACTAAATTGAGACCACTAAGTTAACCTTCACTTGTGTCCTAGACTAAAGCAGATCATCAGATGTAAAGGCTAGTGTATTAACCCACTAAACTGTTTTAAATCATTCCTCTATAACACATCAATTTAGTATTGAAGCTTATCCAAAACTCTTTGGCGTAGAAATTGGGCTAGAAATCTCACAAGAAAAGGTTTTCACAAAATTTCCATTCTTGTTCCTTTAGCAATATCAAAGTTTAACATGAGGACAATTGTTCAATGTTTTTCCATTTCCAGTCCTAAATTACACACAAAAAATGCACAAATGTGCAAAACTCAAATGGAAAAGTTGAATTTGGTTCAGATTTTCAGTAACAGATCAAACAGGGTCTTACCTTATCTAAAGCAGTGGTCACCAACTGGTAGATCGTGATCGACTGGTCGATCACAGAGCCTCTGCCAGTCAATCGCAATCTCCGGACGCTAAAAATCCAGTGGTGCAGTGGGGCTAAGGCAGGCTCCCTGCCTGCACTATCCCCGCACCACTCCCAGAAGAGGCCAGCACATCCCTGCATGGCGGGAGGGAGGGCAGAGGTCTCTGCACGCTCCTCCTGCCTGCAAGTACCGCCCCCGCAGCTCCCATTGGCTGGGAACAGGGAAACACAGCCCATGGGAGCTGCAGGGATGGTGCCTGCAGGGATGGGCAGTGCTTGGAGCCATGTGCCCACCCAAAGGGGCTGCAGTGCATGGACATACTGGCAGCTTCTGGGAGTGGCGTGGGGTCAGGGCAAGCAAGGAGCCTGCCTTAGCCCCCCTGTGCCGCCGCCTGAGGTAAGCACCACCCAGTGGGCACCCACACCCCTCCCGCACCCCAACCTCCAACCCTGGAGCCAGCACCCCGTACCCCCTCATGAACCCCAACCCCCTGCCCCAGCCCTGATCCCCCTTCCAGAGACAGCACCCATACCCTCTTCTGCACCCTGAACCCCATCCTGCACCCCAACCCACTGCCCCAGCCTAGAGCCCCCTCCTTTTTTGACAAACTCCCTCCCAGAGCTCACACCCCTCACCACCTCCTGCACCCCAACCGCCTGCCCCAGGCTCATCCCAGAGCCTCCTCCCACACTTCAAACCCCTCGGTGCCAGCCCAAAGCCTGCACCCCCACCCATACTGCAACCCCCTGTCCCAGCCCAGTGAAAGTGAGCGAGGGTGGGGGAGAGTGAGCAACAGAGGGAGGGGGAATGGAGTGAGTGGGGTGAGGCAGATCCTGGGTTGCACTTAAATTCAAAAAGTCATCTTGTGCTTTAAAAGGTTGGAGACCACTGATCTAAAGCAATTAATCAATCATAAATTATATCACATAAGTAATAAAGTGCTCAACATTTTAATCTTTAGTAGATAAATTACTTAATCATTTTAATTTATTAAATTATTTAGTTTATTAGGACAGATATATATCGTACATAACTCAAGTACTTAAATGTTAGGAAATGCCAGAGTCAAGGTTGGCTACTAATTACATGATCAAATATTATTTTTTCACAGTACACTTCCAAAAGAACTATAATATTCTCCAAAACAAGAACTGAACAAAAGTATCTCCTCCTGAATATGGTATTAAGTTAAATATTCCAGTTAAATTTCCATCATAGTTCAGGATAAATGCTAGTGGATTCCTGGATATGCAGGTCCATATTCAGAATTAAATTAACCCTAATTTTGACCTGCATTTGACAATCTTTCACTGGTGGACACTCTCACAACATTGGTAACCCTTATGTCTTTCATCTATCCACATTTCCAATACTTATGGATCTTTTCTGGAGTAAATACTTATTCAACAAACTCAAAACACTTCACAGTGACATATCTATTTTCCCAAACTTTATTGAAATGTTTTATTGCATAATGTTTCATTCTGACTTGTATGTATGTTAAATTACAGTATAATAATAAAATATAGCATAAAAGTCAAACTGATAAAGTTGGAACTCAACAGTTTAATAAAGTCATTTTGATGTTTCTGAAATGAAATAATTTAAGTTTAACCTGAACTCTGAATTCTTTGGTTTCTAATGTGTGTATCTGGGATAATTATAGCATCCTCGTAATGTATTTTGTCCTATATTACTGACAGGTATTCTCAACAACCTTAACTCCATCTCAATATAGTTTTCAATTTGGTAACTTACATAGGGACTGATCCGAATTCAATGACTCCTGCTGATTGCAATGGGCTTTGTATCAGGCCTAAAGTTGCCATACCACCAATAATTTTGCAAGGAACTGTGTTAAAAATAAAGCAGGGATTTGGCGGCAGCCAGATCATGGTAATTGTGTGTGTGTAGGAGAATAGTTGTACACATGAGCCTTATAAAGTGAAAAGTGAGCCAGGATCTGGATAGGAAATCTCTTTCAAGGTGAAAAAGGTATAAACAGTGAGGTGGCAAAATTTGCAGATAACACAAAACTACTCAAGACAGTTAAGTCCAAAGCAGACTGTGAAGAGCTACAAACGGATTTCACAAAACTGGGTGACTGGGCAACAAAATGGCAGATGAAATTCAATGTTGATAAATGCAAAGTAATGCACATTGGAAAACATAATCCCAACTATTCATATAAAATGATGGGATTTAAATTAGCTGTTGCTACTCAAGAGAGAAATCTTGAGGATAGTGGATAGTTCCCTGAAAACATCCACTCAATGTGCAGCAGCAGTCAAAAAAGTGAACAGAATGTTGGGAATCATTAAGAAAGATAGATAATAAAACAGAAAATATCATATTACCTCTATATAAATCCATGGCAAAGCCACATCTTGAATACTGTGTGCAGATGTGGTCTCCTCATCTCAAAAAAAGATGTATTGGAATTGGAAAAGGTTCAGAAAACGGCAACAAAAATGATTAGGGGTATGGAACAGCTTCCGTATGAGGAGAGATTAATAAGATTGGGATGTTTCATCTTGGAAAAGAAACATCTAAGGGGAGTTCAGATAGAGGTCTGTAAAATCATGACTGGTGTGGAGAAAGTAAATAAGTGTTATTTACACCTTCTCATAATACATGAACTAGGGGTCACTACATGAAATTAATAGGCAGCAGATTTAAAACAAACAAAAGGAAACATTTCTTCACACAATGCACAGTCACTCTGTGGAATTCTTTGCCAGAGGATGTTGTGAAGACCAAAACTATAACAGGGTTAAAAAAAGATCTAGATAAATTCATGTAGGATAAGTCCATCGATGGCTATTAGCCAGGATGGGCAGGGATGGTGTCCCTAGCCTCTGTTTGCTAGAAGCTGGGAATGGGCGACAAGAGATGGGTCACTTGATGATTATCTGTTCTGTTCATTCCCTCTGGGGCACCTGGCAGTGGCCACTAAGCTATATAGATCTTTGGTCTGATCCAGTATGGCCGTTCTTATGTTCTTAATTGAAGGCACTGTATTGTATAAGACGAAAGAATGAATCCATCCTGCTCGGATTTGGACCTATTGATCTAGTCCATCTAGGCATTTACAACTGATTCTTAGACCAGCAAACCAAATTAGTCAAATCAATCCATTAATTCTGCCCTGCAAATAAATCATCTTTACCATGTCCCCATCAATAATTCTTTCCCCAATCTCTTTGCAGGGTTTCTCTCTGCTTCTACTGTTGCAACTGCTCTCAAGATCACATAGGAAACCCTGAACCTTCCAGCTTATGCTCATGTACTTGTGTCCTCTGCTCCTCGTTCCCACTCCCCTACTGTTAAAAGGACAGTAGCTCAAAGGCTGTTTTGGTCCTTGCACCATGTGAAAACATCTGTGACCCAGAGAACAATCTACTCTCTAATTCTCTCCTCCCTTTCTGTGAAAAAGCCATGACTCCAGCTATCAAGGTCCCTTCCCACCAGTCCCTAGGGCCACCTGTGGTAGTTGGAAAGCAAAAGATCAGAAGCCTGACAGCTACCAGTCTTGGGACACCAAACAGGAATCCAGTTTCCTCTTCACTGACTCTTGTTTACTGTGCCATAGAATACTGCTTACCCATCCGGACACACAGTTCTCACACATCTCTTGTCAATTCTCAGCTTAATACCATCACACTGATCATTATGGGCACAGTAAAATCAACACCATAACCATGACTTTGCATACTGGTACATGTCCATGCACCCCAAATTTGTCACTACATGTGAATTCTTCAGGATTCCCATCGTATCAAAAGTAACAAGGATCTCCCAATACATGAAGATTTAAACACCATACACAGATTCTGACTCACAGCCAGAAAACCATTTTGGCTTTCAGTGCAAGAGTGTGAAGACTCAGGGTTTTCCCCCAAATATCAATAGTGAGCAACATACAAGGATGCCAACATTCTGAACAAACATTTAATCAAGGACCCAACCTAGAGACTTTTCCCTCCCACAAAAAATATGGTCCACTTTGAATGGCATCTGCACATCAGATGGTAGATGTGCCTACCTTCTCAGTAAATGGAGACTGAGACACAATACTATTTGTGACTCTAGAAATAGACTTCAAACTACGGAACATCATGTCAGTCACTGTTCCAAATGATGTTGCATGATCTGGTGCAGAAGAGTAGAAGGAGAAGTAATTAGCAAAGCTGTATGAAATGTGGCTATTTCCCTTCACAGACGCTTCATGTGAACATTTCCCTCTGTTTCAGTCCATTGTGGCCAGTTCAGGGTCCCTGTGTTTTGTTTGGAGGTTTATATCTGAAAGAGCTCAAAATCTTAAACTGAGTAAAAGCTACCAAGTTTACCCATGGCTTTCCTTTCCCTTCCTGTAACCACACATTTCAAATGGTTTTAATACAATGTCATAAAATGGTCCAGGTTCACTCAAAAGGTTTGTAAAACTTTTTACAAAACTTGTAGTGAAATCAAAGACAGGACATGTTCATGTTTTCAGTTTTGTTGTAAACATCTCACAAACCCTTCATAATTAGTTTCAGATGCATTTATGTTACATTGATCAATCTCAAAAGACGCTAAGGCTCCAACAACTTCCTAATAGAATATTAGGGTTGGAAGGGACCTCAGAAGGTCATCTAGTCCAACCCCCTACTCAAAGCAGGACCAATCCCTAGACAGATTTTTACCCCAGTTCCTTAAATGGCCCCCTCAAGGATTGAACTCTCAACCCTGGGTTTAGCAGGCCAATGCTCAAACCACTGAGCTATCCTCATTACCCAACAGCAAACAATAATTATATAGGAAGTCATACTAGATGATCATAATGGTCCATTCTGGCCTTAAACTCTATACAGTCTATGAATAAAACATTAATATCTTTGGTTTCTGTTTCAAAAGAGCTAAATTTTATTTTGAGCTTAAAACACTAGTTTGCTTCAGAATTTCATCTGGAAAAAAAAAAGAGTCCCTCTCTCTCTTCCTATGACTTCCTGGAAGCTCTGACATTAAGAAAGATTGAAAGATGTGCAGGAAGGGTCTATCATCTGATCTCTTGACTTCTATGTCTCAGGGGTAATCAGCGGATCTTAGCAGCTTCTACCCACACAGGAAACACATGTAAGACTCCCACAGGGGAAAAAAATCACCTATATATTAGATTATTATCTTTGCAGCATGAGATAAGTGACTTTCAAGAATGGAACTGACATTTTTTCTTGGCCAGGATGATATTTTGAAACTCTTTTCTATTTGAAACATGTGTTAATGATACTATGTTCTTAAATTTAATGCATACTTATATTAAATGATGAAAAATCACATATAAACTAAGTCCTTTCGTAGTGAGCTGCTCACTAATAGTGTACTGCAGCATTCATTGTTTCCACTCCACTCAGAAAGGATTTCGGCTTCCTTACATTTTTCTTGGCCAAGTGACCAACCAAAAACAAGAAAAATTGACCAGAGATTATATAGTAATGCACCAGATCAAATAATGAAAAAAAAAATCAAGCCAGAGGCAGATAAGAATAACATATCATATAAAACACATGCTCCTATGTTGCTCCAGCTGGCTTTAGGCTTTTGCCTACCTTCATGTCTATTATTTGTGCAGTAGCTGCAATCCAGAGACTCGAAGATGCTAGGCACTGCACAAACACAAAGACAACTCCTGCCAGAAAAAGTTTACAAACTAATTAGACAAGACAATCACGGGGAAGGGAAACAGAGGCACAGAGAGGTGAAATAACTTGCCAAAGGTCACACAGCAGGTCAGTGGCCAATCTGGGAACAGAACCCAGAACACCTGTGTCCTAGCCACTAGACTATGCTGCAGTTCTACATAAACTTTCACTGGCTTAACGTTATTCTCTGAGCACCTATCCCTTAGTCTCTCTGCCCCACACATATTGGATGATTTAGTTGGCACTGGTCCTGCTTTGAGCAGGGGATTGGACTAGAGGACCTCCTGAGGTCTCTTCCAACCCTAATATTCTATGATTGCACACTCTCCTCCTGGACCAATGTGCAGAGGTGCAGCAAACCCAAGAGTCCCATATTAAATTTGGTCTCACCTGTAAACAAGCCTGTCCTACCCTCTTTCTAACCCCCATCAGCTGCTTGATTTACAAGGCCAAAAAAACTGTCCTGTTTCCTGTTATCTTAGTGGTCATGCTGGATAAAAAGCAATTGAATAAAGATGGCTAACAAAATCTCTGTGCTTGTGCTGTAACTAGTAAAGCTGTCTGTTGTGTGATTGCTACAGAAATTGTGGTTTTAAAGAAAAAAATACATTGCAGGAACCACCAAAACTATTCCTTAACACTAAGCGTTAACAGACATTCCGGTTGGCCAGGAAATGATCCCCCAATTCACACACTTGTACAGTATTAAATGTACTTTTCCCTTCAACTCATCGTGTGATCATAATGTAACAAATACGTGGCCTTGATCTGGTTGGGAAAATTAACTAGAGTATTCAATATACAATGTTAGTCATCATCTTTACATTAATTTTCATTCTTTAAAAGGGAACTATGATGGGGCGTTAACCCCACATTAGCACAGACGGGGCTAAAGGGGCAAGAGAGTCCAATTAGCCTGAAGCTGCACCTGCTGGGGATCTAAAGGGCAATGAGACTGATAGAGAATGAAGCGCACCTGGGCAGGAACAGGTGGGGCTTCTATAAAGCATAGACTAGTGCAGGGGGCAGCAGTAAGGTGAGTCTGCAATCACATTCCCTGACATAAAGAGGAGAATAGGAGGCTGAGAAAGAGCAGGGTAGGAAGCAGTCCAAGGAAGGAGCAGTAAGGTCTGAGAGAGATAGACCTGAACTGCTAGTTTGAGGGTCCTAAATTGGAACCCAGTGTAAAGGGCAGGCCTGGGTTCTCCCACCAGCCGCTACAAGAGTGGTACAGTCAGCATAGTGAAGATGGATACTGTCAGACTCCAAGGAAGGAGACACTGATGATACCCCAGAAGGGGAAGACAATGGTCACTTGGCCAGAAGGCTAAAACATGAAGAAGAGACTTCATGACCAGCTCCTAGCCAATAAAAGAAGGCTGCAGAGCAAATGACAGAGGCAACAGGCTGAGTGCCAGAAGCTGGGAATGGGCAACGGGGATGGATCACTTGATGATTACTTGTTCTGTTCATTCTCTTTGGGGCACCTGGCATTGACCATTGTCAGAAGACAAGATACTGGGCTAGATGGACCTTTGGTCTGACCCAGTATGGCCATCTTATGAGTGACTGCCTGGTGGGGCATAGACAGTGGCAAGCAAATTCTCCATGTGGGCCAATAGGAGGTGCTGTCAAGCAATAAGTAGCAGACCCTGTGACAGGAACATAATTTGAAAATCCAAGCTTCTTCATACTATATCAATGGCAGAAGAGCTTGAGGACAATTATGTTTCCAACAATACTTCACTATTCACCCAGGAAATCTCTTCAGTTTAATGTATCATGTTTCATATTACCAGATATGAGCTACAGTAACAGCTATGTCCTGCCAACTGCTATCCAAATATTTGAGAAAAGAATGGAGCAGCCAAAGTTGGATTATAGAAATTTAGTTTTTGTGGCTCTTAGCACAATATGAAAGATACAATCTTCCGCTGGCAATGCGCAGAAACTGAACATTTCATTTTCTTGTGCGTTACAGTATGGGACATTAACTACATACAGGAACTGAAACCAAGTAAAGATTTTAAATGGAAGGAAAGGAAGGCAGTGTGGTATAGTGAATAAGGCACTAGACTGGGTGTCAGATAATGTGGGTTCTATTTCCAGGGTGGCCACTGATCTGTTGTGTGACTTCAGGCAAGTCACTTCTCTGGGCTGTGCTTCTGTTTTTTCTCCTATTGTCTGTCTGTTTTTTCTACATTGTAACCTCCTTTAGGCAAGCACTACCACTCATCAGGTATTTGTACAGCCCCTGACACGATGGGGTCTTGATCTCAGTTGGAATGTCTATGTTGCTACCACTACATAAATAATAATAAAAACAAATAAATGACTTTTAATGTGAGTTAAGTTACAAATGACAGTACGCAACCTAGTACAGAAATACAGCCTATTAGCAGCTATTCTTACAGTTGCAGAAGAGTCCAATTACAAGAGAGGCTAACGTGTTAGTGAACCAAATCACGGAAAAATAGCAACTGTTTGAATTTCTGTAACACTTTTCATCCCAAAAGAACCTAAAATGCTAGTCAACCTTAAACTAATATGCCAACTATGCCCAATACATTGGAATGACTTACCCACAACTAAATAAAGCTGTAACAGTATAAGCCAGCATTATACAACAGAGATTAAGAATACCTTATCCAATTGAAATACTTTATACAATATTGTCCAGGGTCTGTGAGTAAACAGACAATTTTTCTTAGGCATGTAAATAATATTTTTGCAATAGAAGGGTTAGTCTTGAACTAGATCAGTTTTATTTGTCACACTTGAATACTCATGAACAGTCAATGAAATGACTAAATTTTGCATTCCAGTTACTCATTATGAAACTCTTGTTAGCTTTCCCAGCCATAGACCTTATAATAGATAGATATACTCTACAGGCAAATTGTGAAGTGAGAGTCATCCAAACCTAATGTATGTGAACAACAATCTAAAAAGTGCAAACTACAAACTACTGTCCTTTGCCTATACACAGAAACTGATTTCAAATGGAGATACAATTCACAAGCAGGGCAGCAGGAAAGGAATACTATTAGTTATGCAATGAACATTAAAACAGAATAATAACTAAGATGAGCAATTAGAGATTGACTTTGTTCTTTGGAGAAATACCAAGTACAGGTTAGAAAAACTGAGTTGCAAATGGCAGGATTGCAAATGAGGATGGAAAAAGGAAGTTAGAATCTTGTAGAGAGTACATTATAGGCAGGGCTAGTAGCATAATTTACTATTAAAGTTCCCTAACACTTCCCATTATAAGACCCTGTTTTCAGTTGCCCATAACTTTGTCAAACTTTACCCATTTGGACTGACATTTTCAATGCTGAATGCTTACCTCAGGATGATTTTTTGAGGAAATTTTCAGCCAAAATAGTTCAGCTGTGTCTAAGAATTTGGGTAGGGGAAAATATATGTTATTTTGCGCATGTTAAAAAATTCTAGTGAACTGTTCATTGAAATGTGCTAGTGCCTCTATACTTTAGAGGAGGGGCTTTAAATTTGACAGGGGGTAGCCTTTGTATCAGGGATGTGACTTTTACCATCCCCATGAAAATGCACTTGAATATGATCAAGTTGTAACCCTTTGAAAAATCCAATTTTGCACATGCTCAGCAGAGACTTGTGAGTTTAACAGCTAAAATAGCAAAAGATTCTGTTTGCATTGCAGATGCTTCAGCCTGGGTTGCTACTCTGGACTGCTGCAGACAGGGAGTCTGTCTATCCCATGTTCTAAATGCCAAACTGCCTGATTTAAATGCAGAGGGGATAAGCGAGTAATAGTGGGGGAGTAGAGTGAGACAAGGAGGCTAGGGGAGAGGGCAGGAGACTTGGACTGGATCCTGGGGGGCCAGGAAGAAGGAAAGTGAGATTTCAGGTTGGGGGAGAACTGGGACTGGCTGTGCAAAAAGACTGAGACAAGGAGCTGATGAGAAGGAAGCAATGAAATTGGACAAAGAGCTCCAAGAGGGAGACTGGGATCCAATGTGACTAGGGAACATGGAGAGACCTAATTGGAGGCCTGGGGAAAGGGAGGAAAGAAAAAGATTGGAGGAGCAGCTAGGTGGGGAGACTGGAACTGGCTGGGCAAGGAGTCTGGGACTAACGGCACAGGGAAGGAAGAGAAACTGGGGCTTGGATGGCAAATCCAGATGAAGAGATTAGAACTTGTTGGGCAAATAGACTGGGATGAGAATTCTGGACTGGGATGAGAATGAGTGTAGAGCATGGTACTGACAAGTGATGAGAATGGGCATTGGACAAGGAGCCAGGGGTTGGAAAAGATCGGCTGGAGTGGATGCAGCAGAAGCATCTGTGACCACTAGACAGCATTGTTCTCCACAGACTGGAATATAGCCAAAGATTCCTCAATGGGGCAAGGTCTTGTGGAAAAAATAATATGTGATCATGTAATTAAAGATTGTACCATAATGCAAACACACAGACAGCCCAAACTGAGGCTGCCCAGGCAACCACAATGCTGGTATATCCTTATTTGATTGCTTGACTTTGCAACCTTAATAGTGTTCCTTTAATGTAGTTTTTATGTGTAATTAAACATTTAATTTAAAGCAAAATAAATGCTAAAGGCAACATGTACAGACAGCAGTGACAGAAGTGAAAGCAACAGCCTCCCAGAGTTGACACTGGCCTTCCCTTATATTTGATTCTCAAGCCCAAAGCACCATAGCACTTCCCAGGATTAACCCAACCCATTAATCTCACAGTACTACCAGGTTTACATTATTCAAAGACTTGCAACTTAATTAAGGTCCACAGCTATTTGAAGGCCTAACAAGACTAGACTACAGTACAAGACAACCTCTGAATCTTTTCAAAAGAGTTTGGGTCTACCTGTGAATCCACCCTCTTCTACACTAAAGATGAAGTGATGCCTAATTCACAAGAAAAGGAGGCATTACTCCCAGTTCTGGCCACTTCAGGGTTGGCAGAGCCAACCAACCCTTCCACATTAATTCTCTCACTGCTGGTGGGAATATAACCCCTACTACTAAAATCAACGGCTTACAGTGGCATATATAAAATGTACCATGACATTAAAGTACAGTTATTCACCAAACAACCATGCAACATAAACCCACATCAGTGCTTCACAGTACCTGTGCAGTGAAGGCTTTGAAAGCCTGCTTCACAGTCAGGATGCACCTGTGCCATGAAAATCCATGCAGCTGCTGAAGTCTCTTATTTTATTTTGTCTGTGGCAGGGGCAGGGGCAAGAAAAAAAAGCCAGTTGCCTTGAGCTCTCTGTTTCTTCACAACTGTGCTCAGAGTGTATAGATACCAAGTTGACAGACATCTAAAAATATGAAAGAGAAGAGTATTAGGATGTTGATTACCTGACAGCCTGACAAAGAGAATGGTTGAGAGGTTTGGCTTAAAAGACACAGTGGCCCAGTGTCACCAAAATGTTTATTTATAATAGCCTTCTCTCATTCTATTGTTTCCTGCAGCCAATGAGACGGGAGGCCTAACCAACATAAGGAGGAGGGGAGGAAACTAGCCTTGAAAAAAAATTCTAGAAGCAAGCATGCACGCATTTTGGGAAAGCTAAAAGCACCTTGAGATAATGTCCGCTGCCACTCAAAAATTCCCTAATTTCATTGGTGGCCTGTGCTTTTTAATCTGTTACATAAGCAAAGCCCCAGCTTGGTAAAGATTGATATTATATGCTAGGAGAAGGCAATAGTTATTTTGAGTGCATCTGTCAGATTAGTACTGCATCACTGATAATTTTACCTATCTCCAGAAAGTAATAAGCTGATCTGTCCTGTCACATTTTTGTTGAGGCAGTCAGCAATCCTGCTCCTTGAGCTCTTAATGGGATTTTAAAGTGTCTTCTCAGCATTGTTGCCATACACATTTTGCTTCATGTCCAGGACAGCTGACTGGTACCAGGGGTGCTGGAACAATTTGTAAAGTGGGGGTGCTGAGAGCCATTGAACCAAACTATAAACCCTGTATATGATGGAAACCACTTCAAGCCAAGGGGTTCTGCAGCACCCCAGCACCCATAGTTCCAGCACCTATGATTGGTAGATTTTATCTTTCAGAGAGTCACACTAAACAATTCAAGGGCACTTTTTACATGGAGTGGGAGCCACAGAAGAGCACAGAATCTGAAACTGGAAATATGCCTAACTCTTAACTTTCTCCTTTCATGTTTCTGTCCTGTTGATTTAATAATTTCAGTGATTCCTTTGATCAGTGACCCAAACCACATGCTGCAAATAAAGTGGCAGTTAAAAAGTACAGTGAGGAGCTGGAGGCCTTCGAAGGATTAAACAAACATCTTTCCATACAAAACACATTTTTCCATACAAAATAGAGGATGTGATCTGAAAAGAAATGCTAGTCAGCAGTAGGCATCAGTTCATTAGCTCAGCCTCAAAGAATCACATCAGCATTCCAACCCCACAAGAAAAAAAAATCACCCAGTTCTGTGGGAAAAGATCAAGCTGAAAAGAGCATACAGCATCTCTTGTGAGTAATACTGGAGATTTATAGCACCTTCACTTTTCACAGTGCTGCTAAGCAGAAGCTATAAGGTACCATGTCCTCCTTTCTGCATGAAAGGAAAGCTCTTTCTCTTGTTTGCTTTCTTTGTATCTTGTTCTAACAATGACTTACACATTCAAGTTACAGGGGTTGTTTTTACTAAATTAGAACAAAAATAGGCAGGTCCCTGTAACGCAAGTCTGGTATATATCTCAAATGACCCTCATTTTCAAAGACTGGGACAGTTGCAATGGTTGCAAAGGTAACTCTACTGTGAATTAAGTATAACACAAATTCCATAGTGAATCAAAACTACTTCTGAAATGTTGTAAACAGTAATGGATGAAGCCTTTGTCACATAATCCACTCTCTTCCTGTAGTTTTCTGTAATGTCCCAAAATAAGGCCTTATTTTCAAATGTTGAGGCTGAACCAACTCCAGCATCCAAATTTGTGTGACTCCTTTGACTTGGGTGGATAATCAGCTGAAAATAAATTCTGAGTGTGAAGCCATGGGCAAGAGGTCTAATGCAATCCTTGGATTAGAAACAGGGAGATTTTCAGTAGGAAGGTAATATTACCTCTGTATTTGGCATTGGTGCAACCACTACTGGAATTCTGTGTCTAGTTCTGGCATCTACATTTCAAGAGGATGTTGATAAACTGGAAAGGGTCCAGAGGAGAGCCAGGAGAATGATTAAAAGATTAGAAAACATGATTCATAGTGAAAGACTCAAGGACCTCAATCTGTTTAGTTTATTAACTTCTCCTTGTTAAGTACCAGTCTATAAGTACCTACATGAAGAACAGAAATTTGATAATAGATGGCGCCTCAATTTAGTAGAAAAAGGTATAACAAGATCCAATGGTTGGAAACTGGACATAAAGTAGAAATAAGGTGAAAATTGTGAGGGTAATTAACCATTAGAACAATTTACCAAGGGCTGTGATAGATTCTCCATCAGTGATGATTTTAAAATCAAGATTGGATGTTTTTTTCTAAATGATATGCTCCGCCATAAACAGGACTTCATTCAAAAAGTCATATGGTTTGTGTTATGCAGAAGGTCAGACTAGATAATCACAATAGTCCCTTTTATAATCTATGAAAATGATATGCCTACTTCTTTTTCAGCCTTACTTTTCAGTGCCCAAGAGTTCCTGGATTAAAGGCTTAAGTGATTTAAGAAGTTTACCTTGGAGTCAAAGAGGTAAATTTCACCAGTGCAAATCACTTTTTTATACTGGTGAATGAATGTATACTTGAGGTTTGTACTGCTGCAGTTATATTGGTGCAAGCCACTGGATGGGGTATACATATTGCATTTGCATGAGAAAATTGGGCAGTTGTATGCCTTACTATCCAATCTGCAACTTCAGATAGAGCTCAGTCATGCCATTTAGGAACTGTCCTCTTTCTGGGCAGGGTAAAATAGTATCACCCACGGGGGGAGCTCCAGGATGAATCCTGCAGAATTCCTCCCAAAGCTCCTCAGCTCACAAAAGGAGCATGTCTTCTGCCAGTCCCCTTTGGTACAGTTGGGAGGGCACCATGCTCTCCCATGCTGCCCTGTATGTAGTTGGGGACATGGCCTTTTCAGGCTGCCATGTTTTAATCTTGGGCTGTGTGGTAGGCATCACACAGACAGGCTCTTCAAGCAGGATGGATTTCAAAATCTGCCAAAAACCTAACATTATGACATAACAGATTTAGTCAGTAAATGATAACATAATAGTAAAATAATAAACATGGAAAGAGCTGGGATATAATTGTAATTGTAAAAGTGTTGAAAGCAATCCAGAATTTTCTCTTTAGCAACATTAAAGGTGTGTCAGTTTATTTTCTCCTTGTATGAACCTGCCTTTGCTGATGTCTTAGGCCTGGTCTACACTAGGGGTGGGTGTCGAACTAAGGTACTCGAACTACCTTAGTTCGAACTACTCACCCGTCCAGACGCCGCGGGATCGAAGTCCGCGGCTCCCCCGTCGACTCCACCACCGCCATTCGTGGTGGTGGAGTTCCGGAGTCGACGGGAGCGCGTTCGGAGTTCGAACTATCGTGTCTAGATGAGACGCGATAGTTCGAACTCTGAGAAGTCGAACTCTCCGCGTCGACCCAGCAGGTAAGTATAGACCTACCCTTAGTGAAGTGACAATGTTTCATTTTAAAGAGAAACTGATTAGTATGGCCAAGTAGTTAGTAATGTAGCCATGTTAAAAACTGTAGCCTACAAAAGTGACACAGAAAGAGCATTTGGATAAATCACAAAATGTCTGCTTCTGCATGCTCCACCCTTTCACCACATCTCTTAACTGTCCCCTCCGTCACTTGTACCAAGAAATAGCATGGTCTCGTAATTAGTGGAGATCTCCTGTTAAGGAGTCCAGAGATCTTGCTTCTATGGGGACCTATTCATTAGCTTTCTGTGTTGCTATGAGCTAGTCATTTACCTTTCTATGCCATAGTTTACCCATCTGTAAAACTGAGATAATACTCTCACACTTTTGAGATCTTCAGATGAAAGGTGCTAGTAGTAAAACCCTAAACTTACTACAGAATTTCATTTGTCCCACATTCATTACTACCAGTTTTTGACTTGAGAAAATATCAAATCATAAATCTGAGGTGATAGCAATGGGATGGCTACTAAAATTAAAAAAATGTTTCCATATTATTTTAAGCTTCCTGATTTTTTTCCTACTGTCCTTCAGTTTAAGACTCTGTGACAAATTTGAACGTTAGCACATTGAGAAATGGGCTTCACATTTCGTCCCACTTTAATTTTGATGTGGAAAAAAATCTTGAAGCTTTCAATAATCTTATAAAGTTTGAACCCTATAGGGTCATAAGATTTTAAGCAGAGTTCAACCTTGAAGTTTGATTTTAAAGAAGAAAATGCTATATAGCCAACTGTAATTCTCAGGAAGAAGCAGCGGGGAATGAATATGCTAACTCGGTGGGTCTCAAACTTTAGCAACCCAAGGACCCCACATTTTGATTTAAAAAATGTTGGGGACCCCCAAACCTCCCACTCAGCCCCAGGCCCTGCCCTCACTCCACCTCTTCCCCCACGGCCACACCCATGCCCCACCTTTTCCCACCCCTGCTACGCCCCTGCCACTCCTCTTCCCTGCCTCTTTCCTCCCATCCCCTGATTATGCCCTGTCCCCATTTCTCCCCCTCCCTCCCAGTGCTTGCTGCATGCCAGGGAACAGCTGGGAGGGAGGGGTAGGAGTTGATCCTCTGAGCACACCCTGTCCCCGCTCCTCCCCCTCCCTCCCAGCACCTCCTGCACGACGCTGAATAGCTGTTCCCCAGCATGCAGAAGGCACTGGGAGGGTGGGGGAGAAGTTGAGAGAAGGAGCAGGAGGAGTTGATCAGTGAGGCCCGCAGACCCCCTGGAGTACCCTTGCAGAACCCCAGGGGTCCACAGACCTCAGTTTAAGAAACGCTGTGCTAACTATTGTATTTCAAAAATTTAATCAGATGCAAATGTTTGTTTCCACACAGGTTTCAATTAATTTTGTATAGGGGAAAGAATTTAAAATAAAATGCATTTACTAAAGTATTACCCATTCAGCTAGCAGCCACCAATTTTGTAAATATTTATATACTTGTAAGTTAAAAAGAACATAAAGCTTACTTTTGAAATTGGCAGAGCTCCAAGTACCATTAAGCAGCCAATCCATCACACTTGGAATAACCTGATTGTATCCATCTCAGATTTGCATTGTTTTACATCTAAAGCAAAGTTTAAATGGGTTGTGTGTGAGAGAGTACAATCTGATGTTCCTCCTGTATAATGCAGCATTCTGTTTAAAGCATAATATTCTAAATAAAGGTCATTACACAATAACTAGCAAATCCCTCCCCCCCCCCCCCGCTGATGTTAACCTCTGAATTTGAGCCAGCGTTCTCTAAACATTTTACTAAACAATAAGAATTTCTGTAGGCAGCATTCCTAAAAAGAATTTGACTAGCCAGTTAAGTCTTTAAGCAGAATTGGCTGGATTACAAATCCAAAAGCATAATTGTAGCTATCTTTTTTTCCCCAAAGGGTCTTGTTGCTAATAATTGATATTCCATTTTACAAGGCCTCCACCATTTTACATTCTGTCCAGCTAAATCCTATATGGTGAGTGTCCATTTACAAAATTGCAGTGTCTGTACCATACCCAAGAGAAAGTATTGACAGAAGTTGTACTAGATGACAAAACTGAGCACTCAGCACTCAGCACATGAAACAAAAATAAAAAGACATCAAAATAAAGGACGGGATAGCAAAAGTTCTTAAAAACACTCCTGGTATGTTGCAGATATGTTATATATAATAATTACACAGTTTCACACACTAGTTTTCACCCTGTGTGCCAATATTGGTGCATAAAGGATAGAGATACATAGCTATTATATCCTCCATGAGCCAATAATGGTACACAGGATGAAAAACTAGTTTCTTCCATTCCTCTCTGTCATTTGCTGCTGTTTCAATCTGCTGTATGAGGCTGAGATCACCTGTTCTGACCTCCCTGCTAAGGTTCTTTCTATGGTTTTTCTAGGGTACTCTCATTTCTTCACACCAGTTGGTTTCCACTTAACTTCATGTGGGAGTCTGTGTGTTAGCATCTGGAGTACATGCCCCACATATGTCCAGCACTTCCTTCCAGTCACATACAATGTCAAGACATTAGCTTGTTATACTTATTAAATTCATATAATTTTCCCCACTTGTATTAAAAAAGATATATTCTCATAGACTCATAGACTTTAAGGTCAGAAGGGACCATTATGATCATCTAGTCTGACCTCCTGCACAATGCAGGCCACAGAATCTCACCCACCCACTCCTGTAACAAACCCCTAACCTATGTCTGAGTTACTGAAAGTCCAAAATCGTGGTTGAAGACCCTGCAGCATGAGAGAATCCCCAGCAAGTGACCCATGCCCCATGCTGCAGAGGAAAGAAAAAAAAACTCTCAGGCTGCCAATCTGCCCTGGAGGAAAAGTCCTTCCTGACCCCAAATATGGCGGCTTACCAGCCAGCACCTAGGAAAGAATTCTCTGTAGTAACTCAGATCCCACCCTATCTAACATCCCGTCACAGACCACTGGGCATCTGAAAGGAAAAGGAACTGTAGCATTTCACTTTACATTCTCAACATATTCTCAAACCAATGTCCCTACAAATGGGGATGAAGGCAGTAATTTGAATAAATGGAATATATTTACCCTAAGTAATTGATTGTGCTTTTATTTAACTTGACTGATGTATATTCTTTTTAGCTTCCTACAGGGAATAAAAAGTACAGTTGTCACCTTGATTGCTAAGGACAAAATAACTATTCTTGTCAAGGTGACAAGAATACTCAATGCATTTGGAAAAAAACCTAATGAAGTGATAGCCCCATCCTAAATGTAAAACAATAAAACCTTTATCCTTGTGGTTATTTTTTCCCATGGATTACAGCTAATAGTTTTAATTGTCAATTTTCCTTTTCATTACATTCTGTGCATTTATTCATGATTCTTCATATAAAGGAGCTCCAATGCTAATAGTCTAGAAAACTTCATGTTCTTTTTAGAGTTGTTTGTTTCTCCTTTAATTAATTCTGAATGACATTAGGGTGAGCTTCCAATATTATCACCATAATGGTATTTAGAACATAAGAACAGCCAAACTGGGCCAGACCAAAGGTCCATCTAGCCCAGGATCCTGTCTTCCGACAGTGGCCAATGCCAAGTGCCCCAAAGGGAATGAATAGAACAGGTAATCATCAAGTGATCCATCCCCTGTCGCCCATTCCCAGCCTCTGGCAAACACAGGCTAAGGACACCATCCCTGCCCATCCTGGCTAATAGCCATTGATGGACCTATCCTCCATGAATTTATCTAGTTCTTTTTTGAACCATGTTATGGTCTTGGCCTTCACAACATCCTCTGGCAAGGAGTTCCACAGATTGACTGTGCATTGTGTGAAGAAATGTTTCCTTTTGTTTATTTTAAACCTGCCGCCTATTAATTTCATTTGGTGACCCCTAGTTCTTGTGTTATGAGAAGGAGTGAATAACACTTATTTACTTTCTCCACACCAGTCATGACTTTATAGACTTCTATCATATTCCCCTTAGTTGCCTCTTTTCCAAGCTGAAAAGTTCCTGTTTTATTAATCTCTCTTCATTCGGCAGTCATTCCATACCCCTAATCATTTTTGTTGCCCTTTTCTGAACCTTTTCCAAGTCCAATATATCTTTTTTGAGATGAGGCGACCACATCTGCATGCAGTATTCAAGATTTGGGCGTACCATGGATTTATATAGAGGAAATATGATATTTTCTGTTTTATTATCTTTCCCTTTCTTATTGATTCCCAACATTTTGTTCACTTTTTTTATGACTGCTTCTGCACATTGACTGGATGTTTTCAGAGAACTATCCACAATGACTATAAAATCTCTTTCTTGAGTGGTAACAGCTAATTTAGACCCCATCATTTTATGAGTAGTTTTGTATCATCTGCAAATTTTGCCACCTTACTGTTTAACCTTTTTTCCAGATTATTTATGAATATGTTGAATAGGATTGGCCCAGTACAGACCCGTGGGGGACACTACTATTTACCTCTCTCCATTCTGAAAACTGACCATTTATTCCTACTTTTGTTTCCTATCTTTTAATCAGCTACCAATCCATGAGAGAACCTTCCCTCTTATCCCATGACTGCTTACTTTGCTTAAGAGCCTTTGGTGAGGGACCTTTTCAAAGGCTTTCTGAAAATCTAAATACACTATATCCACTGGATCCCCCTTGTTGACCCCTTCAAAGAATTCTAGTGAGACAAGATTTCCCTTTACTAAAACCATGTTGACTCTTCCCCAACAAATTATGTCATCTATGTGTCTGACAATTTTGTTCTTTAATATAGTTTCAACCACCACAGCCTTCACAGTGTCATTACAGCAAAGTTTGAATTAGAGTGGAGGGGGAAATGAAGATGGCATGGGATGATCTAACTTTTTTCTCAGGTCCCTCATTCTCCATTATGGACAGGACATGTGTTTTCCTTACAGCTAGATAGGGTCCCATTTCTTTAATATTTGTTACATACTTGTGTGGAATGTAATATAACAATATGAAAGAGGCCACTTACATCTGAACTACAGTATGATGAATGTCAATACACCTTTTCAGATAGGTGCAACATGAAAGACAAATGCTATTTACTTTTCATTTACCTTATGTACAGTTCAAAGGTACTTCAATCAGCAACACTGAGAATCTGGGGTATGACATACCTAGTATGCCAACACACAGTTATTCATATCTTACAAAAATGCCATGGGAACTTTAATGATCAAAACTGATCTGGTCCTCCATGTTACATCTCTTTCAATGACAGCAACTTCCAGTGACAGACTACCCTTTAAAACCATCCTGGGACAGTGGTTCAATACAACTCAGGAGTGAACAAAAACATCTGCTGAACTGCCAGCACTCCTTCCTGTAATAGCTAGGTGTTCCTTAAAGGAATGCTAATCTAACCTGGTTTAGTTTATGAGAGATGATAAAATCATAAGAAGAAGATATAATTAAATAATTAGGACAATTCCTATCAGATTATAAACATTTTAAGGTGAAGTATGTCAAATGTTTCGCTTAGGGGGGTTGAGAGTGTCCCTTTTAGTGAAAATTGACTCAAGTTCAGAAAACCACCTAATTTAAGCATATTCTTATGAGCTTGACAATTTAAAATAGAGATTATCTATTTGGTTTTTAATAGGTTTCAGAATGGTAGCTGTGTTAGTCTGTATCAGCAAAAAGAATGAGGAGTACTTGTGGCACCTTAGAGACTAACAAATTTATTTGGGCATAAGTTTTCGTAGACTAAAACCCACTTCATCGATGCATGTAGTGGAAAATACAGTAGGAAGATGTGTATATATATATATATTTTTAAATATATATATATATATATATATACACACACACACACACACACACACAGAACATGAAAAGATGAGGGTTGCCATACCAACTCTAACGAGACAAATCACTTAAGGTGGGCTATTATCAGCAGGAGAAAAAAACTTTTGTAGTGATAATCAGGATGGCCCATTTCAAACAGTTGACAAGAAGGTGTGAGTAACAGTAGAGGGGGAAATTAGCATGGGGAAATAGTTTTTAGTTTGTGTAATGACCCATCCACTCCCAGTCTTTATTCAACCCTAATTTAATGGTGTCCAGTTTGCAAATTAATTCCAGTTCTGCAGTTTCTTGTTGGAGTCTGTTTTTGAAGTTTTTTTGTTGAAGAATTGTGACTTTTAGGTCTGTAATTGAGTGTCCAGGGAGGTTGAAGTGTTCTCTGACTGGTTTTTGAATGTCCACATATCTAGTCAAGGGACACCATCATAGGACCTAATCACATCAGCCACACCATCAGGGGCTCATTCACCTGCACATCTACCAATGTGATATATGCCATCATGTGCCAGCAATGCCTCTCTGCCATGTACACTGGCCAAACCAGACAGTCTCTACGCAAAAGAATAAATGACACAAATCAGACGTCAAGAATTATAATATTCAAAAACCAGTCAGAGAACATGTCAACCTCCCTCCGCTGTGACAAGTGAAGTCAAATGAAGTAAAAAATTAGTTGCCAGGTATGTTAGGATCATTCTTATTCTTGTAGTTAAATCTTAAATATAAACTGAAATAAAATGGGAACTATTATGTGCACTGCATGAACATGCCTGGAAAAGCATACAAAGGAAACATGCACCAATGCTCAACCCTCAAGTCTGTGTCCCAGTGATGTATTGTTATGGGTGGCAGGAATCACAGTCGGCTCAACTCTGTCACTCATTCAATAACTTACTTTGTCATTAGTCCAATGACTTCAGAGGATGGAGGAATAAGGTTTCACCTAATATGAGCAAGCTTCTCATTCTGTCCTCCAATATGAATAATGATTGCAAGGCACAGGATTCAGCAGATGATACCAAAGATATGTACTGCATTGTGATTATTCATGGCAGTACACTAAAACATGTTTGCAAGATGAGGCCTCTAGACCCTGTCTCATTACATATCTGTAAAGCAATACTGCACATCTACTGCACTCCATAAATAAATAATAATAATAATAATAAATAAAAGTTGAAACTCAGCTACATTTCGACTTACTGGTTAGAAGTACAAACATTGCATTCTCAATTGGTAATGCAGAGGTAAACATAGCAAAATTAAAGTCATCCTGTTGCTTAAAGTATACTGATTCCCATATGATTCTTTCTTTGAAGCTTCCATTATGAAGGGGCATCAAGGAAGGTGGCATATTTTATAGTGGCAGGTCTAACAAATTCTGTTCTTTTGAAATATTTAAAAAGTCACACAAAGATCAGTAGCATTAGAAAGAACTGGATGAGAGCAAGAGAACACTGCTGGAACAGCTTGAGGTAAAGCAGAGATGGGCCTGTGGAAGTGAATTTGCTACTGACTACAAGTTCGTATTATTATTCTGCTAAAAAGTTTGTCAATGTTTGCAAGCACTTCATGGCAAATGAAATGGGACAAAATTCGAGATGGGACCAAGCCACAAAGTTTAGAACTGGATTATGAACACCTCATAGAGAGGATTTAGATCTGAAGGTTTGGTTTAGTTCATTATAGAAATAGGTGGCACCGGCCAAGTTTGGATCCTGTCCATTGCATTGCACTATAATTCAGATCTGAATGTCAGTTGTCAGGGCAGGGTTGGGATCTGACCTTTATTTTCAGGCCTCTCCCTAGAGGGGAAAAAAAGAAAAAAAATTAACTACCAACAGAAACTTGAGAGAGTGTTTATCAGCTCAGAGTATTAAATGACTCTTAGGAGATTCCATTTTACTATTTAGAAATGTTAATTAGTGTGGCCACACCAAAGAATGAACCAACAGGGCGCTCTCAGTCAGAATGACCTAAATGTTAACTATTTTAGAAAGATTCTTCAAAATAAAAAAAAATAAAAAAGGTTGACTCTAAAAGTCTGTATTAATTATGGTGTGGTGCCAGGGTTGTAAGAACAGGTAATAAGGTTTGTCTTAAATGCCGTGATAAATCCATAGTTACCCTGATGCATGAGTGGGCCCTACTTCCTTCATGTCATGTCAGGCAGTCAACAAAAACTGGGGAGTATCCTGTCGCCAAGGGTTCCAATAAATCATTTTTGAGACTATAAGTCAAGACTGTTAAACACTTCAGCCACTCATAATTGGGAACCTGGAATTGCCCCATATCTTTTGGAATTTATGAAATACAGTTGGAAACAAGACGTCCAATAATTCCTAACATATACAACTTGTCAAATCCATCACACCCCACTTTTAATGAGAGATGCATTACTGCCTGTAGCCAATACAGGAAAGAAAAAGAGAAAGAGAAAAAATATTAGAGTATTACAAGCTCAAACTTGAGGTAGAATCTGAGCTATTGCCCCGACAATATCAAGCATTAGAACTTGAGGACTATGCAAAACCACAGAGTAATCACTTTAATGTCACATATTAAAAACACCTTTTAATAGATTGTCCTGCCTAACAACATATTTATAGCCACTGCACAGGGATAATCTGTACCTCACATTCTTGGTAAAGAATTTAAGTTTGATGTTCATGAAGTTTTGGTTGCATGTAGAACCTTTCATATATTAAGGGATGCATTTTACTTGAAGCATATTAAATCTTAAAGTCTTTTTTTTTAAGTACCTCAGTATGTGGGTTTTGCATTAATAAAAAATATGAGAGCGCACCAATGGTGAAGTAACACTAACATCTCTATGGAGATATGGGTAATCACCAAGGCATGTGCAGTGAATAAAGGGCCAGGTATTCAGCTAGTGTAATTCAATGGAGCGATGCTGATTTACACCAGCTGATGATCTGACCCAGAAAGTACACTGAATAAAAGCCCTGTTAAAATTCTTACCACTTGTCTAATGCCAGAAAGAGATGCATCTGATCCAAAGGTAGAAAAACAATTCTAACAGCTACTTCTGTAAAGACAGACAGGTTAGACAAGAGAGAGCTATGTAAATAGTCAAGTTAAACTACAGGGCTAACTTGATCCCTTCCCTCCCACTATCTTAGAATTCTGATGCATGTGTTTATTAACCTACGGAGAGAGTTCAGTTCACTCTAATTCTGTATCACTTGTAGAGACTATTATAAAGCCGGATCCAGAGCCTACTGAAACCGAAGGGAGACTTTCCATGGACTTTGGTGGGTTTTCCAACAACCCTAAATGATTGTTTCCTAACACAGAGGGCCATATTTTTCTTCCTAACCTATGCAGGCCATACATCTTCATAAGGAAGCGTACACCCACAGAAGAGGCCCTCTGTAGCAAGCTCCTTCCTGTGTATATGGTCTGGTGTGGCCTTCTTGGGTTTTTAGCTCTGCCTAATTAGAAGGGCTGGGCAAGGAGCCAGGGAGATAGCCATACTCCTTCAAATTCTCCTGCTAACCTGTGAGGCTGAGGCACTATTAACATCTGCTGATGTGGTCCTATGTCGAAACCCTCTTTAAGGAGAAGTCCCAATGGGAGACACAGGTAGTGAGACCTAGGCAAAGCTGCTTCTGGGAGCTGATGGTAAGCTATGGGGAACTAAAGCTGATGCAGCGATGCTAGACTTTCCCACAAATGGCTCTGACTCTAATGCAGAGCTCAGGGAATCTCCCAGCTTCTTCCAGGGGAGGGAAAATCCTGGCCTATGACAGTCTCATCTCTCAGAAACTCTGCTAGTTTCAGCTTGCCATTTCCTATCCCCTAGGTTGGTTATTTCTAAGTAGGAGAGAATAAGAGTGTTAGCTTTTGTTTTAACTCATTCAATGCTCCTGATCAGATAGATATTACACATTTGGCTGCTCTGCGATTTATTCCTTGAACTGCAAAAATTTTAATATTAGTTTTCGCTTTTGTTGCCAGAGGCTTGAGGAAAATGACCTTGAATCAGCAACAAGAGACAGCAGCAATGCAACAGCATAATTAGGAGAGTGACTAAATACAATGCATACAGGGTGAAATTCAGAGGTCCTCAGTGAAGTTAAGTGATACATAAGCCTTGTATTGACCCTCTGCTCAGAGGTGAATTTCGCCAACAATGTATATGTGTTTTTAGCTCTTCCAGTCTCTAGCCACTTTTACTGTTCTGGAGCCATTTCCGCCTCGCCCAGTTTTGTCTGTATGGCCACATTCAGCATAGCTTCAGTTGTCCTCATTTTATTTCAGCACTGTATAAGAGAGAGAGAGTGCACAGCAGCAATATTTGATGTCCCCCCAGTGAGCTATTATTAAACAATGGAGAAAATAATTGAAAAACAGTCCACTGCCATTCAAAGTGGTGGCTGGGCTGATTGTGCAAAAGCACAAAAGCTAAGCTGTTTATTTCTTCATTGACCTGACTGCCATCTTTTATTCAGTTTCACTGGTTCCATTTTGAACTTACCTGTTCTGTTGTACAAAGAGAGAGATCAGAAGTGTTATGACCTTTTAGCACTTGAATAACTGAAAAATATAGAGTAATCAACGAGTCTGCAGAAAATGGGGGGAAAGGTGAGGCTCGGGATCTGGCAACTGAACAGTGGGAATTTTGTAGGGAAACTTGTGCCCCTTCCTGAGCACTTTTAAAGGGGCTGTACAAAAGTTGAGCTGCACTATTTATTGTCCCAGGTAAGATCATGCCTTTCATTTGCCTGCTGAATAAATAAAAAAATGGGGAAGGCAGTTTGGAGAGACTGATGTTATAGAAAAGCAGGTGTTTGATGGCTAATTTTAAAAGAGGTCCATGACAGCAAAGAGGCAGTATATGACAGCAAAGAGGCAGAATTTGAAGTGTATCTTTTTATATTCATGTCATGTACATATGTTTTCTGGCTTAGCATGACAAGATTGTGCTTGAATTTTCTAATATAATAGGATGATATATATCCTAGCCTTGATTGAGAGTACTAAAGTATTGCAGATTGTTTCTCATACAATGGAGTCGCTCATTCATGGATTCAGAGCAGAGCCTGGTTGTTATCTTGTCAGCAGAGGTCTCAGGAAGAAAGTTAGAGGAAAGTAACATTATATTACTTGAATTCCAGCTACATTTTTTGAGACAGTGGGATATCAAAGGAAAGTATTGTGATTCCCAACAAGTTTAATCATATCACAAACACAGGCTTCTTTTCATCTCTGTCTCTTTCTGGTTCTTTTCCCCTCAGGCTTTGTTCTTTTCCTTCCTGAACTCTCCTGTTTTTTTCTGGGTTTTTCTTCCCCCTTTCCCTCAGGCTCTCTCTTCCTCTCCCATTCTTGTCTCCATGCCCCTCTTAATCTCTGGCTTTATCTCATCCACCCAATCAGACGGTTTAATTTTGCTTCTCACTCTGAGGTAGAGCAGTAAGACAGACAAAGAGAAACATTTTCCCCCCCTTTCTGTGTCAGTTCAGACAGTGTTAGATGCCAACGGGGATGCAGAGCCTGCAGTGTGAGACCCTGAAAGGGCACGCTCAACTACTTTTTTATAAATATTTTTGCATTCCTCTCTAAAACCCTTTTCCTGTTATTGTTTTTCTGTTTTGCAAACAGTGAATTTTTATTCTCTCCTATATCAGACCAAGATATAGATCCAAATTCAAACATCACCAGTGTTTGGGGGTTTCAGATTTAGTGTTCTAGTTTGGGCCCATTGCAGAAAAAAAATCCAGATTTGAGAAATTCATCCTCTTGAAACTTCAGGGGTAATTCAAAACCAGTGATCCATTTCAGCCCCATCCATATTTAAGCATAGGCTGCGTGCAACACTTAAGGGACTTCTATAAAGAAAAATCCTATAAGGATCTAGTTGTCAGAGAAGATCTTCTCCAATCCTAAATTCCATGATTCTACATCAGATTATAACCATTTAATGATAGGTCAAGTCTTAATACTGTTTAATTTTAGTGATCCAATGTCATACTTGGGCTAGTTTAAAAAGACACACTGTTGGTAGTTTTACTACTAGATACTGTTGAATGGAATGTATAAAAGGTGCATTCGACAAAGTGGGTATTCACCCACGAAAGCTCATGCTCCAATACATCTGTTAGTCTATAAAGTGCCACAGTACTCTCTGCTGCATGTATAAAAGGCAGATCATTGCCTCGTTCACCACACCATCCAAAGGTACAGGGACTTAATTTCTATTATTGTTTTTCATTAGTCCCTTTAATATCTAAATTCAATTAAAATACTAATGTATTAACACATGCTTCTCTCCCTCCTGAGTCTGTTAGAATCTGAAGCTAATCTGTATTGTCCATATAACGCTATCACTCTTCCAGCAACTGTAATATCTTTGGGTTTCCACAGGGCAGCTGAGGAATGATGCCATTATCATCTGAATCATGTGATTCTGCAAATTCAGCATCTGACTGTGGACATTTAACATAAATTCCCTTAGTCATAAACCCAAGTTATCAGTTGCACTCACTGAACTTTACAATAACAACAGGACGTGAATAGATTTATAAATTGTACAACCTGACATACCATAATAGGTCAGATGACTGTAACTTGAAATTGAGGAAGCGGGGAGAATCGAAACAGACAAGCATTCCACCTCCCACCCCACCCGCCCGCCCACCCACAATCATCCTATGACAGGTCAACTCCTGATGCAGCTGCTACATGTAAGGCATACATCTGTTAATTAGGTGTTCCTTTTATTGAAAGAGACAACAAAGTAAACTCAAATACCATAAAAGAATACAATTACCTGTAAACACTGTGCAACAGTTTAGAATGAGAAGTAAAAGACACTATTTCCAACAGAAACTCCTACCAGGGAATATTTTAGGTAGTCAGAATGTAATAACCCAAACTGGACTTTGTCCAAGACATCAGAGTAAACACACATACTACAGAGAAGATAGGCAGATTCCCATTCACATACCAATAGGTAACCCATGAGAAGAAACATAAAATCCATCTACATTTTTGCCTTTAAAGGACTGCAATCCCTGCTGCCCACAGAAGCTCAGCCACTCACCCCAAATCCCCTCTACGAGAATTAGAGGCAAATGTTCCAAGCCTGACCCCATTCTGCCCTCCCACCCAGCTGTGCAAACTGTCCAAAAAACCCTACCAAGAGCATTGTTTTAATCTCGTTCCAATCCCGCTGCTCGCACCCCGCACAGCCCAGCAAGCCAGCCTATCTCCTGTGTAGCTTTGTTAAGCTTCAGAAGTCTTTTATTGTGTTTCCTACCAAGCTGCTTGCAGCCAAGTGTTTTCCCTTTGAAGACTTGCATCCTCTCTATGCTGTTTCACTGCTTAAGTAAAAGGCTTTGTCTTAAGTAAGTATTTTTACAACTCAAAAAGTGTTTGTTTTTAAAAAGAATATTCACGGTTTAGCAGCAATCATGCTATAGTGTGAAATTTGACCGAGATTTATTGATTTTCTTTTTATCGTGTCCACTGAGAAACTACTTTGCATTTTATTATTAATATTGATTGTTCAGTGATCAGTAATCAAATAGACAAATCAAATCAAAAATCTAAGGACAATACACTATAATATACAAAATGTATTGCATTCAAAATCTGGGATCAGACAGGAAGACAAACAGGGACAAATCTGTGGCTAGCAGCAGCTGATGCACACCTTATAGTGGCTTAGGCCATAATGACTAGTGATAATGTCTTCTGAGTTTGAGATCTGTGTCACTTACTGCACCAATGTTTCAGTAACTGGTAATAAATTAAGGGGCTTTTACTTTGCACCCCTAGTTACATAATGTATCTTTCCCAAAAGATGGTGAATCCTTCTCTGCCACCCTGGAAGAAGACAACACCTTGTTCTGAACATATATGTCCTACAAGAAATCGCCTCTATCCCTCTCCAACAGAACCTGCTTTATTTACAGCAAAAGATGTGTATAATAAGGTTGTTTCAGTGCACCATTGCTTAGACAACTGGAAGGCTTTATATTGTCAGCCTCAGTAAACAGGCAGCAAGGGTTTCACTGGTTTAAACCATGTGGCAAAATGCACTTTTATCTGCAACAGAGTTGTTACAGATCCACAGTTGGTTCTTTCACCACTGCATCTAGACTTGCATGGCAACAGCATAAAGGAGTGTCTCAGATACCAGTGCAGAGTCACTCTTTGCTATACAGGTCAAGGGAAAGGTAAATAACCAAAGCTTCAAGGCGTGCTGTACTTGTAAGACATTTATGGAATTGGATTTGCAATGCAGAACTCACCTGTACTCCTACTTATTCAAATTAAGTATGGCCAGAATTTCCAAACATGGGTATTTAAAGTTAGGCTCCTAAATCCCTATACTCCTAGGCCTTCTGCCTGGGGCCTTTTCTGCTTTGGTATGCCACATCTCAACCCTACCTGATTAGAGTCTCAGGGTAAGTCTACACTACGAAATTAGGTCGATTTAATAGAAGTTGATTTTTTAGAAATCGATTGTGTGTATCCCCACTACGTGCATTAAGTCGGCGGTGTGCATCCACAGTACCGAGGCTAGCATCAACTTTCAGAGCGTTGCACTGTGGTAGCTATCCCACAGTTCCCACAGTCTCCGCCGCCCATTAGAATTCTGGGTTGCGCTCCCAATGCCTGATGGGGCAAAAACACTGTTGTGGGTGGTTCTGGGTACATGTCGTCAGGCCCCCCTCCCTCCCTCCATGAAAGCAATGGCAAAAAATCCTCTCTCGCCTTTTTTCCTGGGTTACCCGTGCAGACGACATACCACAGCAAGCCTGGAGCCCACTCAGCTCACTGACACCATATGTCTCCTGGGTGTTGCTGGTAGACGCGGTACTGCATTGCTACACAGCCGCATCCTCTTGCCTTGCCTTGCGGATGGCAGACGGTGCAATACGACTGCTAACCATCATCGTTGTCCCGTGGGTGCTCCTGGCTGTGGAGCACACAGCAAGCAGTAATAACAATGGGAATATTGGTTTCGCTGAGGTCTAACCAAGCCTGGAATATCATGCCAGCTGGAGACTCCGCTTGCAGAGGCAATAAAATCATTGTTGTTTCAAATTCATGCATTCTTTATTCTTTGGTAGCTTGCCTGAGCTCCTTACGTTTCACGCGGCACTGCTGCGGGTCCCTGTTATTGCGTCTGTCCTTCATGCCCTTGGAGATTTTTTCAAATGTTTTGGCATTTCATCTTTTGGAATGGAGTTCTGATAGCACAGATTCCTCTCCCCATACAGCCATCAGATGCAGTACCTCCCGTTTGGTCCATGCTGGAGCTCTTTTGCGATTCTGGGACTCCATGGTCACCTGTGCTGATGAGATCTGCACGGTCACCTCTGAGCTCGCCATGCTGGTCAAACAGGAAATGAAATTCAAAAGTTCCTGGGGCTTTTCCTGTCTACCTGGCCAGTGCATTTGAGTTGAGAGTGCTGTTCAGAGCCGTCACAATGGAGAACTCTGGGATAGTTCCCGGCGGCCAATACCATCGAATTGCATCCACGCTACCCTAAATTCGACCCAGCAAGGTCGATTTCAGCGCTAATCCCCTCATCGGGGAGGAGTACAGAAATCAATTTTAAGAGCCCTTTAAGTCAACAAAAATTGCTTCGTTGTGTGGATGGGTGCAGGGTTAAATCGATCTAATGCTGCTAAATTCAACCTAAACTCATAGTGTAGACCAGGGCTTAGTTTAAAGTCTCTGGACTCCATTGGAGTCTGTTCACTCCTAGCAATCTCTGGTCTCCCTGATCAGTTCCCCTCTACTGTAGCTTCCTGGTATTCTTTATAGGGAATCATCTGATCACTCAGGTGTGCCGCTTCCATAATCAGGTTTGACTGGCCCCAGGACTCCAGCCCTTAAAGGGCATGCTATCCTGTTACATTCTTTTCCTGAGGATCCCAAAAAAGACACTATTAATTGTTTTGTACATGTTGGAATTGCTTAATTTATCCATAGATGGCTGATTTGTTGGAACACAGCAGCAACTATTCTGTGTCAGCAACACTCACGCAACTATTTTATAAGGAGAAGAGAATAACTTCCCCAACTGATACTTGGGGAAAATTTGAGGTAGGGAAGAATACAATCAACCAAATCAGAATTTGACTAGGGCAGTAGTATTAACACCATGATTTGCAAAAAGTGCCATGTGATTTTTAATGACTAAGAATGGAGTTTTAGAAGCCAGGATGTTAACTCTGGTGCCTCTGACCAAATGCCAGCCTCGGTAGGTCTGTTTACCAAAATCTCCCAACCAGCAACAAGGACATTTGGGGGGAGGGAGGGTACCTACATAAATAGCCTGAGCTGCCATGGTCTTCAATGTTGCATTTAAATCATATGTTCTCTTGCAGAAATAAGAGCTATGGGTGCTCAGTATTTCTAAAAAGCAAGCCAGTTAATTAGGAGTACATGTATATACAAATGTGAGTAGGCCCCTTCTGTGCAGCCTACAATAACTATTCTAAGTTGAGCATATCTTTAGTTTGCTGTCAGCACTGCAAACACCATCAGTGCATTCTTGCTTGGATATGAGGGATAGAACCTTGGTAAGAGCTCCAGAGAGTGAAACTTCACTTAAGTACTTCTAGGCCCATTTTTGCAAAAGCTTATGGGATCACTGCAGCCTCCCTGTTAAGCTCAGGCTGAAGAACAAGTCTAAAAGCTGCCAATGCCCCTCTATTAATATTTGGAGAATTAGTTGTTTTATTAGAGAAAAAGGCCAGGCAGTCAGGAGAGAGATTGTGAGCTTAGGCTAAAAATAGTAGTGAACATTTATTCATCTGTAGGTCTGTTTGTCTTAGAGACTTTTCCATTGATTTTACTGACACTCTTCCAGGTCTGCAAGCTTGGAGAGCCTTTAACAAATAAAGGAACTTGTTTGTCAGATGGGCTATTTCTAAGCTCAAAGTAAGAGGCAGCCTTTAACCTTTCTGATAAAGCCATCAATAAGAGTGATGATCAGAGAGGAGCAGAGTCTACCCTGAGTAGCGTGTACCTGTGTAATGGCATGTTGTAAAGGAGGGTGGACATACCCAAACTGGAAGCAGAAAACCAGAAATGTGTGGAATAGGCAGCTATGTTGACTGACACTGTGCATCATGCACTTTCAACAGATGTCAGATCATTTGAAGGCTGGGCGCTGGGTTACTATTCAAATGAAAGACCTGTTACATGAAGTCATATCGGTGATGTGACAATGCTTTACCCTTCAGTGTTAGGTAAGACTGTATGCCGAAGGTGCTTTCCTTGGTATGAGACACTATTTTGCATTTATATAGCATCTTATAAAGCTCTGTACAAAAACTAATTTATGAACCATGAGGTATTTAAGGGAAGTAGAGAGATCATTTCACCCACTGCTGAAATGCACACACTTGTGAAGTAAAATGCAGTAGCTATTGTACATCATGTAGCAACAGTACACAACAGCTAAAAAAATAATGTTCACTTGTCCTCATAGCATAAGATAAGGTGTGTACAAGAAGCTACCAGCTTCAACTCCATGTGCATTTCCAGTTTTTAAATTCAAACCTGATAGCCTAATTGCGTGTACTCTCAATATTCTATAGCCATTGTATGGGTCTAGGGTCAGACCCAAAACCTCATATTGCTAATGGCTTGTGCATGATTTCTTGGTGTATAAACTTCATTCAGCATTAGGAAACATGTACTGTACATGTTTATTTACCACTGTTTTAGCCCCCTTAGTAAGGCACAGTGAAAACCCACACCTGAACACTACTGTTACTGATGAGTAATAATGAGTTAAATTATGAAGTGTAGGCTGAGATTCTCAGTTGTGTAAACTTAGACCAAATGAGGATCTAGCCCATACTTGGTCATTTTTTTAAATTTAAATAGAAAAATAATTTTAATGCAAAAAACTTTCACAAAAACCCCATCCCATTATTTAACCAGCTCTATTTTACATCTAGATGATGTATATGTCAGAATTGGATTTCACTCTCAGACGCATCAAAATTTAATAAATCAAGAGTAAGAATAAGATAAACAGTGTAGGGCCAGTAGATGAATCATGTGGAGACAGAGCAAGAAATGTTTGGCAGTGGGAAGACTTCAGGGCTTAAGAAACTGCTGCCCTTTCTGTATGATTCTCATACAGCCTCTTAAGTTATAGGAGAGTGGATCTCAGGCAGCGTTAAAATAACTTCTAGCTCACAAATGATACCTCACAGTCACAACAAAGTGCCAGCTTCAACTGTCGATGATACTTACCCACAGACATCATATTTTTCCTCTTTCAGTAAAAAGCTATACTTAGAGCATGATAAGTCCTTGATTTAACTCTTTGTAATAGAAGTTAACAGCACTTCTGCATGTCATAGCTAACTGAATTCCTGGGGTAGGGAAAAAAGTACTTGTCTGAAACAAAATGCAAGCCTATTGAGAAAGAGAGCATGCAGCAGCCAGGAAATAGAGCTGGTTGAAACATTTTCAACAGAAACATTTCACAAAATGCAGCTTGAATTAAACGTATATTTTGGTGAAATGTTTCAATAGGAAAAAAGTCAAAACATTTTGTTTAGACAGTATCAAAATGTTTTGTTTCGATAATACTGTTTTAACTTTTATATTACACTAAAATATTCTCTATGTATAATACACATATATTATATATTTAAATAAAATATAAAAGTCTAAATAAAACTGAAACTACACTACAAAAACAAAACATTTTAATGGTCCTGAATCAATTTTTGGGACTTGTCTAAATTTCTGCTTTTTGTTCCAAATAAGAACTATTCTTTTTTACATGTCAGAATTTTCCACAAAATGGAAAATCTGGTTCCCAGCTAGTTCTAGTTACAAACTGTAAAGAAACAAAAAGGTGCTGGAGGGAAGGAAAACAAACTAAAAATCTCAGTTTTATTGTTTTATGGTTTTACTGTAATGGCTGAACCTTGTTGTATATAAAATACTTTTATTTGGGGTGGCTGCCTCCCCAAATCACTGGAGCATCATATTTGTGACTATTAATGAATTCTGGTGAATTTTATGTGTCATTAAATAGGTTGGTATAAGAAGATAGATAAAACTGACCAATGAAGTTTCCAAGGTATATCACAGGAGACCATAACTTACCCACCTACATTTCCTTTACCATCCATATACCGGAACGAAAAGGGTGAGAAAAAAATTAAAAACTAAAATGTTTGCCCTACCAATTATTCCTAAAAAAAACCATGTTACCGTTATAAAAACATTTGTATTGCTTTGCTACCACACTACATACTTCTACGTATATGGCCCCAGTCACTAACAGACCCCAGTGAAGCAAATAATATTACATTTTACAGATGGGGAAGCAAGGTACAGAGAGATATAGTAACTTGTCCATGGTCACACAGGAGGTTTGTGGCAGAACTGGGAACTGAATTGGAAATCATATTGGATATGAGCATACACATTGCACCACATTTGTCCCCATGAGTGAGATTCAGTCCAAGAATACGTCTTAACCACAAGACTCCCACTTTATGAGCCTGCTACATACTCTATTTCCTAACCATTACCAAGTAATAACTGAAGCCCCTTTCTCTGATCTCAGTAGCTTTAGAAAAAAGGCAGAAGATAGTCAACTTCCCAATATACAGAAAGATCAGATACATAGAAGAATGTGTGTTATATGTCCATGATCATTCCTTGTATAGATTATATGAAAACATACCATGGAAAACACAGACATGGTATATTAAATCTCATGATGGATTAAATCTCAATTAGATTTACTAGTTAGTATATGCCTCATGTCTTGGGTATCATAGGAGGTCACAGAGTATAGCTTTATAACCATATCTGTATAAATTACAGTATGTTATGTTAAATATAATTAGAACTATGGAAAAATATCTCATTACTGCAGAATTGCCAAATCTACAGTTTTTCATACTACACTACAGCTTTTTGTCTTTTTCTACAGGTTTGTTTGAAATCTGTCTGAGTATTTCTGGCTCCAGTCTATGTGCAAGGCATGAAATCAAAAAGTGATTTGTGTGCTAAAATATAGATTTGGCACTAAAATGTTTAAAAATAATACCCTGCTTCTCCAAGTCAGCCCTTAGAGCTTTTCCATAGCTTTTCTTTAGCTCAATCCACTTCCCAATACCCTCCTACAAGGCCTATTTGTAAGCGAATAATTCTCCCTTTTTTAATAATGTCTATGGCCTCGATCCTATGACAAATTTCCATGTAGAAACAAGGTTCCTTCCCTCTGCATTATGCTCATTTCAAGATAGGGGCCTACATTCCTCACATTTCCATTTCATGCCATTCAAAATTGAAGTTTGTTGTGAGACCCTTTCAGAGCTATCTTGATATGATAGGTTGTTTTCTCAGATCAGAGATCAAACTGTTCTAGAAATAAAAAGTGAATATACTTTTCCGGATCCCTTGTTTGCTAGTGTATAACCTGCATATGGGGATGTTTCCAAAGGCGATGGGTGCCTCGAAGGAAAGCTGCAACTGGAAGTAGACCTCACAGTGGATCCTCTGTGCTTACCACAAAGGAAAATGCCCAGGGCCGGCTTTAGGCCCATTCCCCCGAATTGGGCCCCGCGCCTAAGAGGGCACCGCACCCGCGCCTACGAGGGCCCCCGCACCCTAAAGAAGAGCGCCTAACTTTTTAATTTTTTTACTCACCCGGCGGTGGTCCAGGTCTTCGGTGGCATGTCGGCAGCAGGTTCTTCACTCACTCCAGGTCTTTGGTGGCATTTCGGCAGCGGGTCCTTCAGTGCCGCTGAAGACCCAGAGCAAGTGAAGGACCCGCCACTGAAGACCCGGACCGCCGCCAGGTATTCGAATCGGGCCCCATGCTTCCTAAAGCCAGCCCTGAAAATGCCAGTGGCACTACATAATCAAGTATGCAAAGAGCTCAAAAGTCTGCAGAGTAGGGGTATAATAGCACCTGTAGAGGTTATAACAGCCAGGGTAGAGAGGAGGGTGATGCTAAAGAAGCCATCAAACAAATTACATATCTGCACAGACTCAACACCACAGAGCCACACATTGAAAAGATGCCATTATCCACTGACCACAATCATAGGCGGCAGGTTTGTATAATTTTTGGTGGGGCCCAAAATGGGTATAAAATGAAGCTACACGCGTCAGTGCCACCACAAGATTACAAGGGTCAAAAAAAAGTGTCAGAGCAGCACTTGCCTACTTCTTCATATACAGTATTATATTTTTTGTTGCATGTGTTGTGATGAAGTGAATGTTCTTAATATTTTCTCTGAATACTGTGTGGGTGCCTCAGTTTCCCCAAGCCAACTGAACTGAAGGTGTTGACAGAGACAAAGAGATCCTGCCTCCTCCAGAGAGAGAGGACAGAGAGAGGAGGGGAGAGAGAGGTTTGAGCTGGCTCTGACAGAGGGGTTCTGTTTTCTGTACAAAAAGCTCTGTTTAAACTGTGTTCCGTCATCTAATAAACCTTCTGTTTTTTTTTCTGTGCTGAGAGTCACATCCTGACTGCAGAGTTGGGGGTGCAGCCGACCTCTGGTTGCCCCAGACCAGCCTGGGCAGACTCACTTTGGAAGAAAGTGCATGGAAGGGCATGCTGCTCTGCCGAGTCAGAGACAGGGGCTCCCAGAGTCCTGACTGGCTTTGTATGGAGATGTTTCCAAAGCATCACATCCCCCCTTCCACACCACTTCCCCAGAAGCAGCACAGGCACACTCACTCTCTCTCCTCTTTCCTCTTTCTCTTTTCATAGGGGGGAGGCCACTCTCCTCTCTCCTCTCTCTCACCTCAGTTGGCACTTTGCAGGGATTTGGGAGGGGGAAATGAAGTGTAAAGCTGCCCAAACCAAGCTGAGAGAGAATGAGCTTTTGCATCTTTGAATGTGGAAGGGGGGTGGTGGGTGGGGGAGGGCTCTGGGCTCCATGGGGGGGTGGGGGCAGCAACTGTCTGGAGCTGCATGGAGCCAGATACGCTGGTCTGAGCAGGCACAGGGTTGGGGTTGGGGAGGGGAGGAGGAGAGGGGGGGGGGGGGAAGGGGGGGAGGGGGAGGGGAGGGGGGGGGGGGGGCAGGGGTTGGGCAGGCAGAGGCACAGCAGGCAGCAGGGGAGTGGGGAGTCTAAGGTTTATCAGGGACAGGGGGGGGGTGGGGTGGGGGGGGGTTGGGTGGGGGGGGGAGGGGGCAGGGGGGGGAGGAGGGGGGGCAGGGAGGGGAGGGGGGGGTGCAGGGGGGGGGCGGGGGGGGCGGGGGGGGCGGGGCCGGGTGGGGTCCGGGGCGGGGGCGGGGGGGCGGCGGGGGGGGGTGGGGGGGGGGGGGGGGGGGGGGGGGGGGGGGGGGAAGGGGAGGGGGAGGCTGGGGAGGGCTGGGCTTGGGGGCATAAATCTCAGCCGCTGCTAGGATTTAAGGGCTCTGGGCTGCCTGGCAGAGCCCAGAGCCGCCCCCTTTAAAAAAAACTCAGCAGGCGCAGGGGGGGCTGGGCTGGCTGCAATCAGAGGGCTCTGGGCTCCGCTGCAGCAGGCAGCCCCCGCCCCTCTGATGACCACAATTATGTCTTACCAGAACTTTCCAAAGCCAGAATTTTCACAGTCTGTGATGTGAGGAATGGCTTTTGGCTCATAAATCTGGATGAAGAGTCCAGCAAGCTGACAACTTTTGCAATACCATTTTGTCACTACAGAAGGCTGTGCATGCTGATGGGCCCAGGCCCAGCACCAGAGGTGTTCCAGAGAAGACTCATCCAAGCACAGGAAAGACTTTCCTCGGTGAAAATAATTGTATATGTTATCCTCCCTGTAGGTGAAGAGATCAACGATAAGAAAACAGAACAGACCATGATAGAAAACTACAAGCTTTTCTATAGTAATCCAGGTACAAGAACCTAAAATCAATCCAGAAAAAATATGACAAACAGCATGAGGTGATATGCTTTGGACATGTGCTCATAGAAGAGAGACTGAAAACAAATCCCTATAAGATCAAGGAAGTCATGGACCTGGCAGCTCCTGTGTTGTGACAGGGGTACAGCACTTTATAGGAATGACAAATACTCATAGACTCATAGACTTTAAGGTCAGAAGGGACCATTATGATCATCTAGTCTGACCTCCTGCACAATGCAGGCCACAGAATCCCACCCATCCACTTCTATAACAAACCCCTAGCCTATGTCTGAGTTATTGAAGTCCCCAAATTGCGGTTTGAAGACCTCAAGCTGCAGAAAATCCTCCAGTAAGTGACCCGTGCTCCATGCTGCAGAGGAAGGCGAAAAACCTCCAGGGCCTCTGCCAATCTGCCCTGGAGGAAAATTCCTTCCCGACCCCAAATATGGCGATCAGCTAAACCCCGAGCATGTGGGCAAGACTCACCAGCCAGCACCCAGGAAAGAATTCTCTGTAGTAACTCAGATCCCACCCCATCTAACATCCCATCACAGACCACTGGGCATACTTACCTGCTGATAATCAAAGATCAATTGCCAAATTAATTGCCAAAATTAGGCTATCCCATCATACCATCCCCTCCATAAATTTATCAAGCTTAGTCTTAAAGCCAGATATGTCTTTTGCCCCCACTACTCCCCTTGGAAGGCTGTTCCAGAACTTCACTCCCCTAATGGTTAGAAACCTTCGTCTAATTTCAAGTCTAAACTTCCTAGTGTCCAGTTTATATCCATTTGTTCTTGTGTCCACATTGTTACTAAGCTTAAATAATTCCTCTCCCTCCCTAATATTAATCCCTCTGATATATTTATAAAGAGCAATCATATCCCCCCTCAACCTTCTTTTGGTTAGGCTAAACAAGCCAAGCTCTTTGAGTCTCCTTTCATAAGACAGGTTTTCCATTCCTCTGATCATCCTAGTAGCCCTTCTCTGAACCTGTTCCAGTTTGAATTCATCCTTCTTAAACATGGGAGACCAGAACTGCACACAGTATTCCAGATGAGGTCTCACCAATGCCTTGTATAACGGTACTAACACCTCCTTATCTTTGCTGGAAATACCTCGCCTGATGCATCCTAAAACCGCATTAGCTTTTTTTACGGCCATATCACATTGGCAGCTCAGAGTCATCCTGTGATCAACCAATACTCCGAGGTCCTTCTCCTCTGTTACTTCCAACTGATGCGTCCCCAATTTATAACTAAAATTCATGTTATTAATCCCTAAATGCATGACCTTGCACTTTTCACTATTAAATTTCATTCTATTACTATTACTCCAGTTTACAAGGACATCCAGATCTTCCTGTATGATATTGTGTTAGCAATACCTCCCAGCTTTGTGTCATCCGCAAACTTTATTAGCACATTCCCGCTTTTTGTGCCAAGGTCAGTATTAAAAAGGTTAAATAAAATTGGTCCCAAAACTGATCCCTGAGGAACTCCACTAGTAACCTCCTTCCAGCCTGACAGTTCACCTTTCAGTATGACCCGTTGTAGTCTCCCCTTTAACCAGTTCCTAATCCACCTTTTAATTTTCATATTTATCCCCATCTTTTCCAATTTAACTAATAATTCCCCATGTGGAACCATGTCAAATGCCTTACTGAAATCGAGGTAAATTAGATCCACTGCATTTCCTTTGTCTAAAAAATCTGTTACTTTCTCAAAGAAGGAGATCAGGTTGGTTTGGCACGATCTACCTTTTGTAAAACCATGTTGTATTTTGTCCCAATTACCATTGACCTCAATGTCCTTAACTACACTCTCCTTCAAAAAAATTTCCAAGACCTTACATACTACAGATGTCAAACTAACAGGCCTCTAGTTACTCGGATCACTTTTTTTTCCTTTCTTAAAAATAGGAACTATGTTAGCAATTCTCCAGTCGTACGGTACAACCCCTGAGTTTACTGATTCATTAAAAATTCTTGCTAATGGGCTTGCAATTTCATGTGCCAGTTCCTTTAATATTCTTGGATGAAGATTATCTGGGCCCTCCGATTTAGTCCCATTAAGCTGTTCGAGTTTGGCTTCTACCTCGGATGTGGTAATATCTACCTTCATATCCTCATTCCCAATTGTCATCCTTCCATTATCACTAAGCTCCTCATTAGCCTTATTAAAGACCGAGGCAAAGTATTTATTTCGATATTGGGCCATGCCTAGATTATCTTTAACCTCCACTCCATCCTCAGTGTTTAGCGGTCCCACTTATTCTTTCTTTATTTTCTTCTTATTTATATGGCTATAGAACCTTTTACTATTGGTTTTAATTCCCTTTGCAAGGTCCAATTCTACATGGCTTTTAGCCTTTCTCACTTCATCCCTACATGTTCTGACCTCAATAAGGTAGCTTTCCTTGCTAATCCCGCCCATCTTCCACTCCCTGTAGGCTTTCTGCTTTTTCTTAATCACCTCTCTGAGATGCTTACTCATCCAGCTTGGTCTACAACTCCTGCCTATGATTTTTTCCCCCTTTCTTGGGATGCAGGCTTCTGATAGTTTCTGCAACTTTGACTTGAAGTAATTCCAGGCCTCCTCTGCTTTTAGATCCACAAGTTCTTCAGTCCAATCCACTTACCTAACTAATTTCCTTAATTCTTTAAAGTTAGCCCTTTTGAAATCAAAAACCCTAGTCCCAGATGTATTTTTGTTTATCCTTCGATCTAGTTTGAACCGAATTAACTCATGATCACTCGAACCAAGGTTGTCCCCTACAACCATTTCTTTTATGAGGTCCTCACTACTCACCAAAACCAAATCTAAAATGGCATCCCCCCTTGTTGGCTCTTCAACTACTTGATGAAGAAATCCATCAGCTATCATATCCAGAAAAATCTGAGCCCTATTACTACTACTAGCACTTGTCCTCCAGTCTATATCTGGGAAGTTAAAGTCTCCCATGATCACACAATTCCCATTAGTGTTTACTTCATTAAAAACATTAAAGAGGTCTCTATCCATCTCCAAATCAGATCCCGGCGGTCTGTAGCACACCCCAAGCACTATCTCAGGGGAGGCTCCAGTAGCGTTCTTTCCCAATGTGATTTTTGCCCAGACAGACTCTGTCTTATCCATTCCATCCTTTCTTATTTCTTATACTCTAAATTCTGTCCACACCCCTACTGCAGTAGTGGAATCTATACATCATCTCACAAGGCAGAATATTGAGTGGGACTGGGGAGGTCCCCTAGAGTAAACATTTAACACACTGAAACACATGATAATGAATGCCCCTGTCCTGAAGTACTACCAGCCAGTACAGCCACTGACCATCCTGTGTGATACATCAGAGAGCAATACTAACAGGGTGGTCAGAGGACAAAAGACAAGTACCAATGAGAGCAGAACCATATTTTCAAATTAAATATGGTCTGAGGGTGCTGGATGGAATCATATTTTGAAAACAGAGCTGTTGTTCCCACCTCTTTACATAAAGATGTCATGCAAAAAATACAAATGTTAGCTAATAAAAGCCAAAGCCACTGAAGTCAGTAGGAGTCTTTCCAATGACTCAAAGGTCATTTGATCAGACCTTAAATGCTTATGATAAATGTAAAAATAGCCAAAAAGAATACACTGTACTTGCACTCCTTTTGCTTTCTGGAAATAGGAGATTTAGGTAATATTCTGTTTTAAAAAGAGGAAAATAACCTGTGGTTTCTGTCTGCAAGAATAACTGCTCCCTAGGGCAAGATGACAGGTTGGGACTGAAATGTCTCCTGCATGGCAGATACTTCATCTTAGATTAAGATAGTCAGTGGAGAGAGATTCACCATCTTTTTTGTTTGTTTGTTTGTTTTGTTAAGGCAGTCTGAGCATGCCAGTCTAAAAGGATCTTGAATCCAGAATTCTGTATTTTAAATAATTTCCCCTTTTATAGACTCAGCAAAATAATATTTTCAGAATTACAAGAGAACTATCATTCCTTGTCACCAGTGCTGTCACCGTAAACAAAACTGGCATTTCAAACGTGCCCTTCTCAAGTGCTTTAATACACATAGAGCTATGTAACTACTGAGCCCAGCAACTTTCCATGTGTTCTTTACGTTTCAAGATACAGCATTACTTTGAGAAGGACAATCCAGTAACTGCTAAGAGAAAGAATCAGAGGAGTTGAAAGCAATACTGATAGAAGAATGTTACAGGTATTGTTTGGGAAAGGAAAGCGACAGATGCATGTAAATAAATATTTCACACAGGCAAACCTCACTGCAATAAAGCTCTGATGGAAAAAAAATGAGTTGGAATGATGTTCTGCAATTTTCCTAGATCTTTACATGGAAAGCTGAATGTGCTAAGCACCCAGATGACCAATATTACCCTGTGTATTTGCACAGAAGTACATAGACAGTGTTCAAATGACCACAGTAATCCTGCAAACAGAATCAAGCATCTTTCTTTTTGCCCACAAAAACCCTGGCTAAACCTTTTTCAAACTTAATGAGCCCTTTCCTAAAGCAATAACTGGCTTAAACCCTGTAGTTTTGGGGCACAAGGAAGTAAAAAGGAATGCCACAATGAGAGAGACTCCATCTGTTCATTGCATCACATCTGCCAACTTTTTCTGCCTTCAGTGCTAGCTTTTCACATTGCTTTCTCCTCCTAAGAGAAATCCCTTGTTTTTGACAACTATAAAAAAATCAAAGTTCTCTATAGACTTATTAGGACTGGAAAATACTTGTATTAGGTCCCAGAGAAAGGGGATGTGCTCTACTGGTAAAAGTATATGACTAGGAATCCAGAGACCTGGGTTGTATTCCTGTTCCCCCAATACTTTTCATCTAACCTTGGGCAAATCGTGCAAACCTCTCTGTGCTTCAGTTTCCTCAGCTGTAAAATGGTGATAGTAACATTTCCTTACATCACTGGGGGAGATAGGGGGTATGGAGAATAATCAATTAATGTTTGTAAACCTCTTTGAGATGACATAAAAGACATTATACACGTAAAAGCTAAGTATTATTCTAGGTCATCTACTTCCATCTTCTGTGCTTTTTAATTTTATTTTGCTGATCTAAATTTTGATCAAGGCTGATTGATTAAGACTCCTGTTGACTATAGGATTATACATACTGTACTACCATGAGAGTTTGAATTACAAGTGTTCTAGTTGTCTGCACTGGGTTTTATTTGTAACTTATTATATGCATGCTTATTTTTCTATGATTTTATGTACCAGGTACTCTCTAAAATTTGTAAAGATTCACTCTCTATTTTGTAATTAGCATAATTTCATTTGTTTTTTTGTTTCTTCATTATATCAAATTTAGACATGTGCCTTGACCAAACTCACTACAGTTCAGTATCAGAAGCAAGAATACAAACCAGGTCTCCTGGTGACTATCAATAAAATATGTATGTTTAATAAAGACACTGAAAAGATTTCTATACATCAAAAGGGCATGAAACAAACGACATTCACAAAAGAACATTTTTTCCATTTTTAAAATGTTGCTTTGAAAGTTAACAAAAAATCCACAAGGAAGAAGTCAGCAAGTCACATAGAAAGCACTTGAAAGACTGAAGTAACTAAGCAACTGAAAAGTTTTAACAGGTCTCTGAGGCTTGAACAATTTGTTCCCACCAGGAGATTTCTCTATGGAAGTCCATCTCCTATTACGAGTGACAAAACACCCACAGAGCAAGTAATGTGTGTCTAAAAAAATCAATCAAATACAATTATTTTACTGCAACTATATTTTCAATTATACTTTCTAAAGATTACAATATTTTATTAGTGCTGTCGCTGCTATAAAGTTCTTTTACACAATACTCTTGCCTCACATAGATGTTTGGCATTTTTATTATTTTTCGCTTCCTATTACACTGTTGTTTTGTTTGTTACACTTTTTCTGTGTTATAGAATCACAGTATTAGCCCTTGGAGGAAGCCTGTTGTCTAATCCATCTTAGCCTTCTGCCTCACACAGGATATGTCCCTGCATTATTCTATTGTCTTGATTAATCTATTCAATGTATTTTAATTGTAAACTTGTGCAGAGAAATAGAAAACAGAGAAGTGCATTGATAGGATTGGCATCAGAGGCAGCAGTCAATAAGCGCAGTATCAATTTCATTTCAGCTCTTACAACAGCAGAATACAGACAATAGTTAGCCCAGATAATTAAGAAACACCTGTGCCAGGGACTGAAAATTTTGCTAAATTGGTTCCTATCATGGAGTTTACTAAACATTCTTCCATGTCAGGTGTTATTTTTCTCCAATCCCTATCCACAACAACAACAACAACAACAACAAAAATGGTTTGGCCTTCCAATCCATGATCTTCCAAGACCCACTAAAGGCCATATCCTCTGTGTGTGTGTGTGTATATATCAGCTCTAGGGCCTCATTTATCCCCCTGCTTAGCAACATAGCTGCAACTCAGTCATGCTGCCAGGCTCTTTCATTGGCCCTGGAATCCACACACATCCAGGAGTTCCACATATCAGAGGGACAAAGCAGTTAACATTCATATTATCAGCATTTACCTACACGTGGAAGAGCCACAAAACAGTAATTAAAATGTACATAAGATTCAAAAGATAAAGATACAGCTTGGTTGTATACTTAATTATATTCTTAATTATCATTTTGGTTTACCTAATTGAAATTAGGTGGTTTCTTTTTTTTTTTAGTGCTTGCATATGTCTACTACACATATGCAAGTGGGTGAATGTCTCATGCACCAGTGTCAGAAAGTTTTCCCTAATGGTACCTGATGGAGTGTCTCCACCCATTAGCAGCTCCTTATGCTTTGGGAGGAGGGTATAAAGGCAGAACCACCCCCGCTCCTTCAGTTCCTTCTTGTCATCTGTGGTCAGTAGTTAGAGCATTCTGAGTTCACAGAACAAAGTTATGGGTACTTTAGCTCACTTTTTTCTAGTGGTAACCGTTTTAAATCTCTTCAATGGGTTTTTCTATTTCTTTTTTATAAAATTTTCTTTTTCATACTTTTTCATACAGTAGCTGGGGAACCTCTGATAAAGTTCCCAGGTTTCAGATCCTGTTCTAGCTATTGAAAGCCAGTGCCTGTCAGTGACCCTTATTCACACAGTCTAAGACGTTTTGGTGAGGGCCACGGATTTGATCTGCCAGGGCTTCAAGACCAAAATAAAAAGATGAGAGGAGCACCTTAGATATATTCTTATAGAGACTGTTCTCTGCCCAGCATCCAAACCCTCTTGGTTGTCAAGAGGGAGCACATCCATAACTCTTTCACAGAGGGTCCCACCAGCTTTCCCAGCAGACTGAAGCAGCAGGAGATCTCCAACACCATGACCATCTCCCTCAAGAATTAAGACATCAGATCAATCCCGCCTCAGAAAAAAAAGAAAAAAAGTCAGCCTTGGGTTATTCAAAATCCAAGATTCTTCCACAGAAGGCCAATTCAGTACCGAAGGTACAAGTGTACCCTTTGGCTCTCCACTGCCCAGTATTGTCTCACACTGACACCCATACGCCTGAGCCACTGTCTCCAATACCCACCCAGGGACCATTGAGACCTGCTACTTCTTTCACTAGAATAGTAAATCAGCCATCACTGAACATGGCAGGACAACCACCTATATTGGTGCCAACATCACTGGAGGGCTATGTGGTGGCAAAAAGCCTATTATGGCTTTTGATATCACCTCGTTCTTGACTCAGGGTGAAGACCCTATTCCAGCACCACTGCAGGTACTGTGCTTTTCAGCTCTGATACAGTCTGCTATGGGCCCATCTACCTTAAACCCAGTACCACATCCGTTGCCTTCCTTGGTGTCCATCTCTAAACCTCTCATTTTGTCATACGCTACCAGCATCAAATAAATCTTTCACGCTTCCTCCAATACTGCTTTGCTAGCATACATCACAATCCTGGTTTCCAAGGACTCCTCTCAATACTACCACCGCCTCAGCTTTGCAAAGACTGTGATTCTTCATTGGAATCAGAGGTGGAATCTTGGATCTCACACTTCCAAGTGTCCAGAGCTTCCTCCAGATCTGATTCTTGTACTCAAAGAAGGCGATATGAGAAGAGTAAACCCAGAGATTTGGAGCTTGATCAAGGCATAACTGAGCCATAGTACCTTACCAGTCTCCTCATTGGCTATATTGCATGTCTTGGGAGAATCTTCACTCCCTTATTGGGGCAGGAGAAGGTTCTGATCAACCTACGGACAGTTCAACCTGCTTTGGCACAGCAGCCTATCTCAGCAGCACAGGAAAAACCTTGGGAGGTATCTCCCTGGCCTCCTTTCAATGCATCATACTCATCACCAGAGGCAGCTCTGGTACTGGAAGTGAGCTCCCTGATACTGGATAACTTTAAAATCTACCAAGAGCTTCTCAGAAGAATGGTTGCTTCTTGGTATACAGGAAGAGCCGGTAGAGAATGCCCACATGCTAACTTATTTTTTGCACCTGGGTACAGTGGAAAGGTAACTTTACCTATAAATGAGGCCATCATACTTCCTATCAAGACCCTGTGGCAAACCCCTTAATCCATTCCACCAAAGGAATGAAAATACCAGGTCCAGCGGACTTAACAATTTTACTCACACCTTCCGCCAGGCTAACTAGTAGTAGCTGCAGTAAACAAGAGGTAGTGTCAAGGTCAGGCTAAGGCTACCTGCAAAAGAGGATGGAAAAAGCAGATCCTTCAGCTTAGATCATGAATGGTCTCTCAACACAGCCATTCTAGCTTCAGTGTTTTCCATGGGGGGCGAGGGGTTCCATTGGTGGATCTGTTTGTGACTCGGCAAAACAGGAAAAGTCCCCAGTTCTGTTCCAGAGCAGGTCACAATCCTGTGTCAGTTTCAGATGCCTTTGTGTTTCCAGGTGCCAAGGACCTGCTGGATGCATACCTACCAGTAGCTCTAACTCCCAGAGTCATTCTCAAGCTGAAACAATATTAAGGCAGAATGAGCCTCATAGCTCCAGCCTGGCCAAGGCAGCCATGGTATTCCAAACTATTCAAGCTGTCCACTTGTGAACCCTTGCTCTTGCCTCTAATCAAACACTTGTTAACTTAGAATCAGGGACACGTATTGCATCCAAACTCTCTTCACAGTGTGGTTCATCAGTGGTCAAATATAGAGAAGGTGCTCAGTTCAGTGGCAGTCCAAAACATCCTCAATAGTAGGAAACCTTCTGCAAGAACTGCTTACTTTAGTAAATGGAAGCACTTCTCTCCACAGTGTGACCACTCACAATGTGTCTCCTATCCAAGCGAAGATTCAAAAATTCTGGACTATCTTTTACATCCCCAGGAACCAGGCTTAGCATCTCATCATTAAGGTGCATCTGGCTATAATCTCAGCATTTCATCCTGAAGAAGATAGTAAAACAGTTTTTACTAATCCTATCATGATCAGGTTCCTAAAAGATCTAGATAGACATTTCTCACTTATTCAAGATCCAGGGCCACCTTAGGACTTGAATTTAGTTTTGTCTGCTCTTATGCTTTCTATGCCTCTCAACAAAAGTGGCCTTTATAGTAGCCATCACCTTGGCTAAGAGAGTGGGTGAACCTTATAACTGATCCTCCACACACCATTTTTTCAAAGACAAGGTCCAGCTTAGGCATGGCTAGAAAGGGTTAAACAGCTTGCAGGCTGAATGACCAAGCCCACCTTTAAAGTCTTGTTAGAAAGGTATGTGAATGATAATTAGGGCCATTCATGCTAAACGGGCTAGAACTTTATAATGCAAACCTGTATTGTTAGAAGTAATACTAATTGTGTGTATCTTGGATGCCACCTGTTAACGGACAGTTCCTATCTGTCACTATAACTATTGATTCAGAGATCAAAAGGGAATATTAACATTTAGATGAATCTTGGGTAAAATAATGCCATTATCTATATATCTCTTCAAAGTTTGTAAAAGACGGCCTAATGGATAAATTGCCCTATGTTAATTTGTGTAACTAATTACTGGTGATGTTTAGAAAGCAAAAGGTTACATCAAAAGCCTATTGTTTAACCAGGACTGTGTGGTCAAGTGGATGCTAGAACACTGAATAAAAAGACCCTGGGGTCCTGATCCTGTTAATCTCAGATCTGCTTCAGCTTCATCAGGGGAAGTTTGAGTCACAAGACTGAGGTCCCAGTAATGCTGGTACACCCTGAATATGATATTTGAACATTGGACTATAACGTATTAACTGAATTCTAAAGGAACTCTTTGCAACTACAAAGCTCACCTTCTCTGCTATGAATCTGAACCTCAATGGATTGAACTCATGTCTGTATGTATACTGATCTTTTAAACATACTCTCTCTCTTGTTTTTTAATACATTTTAGTTTAGTTAATAAGAATTGGCTGTAGCGTGTACTTGGGTAAGATCTGCAATATTCAGTAACCTGGGAGGTAATGTGTCCGATCCTTTGGGATTGGTAGAACCTTTTCTTTTATATGATGAAATAAGATTTTCAGAAATCATCATATTTGACTTAGGTACTTGGATAGAGGCCTGAGCTGGATCACTTTAAGGGAACTATGTTGTTTGGACTTCTGAGTAACTAGTAAGGTAATAAAGAAGCTGTTTTATGATGGCTTGATACATCTAAGTATTGGAATATCCACCAATATTTTGGGGATTTGGAGTTTGTCTGCTTTTTGGTGGTTTGTCTGCCCCATTCTTTGCAGGTCACCCTAACTGAGTGACCATAGCTGGCCCACACTGGGATCCCGGTCACACCTACATTTCTGTCAAAGGTAGTGACTGATTTCCGCCTGAATCATTTTATCTATTTGCCAGCTTTTTTCCCAAAGCCACATGCTCATAAGGATGAAGAAAAGTTCAGGGTGTGTGTCAGGCTTTGGCTTTTTATCTGGATAGGACAAAGCCCTTTGGGTTTTTTTCCCAGCTCTTTGTTTTCTATACAGAATACATGACAGGTCACCCAGTTACAGCACAATGACTCTCAAAATGGATTACCAACTGTATTGCTGTGTGTTACACTGCAAAGGCAGAGCACCACCTGGGAAGCTGACAGCACACTCAGAGTGCATTCTGCCCCAGCAGCATTCATGGACACTTACCTAAAGTGAACATCTGCAGAGCCTTGATGTGGTCCTCCAGCCAAATTTACTAGATAATATGCACTTACCACTGCATCAAGGGAAGATTCAAATGTGGGGATGTCTTCCAAGGAGATGCCAAGCCACACCATCTTTGATAACAGCTTGGAAGTCACCTATATTGTCATGGACATATGCAAGCACTCGAAGAAAAAATGGTTACCCAAGCTTTTATAATTGTTCTTCTAGATGTTTTGCAGATGTTCATTTCATGACTCCTCCTCCTCCCAGGTGCACTGGAGTCTATCATCGGGATTTTGGTGTGAAAGAACTGTAGGGGGGGTGCCCTCTCTGCCTTTTCTGCCCCCTTCTCGAGCATGAGGAATCATAGTGAGTAAAGCCCCGCTACAGACACCATTCAGATAAACTCTCCAGCATGGTAAGCGACACACACACACACACACACACACACACCCTATGGGGTAATGGACAAATGCAACACTTCTCAAAGAAATGTTATGAAAAGGTAAATCACTGGCTTTTTCATCTTGGCCAAATTAAACTCTAATTAAAATATTAGACAAAGTGGGTGAGCTAATATCTTTTATTGGACCAGTAAAAGATATCACCTCCCCCATCTGATCTCTCTAACATCCTGGGACTCACACAGTTACAACAACACTGCATATAATTATTGTAATTTCAGAGGTTCATTCTCTTTCAGTTAAACAAGGACTCTGTAAATTGGTGTATTCGCCAGTCTTTCAAAGTAGAAAATTAGTTGGTATTGGGTGGTGCAGCAATTGATTGATACTAAGGGTCTTACTACTTAGGTGTTCAATATAGCAGTACAGGAGGTGAGTTGTGCAGGGTCTTAAGACATCTTTTGGAAAGACTTAGCTTTAGTACTAAGGGTGGTGTCTCAGTTGGGTTGGATGGTGTGATAAGTGAAGGGGAGAGGGGTAGCTCCCTTTTATGGACACTCAGACAGCCAGTTAGCTATAAAGTCCCTTGGTGGCTGTTCTCTGCTTGCTTTACCTGTAAAGGGTTAACAAAGTCCACTAGGCGAAGGAAAGGGAATGGGCACCTGACCAAAAGAGCCAATTGGAAGGCTAGAACTTTTTAAAATGGGGAAAAAGCTTCCCCTTTGGCTCTGTGTTTTTTCTCTGGGAAAGAGGGGAACAAAGAGCACTTACGCTATGAAAAGCTTTAAGCCGGGTATGATCATAAAGCATCAGATCATACCTAGAACCAGGGATGGCTCCGGGCACCAGTGCAGCAAGCGCGTGCCTGGGGTGGCCTGCCGCGGTGGGCGGCGTGCCTGTCGCCGTGAGGCTGGGAGCCAGGCAGCCTTCGGTGGCGTTTCTGCAGGAGGTCTGCCAGTACCGCAGCTTCATCAGCAATTCGGCAGAGAGTGCCGAGGGCGCAGGACCATCAGATCACCCGCAGAAACGCCCCCAAATCCGCGTGACCAGAGGACCACCCAAAGGCATGCCGTCGAAGACTGCTTGACTGCTGTGCTTGGGGCGGCAAAAAATAATAGAGCCACCCTTGCCTAGAACTACTTATTTGGAACTCCCAAATGTGTAAGTAAATCAGGAATGTTTAGAAAGATGTGATTAGGTTTATTTCTGTTTATTTCTTATGGCTAATGGACTTCTCTGCGCTAACCCCAGATGCTTTCATTTGCTTGTAACCTTTAAGCTAAAACCCCAAGAAAGCTATTTTGGGTGCTTAATTTTTGGAATTGCTCTTTTAAAATCTAGCAAAAGCCTAAGTTCCAGATGTATTTTCTTTCTTTTTTGTTTTTAATGAAATTTACCTTTTTTTAAGAGCAGGATTGGATTTTTGGTGTCCTAAAAGGTTTGTGCATATGTTGTTTAATTAGCTGGTGGCAACAGATAATTTCCTTTGTTTTCTTTCTCAGCTCTTCCCCAGAGAGGGGGTGAAAGAGCTTCAGGATGGAATTCCCAAGTGCATCTTCCTGGGTTCCAAAAGGTGTTTTGCATTTGGGTGGTGGCAGTGTTTACCAAGCCAAGGTCAGAGAAAAGCTGTAACCTTGGGACTTTAATACAAGCCTGGAGTGGCCAATATTAATTTTTAAAATCGAAGTGCCAGAATGGGGAATCAGCCTTGACAGATGGGTTATCTTGATTTATTTAATCACATAATAGAAAAGAACTAATAGAAGGAAAAATCAGAGGAATGTATATGTGACACACTTCAATATGCAGATTCGGTCTAAAAATTACCATCTCTGGGGAACATAATAGGCATTTGTCCAAAAAGATTAATCCTGTGCACTCCCTTCTGTGTATGCCTTATATATAGGATCTTGTAGCTTCTATAATGAGGATAGCTGTCTTAAAAGCTATCTAAAACCAAAAGAAAATAGAAAAATTTGAGACCCTTCTAGTCTTGGGACCTTCCCTAGGGGCTGTAGCATAGGTTAGGGAGCTGGGACAAAGAAAAAAGCAAAGGACAGAGCTGAAGGAAGCCAGAAGTTTCTGGTTAGGCAGGATGAGAGGGAGAAGATATAAAAAATATCTGGATAAATAATGACCCTTTATCTTGCTAGTTAGTATTCCGTACTGCCACATGGAAAAATCTGGGCCAAATCTCTTTGCTCGCCAGTCTGTTAGAGGCACCATGTGCCAATCTGCAGCATCTCTGCTTGGATAAGCAGGGATAAAGGACTCCAAAGGGAAACTTTGCAGCAGATAGGTTTCTGATATACATCTTTGAGGAAGGAAGCAAGGAAATCTTCTGCTGAGGACTGTAGTAGGCAAAAATCCTCCACTGAGCGGGGAAGGAATAAGAATCTTTTAGAACTTATAAATCTTTCCAAGTTTTTTTTGTTGCTCTCTCATTTCTAGCTTGAATTTCATCAATTCTGAATTCACAGTGCCTTATTGTTCTCTCATTTACACTCATGTAAATCAGGAATAATTCCAGTGAAATTGTTAATTTAATCTAACATGTGAAAAGAGATGTGTTTTAAGAAAAAGGAAATGGTCTGGAAGAAACCTTTCATTGAATAGCCTTGTTTTTATTTGCGGGACCATTGCTATAGTATAGACTATTTGAAGGTTTTATTCTAGGAACATTAACTGCCTAAAAATATCATTCAACACAGTGCCAATGAACTACAAACAATTCCTGGGCAACGTTTTAACCTCATACAGCACAGGTTGCTGGGCTCATTGCATATTCTATCATGCACCCAGTATAACAAACCCACACTCCTGCATAACCCTTCATTTGCTGTTCAGTACAGTATCTTGATGCAGTGAACATCTTTGTTTTCTCACATCCAAGGAGAGAGACATATCATCAGCAAATCTGTATTTCTAATTTACCCCTTGGGCCCAAGCTCAATTTCCTTCGCATTCATTTATATTTAAAAATAATCACTGTGATGTTAGTAAGCTTTCCCCAGCTGACCATGGTACAAACACAGTCACTGGAAAATGCCTCAGCATGTGGTTTTATGACATCACAGTAACACACTTTACAAAGCTAAAGGTCTAATAAAATGCAGAAGTGTTGTGCAGTGTGTGAAAATGAATTATAAATAAAACTGATGAGGTTTTGCAACCATCTTCCTCCAGATGATGGTAACATAATGTTATATATGCACTGTTTGGCTGAGGAAATAATTCGTCTATTGATTCTACAGTGCCTGTCCTCTACCAAAATCAGGAAGGAATTTTGCTCCTTTTTTAATTAACAATGTAGTGAAAACAAAAAAACCAAACTAATCAAAGATTTAGAACTAGGAAAATAGCTTGAGGACTTCAGAGACAATCCCTGATTGTACATTCAGTTAAATATTTTAATTTCAAGATTGACTTTACACACTGGGAAAATAAGTTTCTTGTGTTCTATAGCCAAGCATATAGAGCTGTAAGCGTTTTCTGATCTTGTTAATATTTCAGAGCAAATATATCTACATCATTCTATTATTTTTATGTACTGCTTAGGGAGAAAAAAAAAGAAAGATAGAAGGGAAACTCAATTCATCTTATGGATGGTAACTTATGGTTAAACAATTAAAACCCCTGTGTAAAATCCTTTTCCTTTTAAGAACTATTCTGGCTAACTTGAAAATGGTCCTGGCTACATAAAGGGCTTGATCCTGCACCATTCAAGTCAATTCTGTGAAATTCTGGCCCCACTGGAGTCAATAAAAAAACTTCAATTGACTTGAATGAGACCAGGGTTTCACCCAGGATAATCAAACAGCCTCCGGGGACACTGAAGCTTACAGAAAATAGGTGTCTCATACTTAGGTACTGTGTTTCTTCCTAGCCTTAGAATCTCGTACCTCCTGTCTACACAATTCACTTTAAAATTTTACAAACCAATTTAAAGAAACACTTTTAAGTTAAGCAGCAAAGAATCCTGTGGCACCTTATAGACTAACAGTTAGTCTATAAAGTGCCACAGGATTCTTTGCTGCTTCTACAGAACCAGACTAACACGGCTACCCCTCTGATACTTTTAGGTTAATAATTCAGAATATCTGCTGCCAGGGGTGACTCCAGGCACCAGCACGCCAACCGCGTGCCTGGGGCGGCAAGCCATGGGGGGCTCTCTGCCGGTAGCTGCGAGGGCGGCAGGCAGGCTGCCTTCGGCGGCATGCCTACGGAGGGTCCGCTGGTCCCACGGCTTCCGCAGACCTCCCGCAGGCATGCCGCTGAATCCGCGGGACTGGGGACCTCCCGCAGGCAAGCTACCGAAGGCAGCCTGCCTGCCGTGCTTGGGGCGGCAAAATACCTAGAGCCGCCCCTGTCTGCTGCCAACTTTTAGTAATGAGCTGTGGTAAAACAGCAGGCTCATGTGGAAACAAAATCACTCTTGGACCAGAATTAAGGGTACTGCCACATAAATCAGGAATGGCCCAGGGTCATCTTCCTTTTCACTTAAACTTAGGGAAAAAAGCCACATATTTGAAAGGAAACAGACATCAAGCAATCACAATAAGGTTCCCCTAACATCAGAATCAGAACCCTAATTTAAAGTCTGCTCCTTGGAGGTGCTCAGCAGCGTCAGCTTGGTACAAATTGACTGGGTTTTGGCTTTTCCCAGTATCAAGTATGTGTATACTTTAAGCCAGGCAAACCTGAGAAAAGAGAGTTTTCACACTCTATTGATGGTCTTTAGTCAGGAAAAAGAGTAGAGAATTATACACACACACTGGCTATTGGTGAGGATGCGAGGAAAGCCTTGCGCCCCACCTCAGCCATGGTTTGTTCTCTCACTCTATGTTCTACCTGAAACTACCTTACTCTTATTAAAACAAAAAAGACTAGAACAGCAGGTAAACAAAAGAAAGGGGAGAAAACATGGAGGGGAGAGTAAATGTGTGATTTGCTAGTAAATATGGGACAGGGAGGAGTCATTCTATTCAAATACATTCGTAGAAGAGAAGTGCCAGATGCATAGAACCTGTTTCATTTAAAAAAAAAAAAAAAAAAAAAAAAAAAAAAACCTTGAGGTCTACTCCAAAGTCACTTATAAATTAAATTAGAAAAGGAACATTTCAGGAGTATAGGAATGTGATATTTAGAAAAATAGAAAGGCTGTAAGTACTTAACCTAACAAGTGACTATTGTACTTCCATACTGCTGGACAGAGCAGGTAAAACAATTTTCTATGCAATAGTGCAGAATGTAAATTCTATTGCCATATGAAGGACAGGTCTGTTTATAGGCAATATACTTAACCACAGCCTGCTTACAAGCCTTTGTCAGTGGAACTCACATTGACTTCACTGGGAGTTCTTCATACAGAGGGCTTGAGGTATCATGGAGACATATAGTGACTTCTGGTCATTTTTACCCTCCTCAAGTGGAGGACAGAAGTCAATACAAATCCATTGTCAATGGGGTCATCCTGGCTCTTATGGCAACAGTTCTCAAACTGTGGGTTGGGACCCCATTTTAATGGGGTCACCAGAGCTGACTTAGACTTGCAGGGGCTCGGAGCCAAAGCCCAAGCCCAACTGCCTGGGGCCGAAGCCCAAGCCCAAGGGATTCATCCCTGGGCATTGGGGCTCAGGTTACAGGCCCCCTGGCTGGGGCTGAAGCCTTGGGGCTTCAGTTTTGACCCCTTTCTGGTCAGGGGCAGTGGGGTTCAGACTTTGACCCCCCCATCTGGGGCAGTGGGACTCAGGTGGGCTCAGGCTTCGGTCCCTCCTCCTGGGTTCATGCAGTAATTTTTGTTGTCAGAACGGGGTCGCGATGCAATGAAGTTTGAGAACCCCTCTGTCATGGTATAATACCTGGTTACCCATTCATCGAGAAAGAAAATCACATCTGGGCTTCCTGTGACAATGTTGACACAGAAGTATAGGAGCAGGTCCTGGGCACAGCTTGATGACACTCTGAAAACCTGCATCTAATATTTTTTAAAATAGCTTTTTTGTGCCAGAAAGGGATACAAAAAAACTTCCACAAAATCCTACTGTGTAGGCTATCTATAATGAGATAATTTTCCTCATGACCCCCACTCTCAGAAAAGTTAGTCAGCTATTCTTATTGCACATAACTGAATAACAACCCTCTAACTTTTTTAATCCTATAGGCTCATCCAATATTTGCTTCACTACATTTTAACTGCTTAACTTCAATACCAAAGCTAAAGTGAACTACACCTACTCACCACCCCTTCCTCTGCAAAGTAATGGACTATGAAATTCCTCATCTTGAGTAAGGATAGAGAGGTTATTTTACTACTGTGACTGCTGCTTGGATATGTGTCCAGTTCGGTGTCCAAAATTCAAGAAGGATGTTAATAAATTTGAGAGGGCTCAGAGAAGAGCCATGAGACTGATTAAAGGATTATAAAACCTGCCTTGTAATGATAGACACAAGGAGCTCAATCTATTTTGCTTAACAAAAATAAGGTTAAGGCATAACTTGATTACAGTCTATAAATATCTAGATGGGGAACAAATATTTGATAAGGGCTCTTCAGTCTAGCACAGGATAATAGGATCCAATGGCTGGAAGATTAAGCTAGACAAATTCAGACAGGAAATAAGATATAAATTTTTAAATGACAGTAATTAACCATTGGAACAATTTACCAAAGGTTGTGGTGTATTCTCCATCTCTGGCAATTTTTAAATCAACTTTGGATGATTTTCTAAAAAATACACTCTAGAAATTATTTTGAGGATGTTCTATGGCCTGTGTTATGCAAGTCAAACTAGATGATCACAATGGTTCCTTCTGGCCTTGAAATCTATGAATCTGTTCATAACTTCCCTCTTAAACGTATGGCTTGTCCCCCAGTTCTGGTTTGTCCACCTAATACCAGAGGAAAATTACCCTCTCCTTAAGACCCACTTCTGCCATGCGGCCCACTTGTCTGAGAAATCAACCATACTGGAGTGGCTAGACTGATAGACAGGGGTGGATAGTGAGTACTTTGTTTCTGTATAATTTTTTTTAAAAGCATTAAAATGGTCTACATTTGGTTGTCTCTCTCTTCCCTCACCTTTCACGATTCACTTGTCTTAGATGATATACTCTGTAGGGCAGGAACTGTGTCTTAAATGTTTGTACAGTGCCTACCACTCAAAGGCCCCCAATCCCAAGTAGGACCTCTGGGAGCTACTATAATATAAACAATAATTATTCAGCATCAAATTTAATTTTATAATCCCTTATCTTTACTTCAATTATTTTACTATGTATGATCTTTTCTCAACACTAAATTCTGACTTTTTCAACCTCTCCTCATTCCCTTTTATTTGTCATTTTAGTTGCCCTATGATACACTCACTACAGTTTAACTAGATCTTTCTTCAAATAGAGTGACCAAAGTGGGACAATAAATGCCAAATGAAGACAAAATGGTGTTTTATAAAGTGACAGCATAACACACTTGGACTTAAAGTCCACTTGATACAAGCCAACATCTTATTAATCTTTTTACTGGTACTGCACACTGGACAGGAAATTTAAATATTGGCTCTATCAATACACCTCAATCCTCTTCTTCGACTCAAGCATTCTTGAAGTGTATTTGATTTTCTGAGAGTTTTAACCATTGATCATCTATCAGAATCTCCTTTTGAGAAATGACTGCATCACAATACAAAAGAAAAATCCCTGTATTGATACAGAAATATTTGATACAATAACAAAAGGAAATACTGACCAAGAACCTTTTTCTCAAGTATCAGAATAAAACGTTCCCTCTCCTTAGCAGGCTGGCTGCTTCATGGAAAAACTGCTCATTTAATGCTTTTGAACACGTTTAGATAAGATGAGGGAAAGAACTTTGGGAAATTAGAGGATGTTTATTCTAAGTGTGACAGAACAATAAAACACACTAAATTTGCATAGATTTTGCTTTTCTTTGGTTAAAGTTCATTTCACCACAGAGGTTTGTACTTCTCAGGAATTCAGAGATTGTGTTTCTTTGGCTTTGTGCAATATTGGCCATCTGGCTCCTCATGTTCCTTCCACAAAATGTTTATTTTCCTGTCAATTCTGTGCACTTAGGATGATTTTAATCTCTCTCTTGCACTCTTTTAAATGGTTTCACATAGTGCCTCATGGAGCCTTCACGTAACTGTACTGGGAGAACTTTGTTAGTGACAATTAGTCACTTATTGTACTCTGTGCCAGCTGTTCTTTTGCCTGTTGTGCATATTTTCCTAACTGCAGAGAGATCTTTGAATTTAAAAAAACCCTCTGAAAAACCTCTCTGTTCTTAGCACACTGGGGGTGATGAGTGAGCTTAGAGGTCCATCAAGTTCTCACCACCTCCTGCGTTCTGTGTCTATACAAGGAATAAGGCAAATCTTACTGTGTACTGAATTCTGATATGACCAACAGTTTTCCACTATTTCTATGAACAAAAAAGATCCTAGATTTTTAAAATAATTAAAATGACTGCCAGGGCACAGAGGCAGCCATTTTAGGTGTGTTGCAGTCCTATGTGCTGATGCCTCCCACCATTCCTCCATAGTGCCCGCGAAGCACTTTTTCCCACTTCTGTTGTCCCTTTCTCTCTCAGCTCCACCTTTTGGCAGCCTGCTCTCTCTCCCCACTTTATCACCGTTGTCTGGATACCTCTCAGTTTCCTAAACCCCTGCTTTGCTTCCTCCCTCTTCCCTGTCCCAGTAGAAGCATACTTCTCCCAATCCCCTTCCAAAAGTCAAAGCAGGGAGGGGATGACACACAGGATCAGAGATAAAGAGAAATGGGGAGTGGAGAAGGAGGAAATGATGCAGCAGAATCTACAGTCAATGGAGGAGGATGTGGAAAGTGGATGTGGAGGAGGAAGACATTGAGGACACAAAAGTGGTAGCAATAACCATGGCAGCCAAAATGGTGAACAGGCAAGAGAACTGAAGAGGCATTATTACCTGTGCATTACTAACAGGGGAAGAAAGGGCAGTATTCTGTGACAGGATGGAGGTACAGATACACAGCATATGACTTTGAGGTAGTTTCTAGTCATCGAGTTTGGCTCCAGTGTAGGGTGACTAGATGTCTCGGTTGTATAGGAACACTCCCAATATTTGGGGCTTTGTCTTATATAGGTGCCTATTACCCCCGACCCTCTGTCCCAATTTTTTAAATTTTCTATCTGGTCACCTTTCTCCAGTGAGCTTCCCAGGAATACTCTGAGAGAGTCTTAAACCAGTGTTCGACTCAGTACATCTCTATCTTAAATACAGGAAATGGTGGGAATGGAGAGTTAAGAATAAAGACATTTTAATAAACTACTACATGAATGTAACATTCTCACTTTCCATCAGATCGCCATTGTGAGAATTGTTCAAGCAATATCAAAAGGGCCATGAGGCAAAAGCAGATGGTTCTTTCTTGAACTAAGAATCCAATAACACTGTAACATCAACTAAGTTTTGCAGGATAAGTTACATTGGAAAAACTGTACTCAGAGTTCAGTAAAGGTTTTGGAGTTGTTTGTTTGAAGAATTGGCTTTATTATTCTATTGCCATTTTTTTCTGCTAACCCACAAGTAAGGGACAACATAATCTAATCACAGGAGCACTTCAGCAACCTCAGAGCTCATGAGAGTTCCTGGCAGGAGTACCTTTCTCATCTCTCAGGGAGAAGTGGAAGTGGAGGTGCCATTCCAACTCCTTGTAGATGTACCCATGCTGACTCTGCTCAGGCTACCCCACTGAAAATAGCAGTGTAGTATGGGCAACTTTATATTTTCAAGGGCAGCTGTTTCATTCCTCCAAGCTTACAGCATCTCCAACTGGAGAGAGATGCTGTACTTCCAAAAGGAGAAAGGTGTTAATGAAAACGATCAGAGGGGGTTGGATTATCAATTCTGGGCAAAGTGTTCAAAGCGTCTCTTTGACAGGATACCCAGATATGAACTCCTTACAAGAAGAGAGATAACTGAACCCCAACTTACCTGTGTTTAAATCTAAATGTGAAGCACATTTTCATGAAAGTCCCTTTTCAGGAATACTGGCTGTAAACAAAACCAAAAAAATAACCTAATGTTATAAAACCATCTTTAAGCACCTGTCTGATCTTCAAAAGTGATAAGCAACCAGCAGCTCCCAATGAAATCTTCTGGGTTTTCAGCACTTTTCAAAATCAAGTCACTTATTTAGGTGTCTAACCATGGATTTAGACTCCTATTTTTTTTTTTAAATCATGGCCTTTTATGTGTATATTTTATATATACGCATACATACATAACATACACACATGCACACAAAGGGAAAGAGAAAACATACTTTCTGTATACTTTGTGATTTTGTTTGTGATTTTGCTTAGATACTGTGAAAGTAGAATGAATTATATTGTAAAAATAAGAATGGATTAAAGAAATGTTGTATGTACCTTTAAGCAGAAATAAGAAATGTTGAAATACAGGTGCCAGGAAAAGAAACATTAGGCATAAACAATGGTGCTAATGGCGAAACATTAACAGAAGATGGGTAATAGTTAGTAAGGATGTAAGATATGCATGCCTAGCCCAGGTAAACTTATCTGATTCTGCTTCCTTTGTTATCTTGTTAAGTTCTCACCCTTTATCTGTATAAATAAGATAGTTTGTGTCTTGCATGGTGCTCACATTATCTGGGTGTTATTAGCAGAGCGCTGTGCTAATAAAACAGAGTGGTCTGACAAACTGTGAGTCCTGAGTCTAACTTTGACAATACCAAGGTGGCACATATAGTAGAAGTATCTCGGATACATCAGATACTATTGATTAGATAGATAAATAGATATGGAAGAGTGTTGCTGGAGGACTATTTAATTTTTATACGTCTCTTCAAACTCTTCTCTTGTTCACGTCAGGTGGAGAGAATGCAAATGTCAACAAGTTATTACATATTGCTTACTCTTTCTGGCTCGTAATCCCTTCTTGATTTTTATGAGCCTTGAATAACAGAAGAGGGGTTTGTTTATTTGGATTCATTATGTAGGCTTATTCTGTCTGTCTGTCTACGTAGTACTTGTATAGTCTCAACTGCCAAAGTATCAGAGCACCTCCCAAATATCTGAACATCAGAGATGCTTTATATATAATTTTTAAATTCTTGGAAGTATCACCATCATCTCCAATACCAGTTATCACCTCTGTCACTTTTTTTGTACACTGCAGTCATAGTTTTCTCATATTATTTTAAGTTCTTTATAAATCATACATAATATATTTTATAGATACTGGATACTTGACACAGTTCTTACCTTTTGTGTCCAAACAGTTCCCTCTTTCTCAGAAACCCATAGAAAATAATGTATTGTTTTTAACCATTGTGACAGACCCAGACCAGTGGGGTAGAGGAGTCTGGTAGAGGGCAAATATACTGGTCACTGGATGAGTAGTTTTCTGTTCCCTGAGTGACCAGAACAGGGACTGCACTAGAGTAATCAGGAACCTGCTAGAACCAATTAAGGCAGGCAGGCTGATTAGAACACCTGCAGCCAATCAAGGCAGGCTAATCAGGGCACCTGGGTTTAAAAAGGAGCTCACTCCAGTCAGGTGGGGGGGGGGGGGAAGAGCTAGAGGAGAGGAAGTGTGTGTGAGGAGCTGGGAGTGAGAGGGTGTGCTGCTGGAGGACTAAGGAGTACAAGTGTTATCAGACACCAGGAGGAAGTCCTGTGGTAAGGATAAAGAAGGTGTTTGGAGGAGGCCATGGGGAAGTACCCCAGGGAGTTGTAGCTGTCATGCAGCTGTTACAGGAGGCACTATAGACAGCTGAAATCCACAGGGCCCTGGGCTGGAACCCAGAGTAGAGGGCAGGCCCGGGTTCCCCCGAAACCTCCCAACTCCTGATCAGACAAGGAGGAGTTGACCCAGACTGTGGGGAAGATCACTGAGGTGAGAAAATCTGCCAATAATCGCAGGACCCACCAAGGTAGAGGAGGAACTTTGTCACACCATCCTATATAATTTAAGTTTAAATTGTATTCCACATAAATCTTCCTTGTGGACTTTTATAGGATGGTTAAAAAAAACCTATAGAAAAGAGATCATCTTCTGTGAAATCATATAGCTTTTTAGAGTAATTTCTATAGAATCCTATTAAATTTCTATATAATAGTATTGGTTCCATTTTTATTAAATTCTATTGGGCTTTGACAAAAGAATGGTTTTTTAATTGTTAAATTAATGTTGGTGAAAAGGTGCTGAATTGACAGCCTTGGGATCCACCACACTTTATTTACTCACATAAGACACAACATACGGGCAATGCAATGCAAATAGTACACTGGTAAGCTGGAGTGAGTTCTCACAGAGATGAGGGCCCATTTAGTCCTTTATTGCTCTGCTGAAGCAGCCAATACTCATGTGAACTCTCATGGTGGCTTAAACTGTAGTGTATTTTGTGGGCACTTGCTCAGTAGGAAATGCAGTGAGACCAGCAAGTCATTTAGCCTAGCAGCTTTTGATCATTACCTATTGTTGCCTGTCTCTCTGTCGAACCCCGACACTATCTAGACTAATATTCAAACAGTGACCTAAAAGGTTAAGGCTCTGTATTCCTTTAACAGTCTCCAAAGCCATACAACTTTCCCCTTTCCCTCCCAACTCACCCAGTCTCCTCTGTTATCCAGCCAGACATGGGGCATCAAAAAGAAAAGGGAGATCACACAATTTTCAGGTCACTAGTTCATTGTAATATCCCAGCTGAAATAATAATTTCTTCCTGGGGTCCAATTTTTGGTAGAATAATAATATATTTGTATGGCAAATAATACATGCTAGCACAAGCACAGACAACAAACAAGTGTCTCTTCGATTTTGATTTAAAACCTTGGACCAATACAGGTTCTCAAACAGAGTGTGACAAATGATTCCATAAACAGAGAACATAAATGCTAAATGCATGAGCTCCAAATATCTCCAGTTCATGTTTTGTGCAGTCTAATATATCTCCAGAGTTTGAGAATAGAAAATGACAAGGAATATAAAAAGAACATAATCCGAAAGACATGCTGGCATGATGTTCTAAGGGCCTTCACTATAACCAGTGGTACTTCAAAATGAGCAATATCCCTCCCCATCCACCTGGTGATGTGATAATACTGTGGCAACTGCTCTATCCTTAACAACAACTAGAAAGCTTCCCAACTTACTGAAAAAGTTTTTGTCATTAGGTTAAATCAATAAGGAATAAGCATGCCATTAAGTAACCAGTTTGATTTAAGAGGACAGTCAGGAATACCGTTCAGTCAACACACTCCCCTTTAGCAATGGTTTAGTAAGATGTTATAGTCATCTTTTGCCCTCCACTAATTGTCACATTCACCATGACATATGAGTCAGCATACAAAGAAGAAGCAGCTGAGTCAATGACTAAAACTCCAGCGGCGGAAACATGGGCTGTATAGTGCCTTCATCTTGCATAGGACTCCCAGCACCATCTTTCTATATCATTTGTCCCAGATAACGTCAGTGACCACCTTATTCAGTGTCCAGCCAGACTTAATCTGAATGAGATCAAGATAACGGCGTATACTAGACAGGTGTTTTGTAATCTGCAGATGTTTACAGTTTGTTTCCTTTAGAGACAACCCCCCACCCACCCACCCGCAATGCTGCAGCACAACCCATATTCTGGGAGGTGAGTGCAGGGCCCAGCTGTGGCACAAATGCACAAGCAGGTTGTTCCTCACCAACATTGGCATTTGTGGTTGGATTATGACTGAGCAAGATAAGGGATTGTAACCCAGATTGTGAACCTGGCCTGTTATCTTTAAAACATGTAGGTGTATATGCAGTTGGTTAAGTCAATGCAATCTAGAGACTAGTTGAACATGCAGTAGCCATATCTATTAGTAAATGTTGCTGCTCTGTCTTTATTACCACCATCCAAGTGGATACATTTCTATTAATAGAAGAAATACAACCCTCTTTTTCCTTGGCATATCTTTCAAATATTGCAGATACAATCTTCAGGAATGGGCAAAGTGGAGACAAGTCTATTCAGTTGCATGTTACAAAGCAGACTGTGGCCACCCTTATTTGAACATCTGAGATGTGTTTCATAGAAACTGAGATGTGTTCCATAGGACACAATGCTTCAGCTTAATTCGTCCAAAAAGGCCACTCAGTTTCTCAGGTGGTCCTGCCATCTCCTCAGGCTGCACTTCCACTCTGGAAGAATAGCTGTTCTCTGTTCCATTTTATGTCAATCAATTACTGTCTGCTAGACCATCAGACTTTGAGGAGTTGCCACTATGGCCATAAACTGCGAAGCACCTAATACTGCATCAAGTTCCAAATGTAAACATATGCCATTGGTCTGCAGTCAGTATCTCTAAACAAACTCAGCAGATTGATAAAAAGTACTGCAGCAGTCAGTTCAAAGTCTGTGTCCCTTTGCTGAGCCAGTCACTGCTGCATTGAAGGATGACCCATAATCAGATTTTTGTTAGTGTTTCTTTCCAGGATTTCAGAGTCTTGTCAGCAAAAAGTGCTAAGAAAATGCTGGCATACAGCATTTTGTGGTTAATTTGGGTATTTTCATCTGATCTACCTTTTCTCTGCCTTCATTCCATGCACTTCCTTCCAGAACAGAAGCAAGCAAAAAGCATAACCATTTCCCTTTAAAGAAAATTTGCTGCATTTATTTAAGAAAGTCAAAAAACTACTGAGAGTGGAATACTGATGAGCAATCTCAAAGAGCTCTGTAAATAAAATCCAGACATTAAACCTGAGCTACACACTTGCAGTACCCAGGCACAGGACTTTTTTGGGCCAGAATCCTGATGCTGCAACACTACATTTACTAAGAAGGAATTTGCAAAATGTCAAGTTCAGTTTGGAAAATTAAAATACAAATTATTTAGGCAGTATCTAGATTCCCATCCTGAAGTATTTGTCTAGCCCTGGCTTCAGCCTTCCATTGGCAGAAGGAACGAGGAACTTAGTCATAGAACATTTATGAAGAGTTTACAATACATTCTATTTTTAAGCAGCTATAATGTGATCTTCCTCCAGATAAATCTCATAAGACCAATATATTGAGAGTCAGACTTACTTAGATTCCAAATAATCACTGTATGCCAAATTGCCACAATCATTTGCAAGTTCAAGTTTGCTGCAAGCCTCTCTTCCCTCATACAATGCTCTTCAGTCCTCCTAAATACAGGGTCTCTGTGTGCCAGTTATGCTGCTAATTGGAGATGAGTCTGAAAGAAAATCTCAAAGTCTCAGGACAAAGCAGAGACTTCCGCAGTGGTTGGCCCCCACATAGGGTGCTTTCCCTCGCCCATGCATCTCCACAAGTGCCAGTCATAATCTGGCCCTATATGAACAAAAACTACAGGCCAGATCCTCAGCTAATTTTAATGGAACTATGTCAATTTACATCAGCTAAAGATATGGCCCAATTACTGTCCATAACTATATTCAGTGATAGCTACCAAAGTGTTAAACTTTGAGGATTACTTAAACTTTATCTGTCTGACAGACACCTCAAAGTTCATCCAAGACTGCTTGGAAGAGGAGGCATATTTTCACGTCCACGAAGTAACTAATGTAACTAAACAAGGAGAAAATAATTGTTGATCATTACATTTCCCAAGGAAGTTTGAAGCAAGTCTGAATTATACAGCAGTATCACAAGAGGTGAAAATCCACCTGGTTGTCTCTCTATTCAGTTTCTTGTTTTTAATTGCAGCCTGGTTTCAACATTCTGAGACAACAACAAAGAAGGGGAAAATATGGTGGAAACAGCCCATTACAGTTTAATAGAGACAGCTGTTTCCTATATCGCAGTGAGACAAATGGTATAAAATAAGACCGTTTCTGAAAAGACATACTCTAATGTCTATTAATTGAATTATAGGTTCCGAGGCTCCAGAATTCCATTGAATTTACTTTTTCCTGGAAATCCAGTGGTCTAGTTTCTCTGATTACGTTTTTCACTTGGCTACTAATATTAGTAAGAAATATTATATACTCAGTTTTTTTCTTTTTAATAAAGACAAGGAGAATAATTTTTAATGTCTAATTCTTAGAAAACTTTAACATTTTACATTTTCCCATCTTTATTTTTTCTTAACTTCTCCACAAGAATGTTCTGCATCTCTGGAGATGTGCTGTTGAGAGAGCAGCACAGAGTATTTGAAAGGAACTACAGGGCTTAACATTTCATTTTAACACAGGTTTATGTGGCATCAGTTTCTAATCCTTGGAACTTCCTACCTCCATTATGGTAGCTTTTTACAGGCAAAAAAATACATTATTATTTCGATTGCAGTAATGCTCAAACACAAAGGGAGACACCATCCTTTCCCTAAGGAACATGCCATCTAAAATGAAAAAAAAAAATTTAAAAGATCTCATTTTGTTCCAATCAGGGAAAGCCTTGCAGGAAAGAACGGGCAGTTTTAGTTGCCAAAAATTTTCCTACGTACAAGTTTGAGAACAACTCTGTCTGTTATGTCATCATAGTATAAATATAGGGATCCAGTAAGTTCTCCTCTTCTACTGCCTGATATTTCATCAGGAGGTCTGTGAGGTCTACTCTCAGCCTGTCTTGGATTTTCTCCTCAAACTGAGTCAGAAAGACTCCCTTGTAGCAGCTCTTCAATGTCTAAAGGACACACCTGAGTATTAAAGATAGGCAAACCAACACTGTACAAAATAAGGATTCCCATTTCCTTACTCTCCTCCCCCACCCCCCTCACACCCCAGTCTGCACAAGTCTCCTGCTTTGAAGTCTATCAGGAGAATCTGGGCCAGTTGCCAATTTCAAATCTGGGAGACTAGGTGGAAGCAATGAGTTGGAGCAGCAGTGAACAGCCACTTTCTGATCCAGGCAGATTTCCACTAGGAAATCCCATTTAGCTAAGCCATCACTATGTCTTTCTACATAAGTGCAATATACCCATGTGAATGGGAAGGGAGGGAGGTGAGTTGTTCTGGAGCAACAGCTAGAAGGGCTAGTTTTGGAACATAGTTCTAAAGTGAGCTATAATGACATAGAAGCGGGTATAGTGCAGAAAGCTCAATAATAGTGACAGTCCTAGACTTTTGGCAAGTGCTGCTGCCTCCTGAGAGTGTCCTTAGAGCCATGATTCATGGTCCAATATCTACTGGACCATCCAGGGGTTCATTTCATGGGGTTGCACATAGGGAAAGTAGCCTCAAGGATCAACTAACATGCTCTAAACAAAAATCACAGAAAACCCAGTCACATACAATTGACAGTGATGGTGGCAACATTTATGATTTGGCACCATGACGGCCCCATCTCAGCAAGAGCCAAGCATTGAGGACAGGAAAACTCTGAATATTTTATAACAATCAAATTATAGTTAAATAAAAATTGAAAACAGTTCAAACAAGTCTACTGAAATTAAACACTAAGACAAACCATACAAGGATCATTATAAAATGTAGAAGTGGCCTAATTTGTTAAGTAGCTATGTGCAATGGCTATTTATCCATTACCAGAATTGTTCATTGCTTTATCAGTGATTTTTTTATTGATTTACTCTTTTACTTTATATTATTTTTAAAAACTGCTATAAAACTACAACCAAGCAAATGCAGCTGGTTAAAAATCTATGTCTATGCATAAGCTAGGAGATAAAATAATTCAAACATTAATCTCTCTCTTCAGGCTCTTACTGCAAAACACAACAGTAAATTGCAGGCAGTTCACCGTAAGGCTGTCTAAGGTGTAATGCTATAAAAACTTTGATAAAACTTTAGTACCAAATTTAAATCCAGTGACAGTCTCTATCACAAGGTCTTCATGCTCTGGCAAGAAATGGGTTTTGTTTAAGAGCAGCAACAAATTAATTAAAAGTTGCAATCAATAGCACAGCATTTTCAAACCATCACTGTTCATAGTAAAAGTGTGGTAATACTTCATATTAGAGGTATCAATATCATGTGAATGCTTTACATTGGACTTGTAATGCTCAAAGCTTTAACTGGAAGGTGAAACATAACTATAGAATAATTATAGATTACTTGGGCTTAAACTCTCTGCCCCTTCCAGATATACACACAGACTCTGAGCTCCCTGGAGGTGGGCTTGGTATAGGGCTTGAGTAAGGAAGAATCTTTCAAGCTACTGGACTGGTAGTGACGCCATTCTGCAGCAGCAAACCTTCAGTGTTCCCTAACATGCTGCTACATGCATTCACCATCTACTATCCACAGAATGAGGGAGACTGGTTTTGCTGCTGCAATCCTGAGGCTGTTCTGAAGCAATGTCTTTGCTTATCCATGAGCTGGGTAATGCTGGAAAGAAAATCTCCCTCCAGCTCCTTTGGAACCAGCTATATGCTACTTCCTTCTACTGTGGCTTGGTCCTGAGTAGAGGAAGGGGACAGAATATAAAATCAGGTAATCTGGATGTATAGTTATGTTATCTTCCAAGTGAAACCAGAAGATCTGCCAGGTCAGTATAAATGACAAACATGAAAAAATTATGATGTTACTACAGCAGATGCTTTCAAGACCCTGTGGTAATTTAAATACATGAGATCTCAGAGAATTCAGCATTTTGCAGAATCAGATCATTGAGTTAGTCAGTAGCACATGGCTCACCTCCTATAGTATGGGCAATAAAACTGACTTTCCAAGGCCCATACCAAATGAGCGCACAATTGGAATGAACAGCAGTGGTTGTGGTTTTTTTTTTAAAAAGGGTAGAGTAAATATACCTTCATCTATGGTCCCGAACTTTAGTACCAAAATCAATACATTAATCTTACTTCCAACAGGTGAAACCAGGTCACCCAGGGTATGTCTACAAACAGGGGCGGCTCTAGGCACCAGCAAAACAAGCTGGTGCCTAGGGCGGCCAAATCTAGGGGGCGGCAGGCTGCGCCGGCGGACCTGCCGCAGTCATGCCTGCGGGAGGTCCACCGGAGCCCCAGGACGACCGGACCTGCCGCAGGCATGACTGCGGAGGGAGCGCTCGTCCCGCGGCTCGGCTGGACCTCCCGCAGGCATGACTGCGGCAGCTCAAGCGGAGCCGCGGGATCCGCGAACCGTCCACAGCCGCGGGGGGTCCAGCCGGGCCACGTGGGACCAGCGGACCCTCTGCAGTCATGCCCGCGGGAGGTCCGCTGCTCCCGCAGCTCCGGGGCGCCTCCCGCGCATGACTGCTTGGGGCGGCCAAAACTGTAGAGCCGCCCCTGTCTACAAAGCAATTATATACACGTGGCTGGCCTCAAGTTAAGGGGGCTGTTTAACTGAGGTGTAAACATTCAGGCTCGGGCTTCAGCCCAAACTCTGGGACCCTCCCAGGCTCCATCCTGAGCCCGAATGTCTACATCGCAATTAAACAACCCCTTAGCCTGAGCCTGAGTCAGCTGATATGGGTCAGCCACGGGGTTTTAATTGCAGTGAATGAGTGAGTCAATTTTGAAGTGGATTATATGCTCTTTCTTTACCCAGATTATCAAAAGTCTGTCTCCCTAGTCATTAGAATAGTGTGTCACAACCATGCCTTTAGTTGAAGGTTGTCCCTAATTTCTCCGTCTCACAGAAATAAGGAAGGAACAATAACGGATGGAAGCAACAACCTTTACCCCCAAAGTAATGTGTCTCAACCCATAATGCTTCCCTCCTTTCTTGCATTATATTTTGTATTTAATATAAAAAGAATCCTGTGTGTGTGTGTATTAGACAAGGGTATCACAGATAGGGCCAGATACAAAACCCACTCAAGTCTGGGTCAGGACCGCCACTGATTTCAGTGGGCTTTGGATCAGACCTGTAAAGCACGCAAACATGGAGGAAAGAGAAAACATAGTTACATTGGAATTATCATAGTACATCAGACCCAAAGTCCACCTAGTCCAGTATCCTGTCTCTGACAATGGCCAGCACCATATGCCTCAGAAGGTGTAAGAACCCAGCAGTAGACAAATGTGGCATAATCTTTCCCATCCCAATAGGAAGACCCCATTAGGTCTCATGCTAATCTCCAATCGTTAGAGACTGACATAAACCCTGAAGCATGAAGCTTAATAACTCCTCCAGATTTGTTGTCATTAATTATTTTATCTCTGGATATTCTTGTTGTCCTATACATGTCTAGTCCCTGGCTGTACCTTGCTAAGGTTCTGGCCTCAACAGTTACCTGTGACAATGAGTTCACAGTCTTGCTATGTGAGAAAGTATTTCCTTTTATTAGTTTTGAATGTATCACCATTTAATTGAATGGCCCCTTCTTCTTGTGTTCTGAGGCAAGCAGAACAGAAGCTCTCAATCTACCTTCTTTATCCCATTCATTATTTTATATTCTTTTAACCAGATCTCCTCTTATGTCTCCTTTTTAAAATAAACAATCCCAATCTTAAAGCAGACAATTATTTTCTTATGAATAACATTTTGCATATATTACTCACAAAATATCTAGGGTTTTTTGGTTAAATATAAAACACTGCTAGCATTTTCAAATGTTACCAAGCTTACTCTTGGCTTCCAAGAAAACTTGAGAGTCAGATGTGCACAAAATAGAATATTGAACAGCAAAGGAAAAAGTATATGATAATTTTTAAAACATATTAAATGCACCTATCTATAACCTCAAAATAACATGCTTTCCTAAGGATCCTGCTAAATATTTGGCAGTTACTCATCTCCAATATTTATTCCTATTGAATTAATGTTGATTTTAAATTTTATTTTGATAATAGATAGCTTAGCACCTCCACCCACCCACCTACAAAAAATGACAGCATTTCAGCAGTTACCATGCTTTTGTATATGTTTGTACAGCACTCAGGATAATGGAGTTCCATTCTTAATTGGGGCCTCTCTATGCTACTGTAATAAACATATTAAATAATAGTACTATCCTCTTTAGATACACATAGCATAAAAACAGGTTAAAGGGTTTAGCTGTTGCAAAATTACACCTTCTGACTAGGAAGATACAGCTACCAAGGATACTCTCGAAACGCACCATGTTGAAGATTAAGCCATCTTAAAGGATTTTAATATAGAGGGCTAATTCATTTAAAGTAAGATTAAAAGATTCTGGTCCCCAGGATAATTGTGGCTGGATAAGATGGGATAAGAGTATGCATCAATTCTACAGGGTCAGTACTGTATGCTTTCTGTAGACAGCTGTTTGTGTTTATACAATAGTAGGCTTGTATAATGTTTATGCATTAAAAAATGCCCCCTGGCACATGGAAGAATCAAACAATGAAAAAATTAAAAGCAGGCAAGAGTCAAGGCAGGAAAGAAAACACAAGGAAGGGGCATGGGAGACTAACTTTTTTTAAAAAGAAAAGAATTGACAAGCTGGTTGGACATTCATATTTTCTGAGGAGCTTTTCATGTAATACAGGGACATGGTACACTAGGGACATCCAGCCACTCTAGGCAAATAAGTTTGTTGGACACACTCTAGTTGACTTATTTATAATCTTCAAGACGTCTGTCTCTTTAGTTGGTTCCATTTTCCGTATACTTGGCCTTCTGTTTCTCCATGCAATGCTAAGGATTCGGGATACCCTTTTGTATTTTTTGTTGCTCAGCCTGAGCTTCAGCTGCATCGCTTCAATAATAAAAGCAGCAATAAGTATCTTTCTCCTTCATATAATGCTTTCCTCCTGAAGGCTTCTAACACATTTAATAAGCTACCATACATACATGCAGATCCACTGAAATGCAGCCACCTGTGAGACAAAGCACAGCAAGGAACAAGCACTGTGCAACATTGAGGAGAAGAGGAAATTTTTGCTGAGGAAACTAGGACAAGCCCCTACTTTGATGGAAAATGTCTTTTTAAAAAAAAATGGTCCTGGAGTTTATTAGGACTAATCGAAGAGAGCAACAGTCATCTTCTAAAGGCCTTTCCAGTGAGCAAGAGCAGCACTGGCTAGCGACGGGGTAGATGGAGATTGATGCAGCTCTGCCTACTGATCTCTGGTCTGGCCACAAGCATCTTCAGCTGCACTGAGTCCAATGGCACCAGTAACGCTGCTGCCAAGCACCCAACTAGAACCCTGCTCTTTATCCGCTGCACTGCCAGTGTGCACTCCCAACAGCTCCAGGCTGAAGATGACCAGGAGAGTCTGTACAGCACTGCCCTCTTGTGAAAGGGAAACAAACCCTCCCACCCAAATAAAGCAGTAAAGGCCATGAAGGGCTCCCTGAGAATCCAATGGGACTAAATAAGGCCATCAGCTTCCTAGATAAACTCTGCAACTGGATCCACTGTGGAGCCAGGAGAATTGGGCAAGTATAATGTGCATCAAAACCTCTGGGAAGCACCTATTTCTACTTGCCATGATATTCCCCATCTCAGCCTGAACGGCAGGCTCAGTGACCCTTTCGAAAGGGATTTCTGTCCCCCTCAGCACTCTGTGCCCTATGTGTGGTGTGGGCACCCTGTGGTGACTCTCTACCTGGGCCCACATTCATAAAGAGACATACTATATTTTGTATCCTGAAGGAGCAGAGAAGATTTCAATTTTTGTTTCAATTTATATTTTATTTTAAAATATGACAAGAATAAGGGGACGACCAAAGAACAAAAAATGTAAACGATTCGGAAGGAAGGGAAAGGAAAGGAAGCAATAGGGGCAGGGAGAGGAAAGGAGAGTGATATTTCCATTTGGTAGGGATTAATCAACGGTTTCTAAAAATTTAGACCAGATCTTTTCAAACTTGTCTGGGATCCCTTTTCTCTAAAATGTTACCTCTTTAGCTGCCATGTCAGCCAAATCACTGAGCCAAGCATCTATCCCTGGAGGCAGCCTGCTCTTCCATTAAAGCAATATGAGTCATTTGGCTACATTCACCACTCTAAAGGATCAAGCTTTCTGTGAGCTGGAGAATTTCCAAGATGATGGGATATATCCCAGAACAGAGTTCTGAGTAGAAATGTTTAAGGAGGTATCCAGACCATTTTAATCCTCTTGCCTCCTTCTAGACAAAAGGATGGTATCCTAGGACAATCCCAAAATATATGAGCCCATGTGTCTCTGGGACAGCCACATCTCCAGCCACAAAGCAAGGCCCAAGCACTGTAACCTATGCAGGCACCACTGTGAACATAATACCATTTTCTGCAAGACCTTTGTTTTTAAATTCCAATCCAAACTACTTTCAGTTGTCTGGAACTCAGTTTACCTGTTCTCTGTTTGAAGTTGTTCCACAAACAGAAAATGAAGCAAAATTCTTTTAATAAATTTTGTTTTGAATTCTTTGTTAATCTCTTGGAGTCACAAGTCACTATGGACAATTTGTAAAGCTCTGTAAAATAGGTTAATTGAGCAATACTGCATAGTGTAGATAAAGCCCTATATTCTGTGTGCAAACAAGAATGTGCTTAGCAAATCAGGTAACTTTTGCACACACAAGTACTATTTCTACATGCAGTTACACAGTCTGGCAAGTTTACATATGTATTATGATTGATTCCCTTTTGTTTGTTAATGTATATTGCAATTACAGTATTTGTGTGGCACAATGTAATACTACAAAGGGCTTAATATTTTTATGTACTTCAGTTTGAAAATAACTCGATTTTGTATAGTCAAATGCTTTAATATGTTGGAACTTTTCACATCTTTAGAGTACCACAGAGGTCAAAAGAGATCAGAGACCTAGAGAGAAATCTGTTATAGTCATTTAAAATTATTAGGATACTAATTTTAGAATCTCTCCAAGCACTCAGAAATTCACTCCAAGCTTATCAAAAGCACACTGAGAAACAAAGTAATAGTCTCCCTCTTTCATTTTCAAATGCCAAATTGCTGTCTTTCTAAAAGTTGCCCTGTTCAAAAAAAATCAAGGTAAATGAGGAGAAATTCATGTGTCTCACAGTTTCATTATCAAAACTGGCTTATTAAGTTTGATAATTTGTCAGTCCACTAAGTGGCGATAATATCAGGCATGCACAGTAAGAGATCCTGAACTTTAATGCGTCTACAGTGTTTTACTTTGAAACGCCACATAGACATCAGCAGTTGTATAATTCATGCCACAAGGCTAAAATTCGCATCTTTGTTTTTATGGCTGAAGCAAACCACAGAGATGGAAATGGATGGATCTATTTCCATCAACACATCCTAGAATAAAACAAATAGAATACGTATTATATTCTCTAGAGTATTGGAAAGAGTTGAGACCCAAATCCTTTCAACACTCATGTAGTTCCTATCACTCGGACTCCTCATGGCCTTCAAGTTAAGCATATGAGTATTTACAGGAGTTAATCTAAAGCAGTGGTGCTCAAGCAGGGGTACGCAGAGATCTTCCAGGGAATACATCAACTCATCTAGATATTGGCCTAGTTTTACAAGAGGCTACATAAAAAGCACTAGTGAAGTCAGTACAAACTAAAATTTCATACAGACAATGACTTGTTTATACTGCTCTATATACTATAATCTGAAATGTAAGTACAACATTTATATTCCAATTGATTTATTTTATAATTATATGGTAAAAATGAGAACGTAAGCAACTTTTCAGTAACAGTGTGCTGTGACACTTTTGTATTTTTATGTCTGATTTTGTAAGCAAGTAGTTTTTAAGTGAACTTGAGGGTATGCAAGACAAATCAGACTCCTGAAAGGGGTACAGTCGTCTGGTCTAAAGCTCTAAAACCTTATATTTATTTTGCCAACTTAATTTGTTTTAAGGTGATTAAGAACTAGAATAACCCTATAAGATGGCTATTTAGAGCTGTTATGTTTTATTGCTATTTCTGGGTTCTTTGAATTATACAGCTAAAAACTGGAAAAAGCAATAAAATAGAACAAATTCTCCAGGATGTCCACAAGGCATCCTGGAAGTTGTGAACCTAGCGGCCCCCAGATTTTGGCTTATTTAGAAAACTGACCACTGACAAGATTTTCAACTGTTAGCACCTATATGCAGACCCAGTACAAATACCTGGCCTCTTTTTCTACAAGAGAGGAGGCTGGTGATAGCCCATACTTCCCCGCCACTAAAAAAAAACCAAAACAGTGAGGAACAGTCAAACGTAAAAGACTCCCATTTATACAGAACATATCAAGGCAAGCAACTAAATATTGACAAAATGTAAAAGTGCTTATATACAAATGCTAGAAGTCTAAACACTAATATGGGTAAACTAGAGTGCCTGGCATTAAATGAAGATATTTATAGGATAGGCATTGTGGAAACTTGGTGAAATAAGTATAATCAATGGGATATGGTAATATCAGTGTACAAAATATATAGGAATGCCAGACTAGGTCATGCTGGTGGCAGAATTGCACTATATTAAAAAAGCATAGAATCAAAGAAGGTCAAAATCTTAAATACTTTAACTGTACAATAGAATCTTTATAGCTAGACATTCCATGCTTGAATAATAAGAGTATAGGAGTAGAAATATGCTATCAATCGCCTGAGCAGAATTGACAGTAATTGTGAAATGCTAAGGAAGGTTAGAAAGGCTACAAAACAAAAAAATGCACTAATAATGGATGGTTTCAACTATTCTCATATTAACTGGGTAGAAGTCAAGTAAGGGAATGATGCAGAGATAACATTTCTAGACAGCATAAATGACTGCTTCTTGGAGCCCACAAGAGGAAAGGCAATTCTTGATTTATCCTAAGTGACTGACAGGATCTGATCCAAGAGGCTAATATAGCTGAATCACTCAGTAATAGCGACCATAATGTTATTAAATTTAGCATCCTCGCAGGGGGGGGGGGGAAATACCAAAAAAACTCCACCGCAGTAACATTTAACTTTGAAAAGGGGAATTACACAACATATAGTTAGATGGAAATTAAAAAGAGATGTCACAAGGGTAAAATGCCTGCAAGCAGCATGGAGACTACTTGAAATTACCATAACAGAGGCTCAGTTTAAATATATACCCCAAATTAAAAAAAAGACAGCAGGAGGATGAAAAGAATGCCACCCTGACTAGACAACAGAGTAATGGAGGCTGTTAGATGCAAAAAGGCATCCTTTAATATTTGGAAATCAAATCCTAATGAGGAAAATAGGAAGGAGCACAAACTCTGGCAAGTAAAATGTAAAAGTATAACCAAGCAGGCTACGAGAATTTGAGAGGCAACTTGCATAAGCTAACAGCAATTTTTCTTCAGTGCATCAGAAGCAGGAAGCCTGTCAAATTGACAGAGGGGCCATAGATGACAAAGGTGTTAAAGGAGCAATCAAGGAAGACAAGCTCATTCCAGAGCAGCTGAATGAATTCTTTGCATTGGTCTTCACTGCAGAAGATGGGGGAAGGTTGGGACACACATCAGAGCTATTCTTTTGGGGCAACAAATCTGAAATAGTGTCCCACATCAATGTGTTAATAAAAGAGTTTTGAGAACAAACTGATAAACTAAACTTTAATAAGGCGCCAGGACCAGATGGCATTCACCCAAGAGTTCTGAAGAAACTCAAATATGAAACTGCAGAACTACTAACTGTGGTCTACAAACAATCACTGATAACTGGAAGGTAGCTAATGGAACACTGATTTTTTTTAATTGGCTCCAGAGGAGATTCTGGCAATTACAGGCCTGTAAGTCTAACTTTGGTACCAAGCAAATTGGAACACATAGTAAAGAATAGAATTATCAGGCACACAGATAAAGATGTTTTGTTGGGGAAGGATCAACATGGCTTGCTGTAAAAAGAAGTCATGCCTCACCAATCTATCAGAATTTTTTGATGGAGACAACAAGCAGGTGGGTAAGGGAGATCCAGTTGATGTAGTTAGTTGGATTTTCAGAAAGCCTTTGACAAGGTCTTCCACCAAAGATAGGTCAGTGGTTTGAGCATTGGCCTGCTAAACCCAGGTTTGTGAGCTCAATCCTTGAGGGGGGTATTTAGGGAACTGGGGTCAAAGCTGTCTGGGGATTGGTCCTGCTTTAAGCAGGGGGGTGGACTAGATGACCTTTCAACCCTGATATTCTATGATCTCAAAGGCTCATAAAAAAACTAAGTAGTCATGGGATAAGATGAAAGGTCCTCTCATGCATCCATAACTGGTTGAAAGATGGATAACAAAGGGAAGGAATAAATGGTCATTTTTCACAATGGAAAGAGAACAGTGGAGTCCCCCAAGGATCTGTACTTGGACCTGTGCTGTTCAACATATTCATTAATGATCTGGAAAAGGAGGTGAGCAATGAGGTGCCAAAATCTGCAGACAATACAAAATTATTCAAGATAATTAAGTCCAAAACAGATTATGAGGAGTTACAGAGTGATCTCACAAAACTGGATGACTGGACAACAAAATTACAAATGAAATTTAATATCAATAAGTGCAAAGTAATGCACACTGAAAAAAATAATCCCAACTATACATATACAATGATGGGTACAATGATGGATACAAAATTAGCTTTGACCATCCAAAAATCTTGGAGTCACCATGAATAGTTGGTCAAAAAGGCTAACAGTTTATTAGGAACTCTTAGGAAATTGATAGAAAATAAGACAGAAAATATCATAATGCCACTATGTAAATCCATGGTGCACCAACACCTTGAATACTGTGTCCAGTTCGGATTTCCCCTCCCCAACATCTCAAAAAGGATATTGTGGAACTGGAAAAGTTTCAGGCAACATAGATGATCAAGGGTATGGAATGGCTTTTACCATGGACAGCATTACCACTGTCTTGTTGGGTTTAAGTTTCAGCTTTCAGTCAGTCAGATGGCAACTGGGTGATACTGCCCTCAGTCCCAGAAGTGAATGAAATTTAAAACTAGGCATTGTCTGCATATTGTTGACATCTGAAACTACAGCTGGTTGGAAAATGGGAAAACATTTTGTGATTTCTCTTCTTTTCCTGCCCCAACCCTCATTCTTCTTCAACATTTTAGAAACTCCTACCTGTACTTTACCAACTTTTACCCCATTCTGTATACTGGGATACAGAATCCCCCCTTTAATAAATTCATCCCTAAGGCCCCATTGTGTAATAGCAATACCTCATTGTGCAACAAGCGTACTCCTCCCAGTATCAGCTCTTGAAGCAGTCACAGAGATCAACACTCTTGTAACAGCCTGCCCAGCTTCCTGCAACTAAATCTTTTCAGGCATGAGTAAACCAACATTAAAAACAACTTCTAAAGTACAACAGCCTGCCACCTAAGCAACACCTGCTGTCAAAAACACATCACCACAGTGCTCTGCACAGTACACTGGCTATCCATAAGACATCCGGTTAATTTCCAGATAGCAGACTGCTTCATAGCCCTCCATGGCATTGGATCAAGTTACCTAAAAGATAACCCTTGGCAGTTGCATTCCACAGGAGCAACTCTCATCCCTAAGGGTTAAACTCATAAAAGTGGGAGTTAGAGTTTTCTCAGCAACTGGCCAAAGACTCTGCAATTCACTTCCAGAAGGGCTACAATTGACCCTAGGTCTCACCAACTTCAAGGCAAAATGCAAGGCTGTTTTTTTTCTCCCCCAAAGTAAGGGGAGGACAAAAGAAAAAGCTTTCCCACAGTGATGATACCTTAAAAAGAGATGACAGAAGAGAATAAAAAGAACTGTTCTCTTTCTCTCTCACACACACACACAAAATTATAGCAATCTCCTAGAAAGAGAAGAATATAATCCACTTGTTGGATCCTGTCTTGTGTTAGTCATTTTTCTGGTGGCACTAGATACTACAGCAATGGGCACGTGAAGGAGGGAGAAAGAGAAACATGTCATGTACCTTTAGAAAACTGAGGTTCTGAGGCTGTTTAAAATGTTTTTTTTCCCTAAAAACTAGTGCCTATTATGGCTCAAGTATTGAGCCACATTAAGAATTGGCTTTAGGGTTCCTTCTTCTTGTTTGTTGCTGGTAGAAATCAATGTATATATATTACACAAGTTAAATTGCACCCTCCATTTTGTGAGGAAAATGGCCAGTAGCAAATACCTTCTTAATCAATTTCATCTTGTCTTTACTTCTTCATTTGTTACAAAACAAGGGCAGTTACATTCCAGCACCTGAGAACATTATGGTTCCACAAGGATATAAGAATCATGTACGAGCAGTTTGAATCCCTAGAGTCTCCTTCTGCTCAAGGAAGGACAAAGAACTGGTAAAATAAGATTGAAGAGCATTATCTGGCAGTTGGAATGTGGAGTGAGTGAAATTCACATACAGTGACAGGAGGGCACTTTGGAAATTCCTTGCTTTTGTCAGGGCTTGGCTACACTTGCAAGTTGCAGCGCTGGTAGAGGCTTTCCAGCGCTGCAATTAGTAACCGTCCACACCTGCAAGGCACATCCAGTGCTGCAACTCCCTGGCTGCAGCGCTGGCTGTACACCTGGTCAGGTTGGGGTGTAGTGATTGCAGCGCTGGTGATCCAGCGCTGCTCATCAAGTGTGGACACACACCAGTGCTTTTATTGGCCTTCAGGGAATAAGGAGATATCCCAGAATGCTTTTAACTAAATTACTCTCTTTGTTTTGTTATGCAGCCTCTCTTTGTTTTGTTGTGAACTCCGATCGGAGCTGCTCCGGAGCTCCGTTGAACTGCTTATCTAAAAAAACAAACACTGATCACAGCAAACAGGAGCTATCTGTACCTGGCTGTGAACGATCAAACGAGAGGCAGGGAGTGAATGTTTGCTTGACAGAGAAACAGCATTGGATGCAGGCTGTTTGCAATTAAGACTAAGGGTTCGCGAACATTTTGTGATTTTTCAATCCAGGAAGCTAACACACAGTGTTGGCTCCAAAAATCCACTCTCTCTATCTTCCCCGCTCCCTGTCACAGTACACCACCCTCCATCCCCTCTTTTGAAAAGCATGTTGTTGCCACTTGAATGCTGGGATAGCTGCCCATAATGCAGCACTCCCAACAGCGCTGCAAATGTGGCCACACACCAGCGCTGTTCCTGCACAGCTGCATGACCAGCGCTGTAACTCCCAGCGCTGCAACTTTCAAGTGTAGCCAAGCCCTCAGTTTCATCTGAACTTTAGCCTTATTTGTTTATATGTTCAGTGCATGAGAATGAATCCATGAAAAGTGTCTTAAGAAATATTTGCATGTTAATAATTTCATTTTCTTTTATTTAGTAGCAGCAAACTTTGTGTTGGATTCTCTCAGGGATTTTGTTCTCAGTCCAGCAAAGCATTTGAGGAGGTTGGGATGACTCGTCAGTGCTTAAAAATTAAGCGTTTTGCTGTGTTGGGGCTTTTAAAACTCCACATAGGTTTATGAAAAAAAGCCATATAATATTAATTATTATTGGATTTTTGTGAAGAATCCAGGAATTGGCAGATCTTTCACAGTCAGCAATAACTCAACAGAAAACAAGACAGACAGAACTAGTGACATTTAAGAGCATATAACTCTGCTAGCGGCAGACGTTCAGCTGGTGAAGAAGATTTTATAGCACCTTTCTCATGAAACATGCAGCCTTGGGAATGATCATAATTGATAATCAGAGTGCAAATTTCTATGCTCAGCAGTGTCCTGTTGGATGCCCCCCAGCACTAAATTTGCCAGGGCTTTCATTTAATTTCATTTAGTTGGTTGGGAGGCAGGGTGAACTTGTATTTAAAATTAAGTGATCCTGATTTCAGGTGATACTGAAAGGTGCCAGAATGGCAGCCTGGGAGACTAAAATCCTCTATTTCTGTACAGAACAGGTGTAGCACAGGCAGTGTCAGCTTTCCCACTCTGGCTTCTACTAATCTGGCTCATCCATGGTCTCAAGTGAGAGAATAGTTTATCCTCCATAACCATTCAGTGCTCAGTCTCTTGGTTAAGATCACCTCAGAAGGGTGTCAATTAGAACCAGCCGTAGTGGCTGTTCTTGTAACGTGGATGGATATCTGGCCAATGGAAATTTGACTGAAGTTTTCGGATGAACAGTTTATTCACTGAAAAATGCATTTGTGGTCAACCCACAACCATTTGTGAATCTGACACAAAATTACCAAATAGTTTTTTTGCGGGAAAAGATTTTTCAAGACTTAGATGCCATTCACAAAAAGGGCAGAGGATGAGGTGGTAGTACCAGTGCCCTACCTATGACCTTTACCCCAGGGATTAGGGGACTCACCTGGACTGTAGAGGCCCAGGTCCAGTTCCAACCCCTGCCAGATGTGGTGATTAGGGCCAGAAACAATGGAAGTGCCCTAAAAATGTGATGGCCACTGGTACCTGAACTGTGGCCCTGCCCCCCACACCACCTCTTCCCCACGAGCCCCCTCCCCACCCTCCTGCCTCCCCTTCCGAAGGCCCCACCCCATTGTCTGCATATTATTGACATCTGAAACTACAGCTGGTTGGAAAATGGGAAGACATTCCGAAAATGGGAAGCAATGCCGTTCCCCCAGCCCCTGCCCTCATGCTGTCCCTTCCCCCCAAAGCCCCACTCTCACACCACCTCCTCTGCCCAAGACCCTGACCCCCATCACTCATCTTTACAGACAGTAAAAAGTGGGATAGTATAGCCCCCTGACCCCCCTGTTCTGGGACCCCTGATTAGGGCTCCCACCTGGGATGTGGGAGCCCCAAATTCAAGCTACTGCTCCAATGACAATGTATTTATAAAAAGTGGAACAGCTTCAACATGGAAGACAGAGAGGCCTAGCCCAGAATATCCCATAGCACAGTGGTTAGGGCATTCTCCAACAGGTGTTCAAATACTTTCTGCACTTTAGGCACAGAGTGGAATTGAGCCAAGGTCTCTGCCACATCTCAGAAGAGTGTCCTAAACAGAGCCAAAGATACTATGGTGGGGAGCTGCAGCAGCACCAGCTCCACTTCCTCTCTCCACATACACTTCCATTTTGTACTTTTAGCCCTTTAAAAAGTGCCTGAAACGAAAGATTTCAGGTCAAATGAAACATTTCATTCAAACCTCAATTTTCAGATTTGGTTTGACCCAACCCATACTTCCCCCAACCCTTTTTCTTTTTCTGTAGATTTTTCTCAACTGCCAGAGAACCAAAGTCAGTTATTTCCCCAGCTCTAATTCACACAGACCCCCAAGTATTCTTTGCCAGTGGAAAAGACCTTTGATTACTACTTAGTGCTGACCTGGACTAGAGATCTGGCTTTGAATCAGTGAGCCCTGGAATAGAGAGCCAGAAGGCTTCCTATTCCATTACAAATCATATATACAACCCCATTCCTCCTCCAGACTTTTACTGGGTATGTTATGCACTAGGTATGCTAAGTAGTACTATGGTATTGTAACTGAAGCACTTATGAACTTTGATCAAAGCCTTTTCAACATCCAGCAGTTGCTAATGGACTGATGTCACTGAATGGAACCTGTTCTAAACAAAGCTTGTGAGTGATGCACTGAAAGAGACAGCAAATGCCTCTTGATTTTACAACTTTACTCCCTTGGTCAACATCACTCCCTTTCCTGTGGCGTTCTCTTCCAACTAAGATCATTCAAGAGCACTTTTTATTTTATTTTTTAAAACTGACCATCACTACTGTCAAGTCACTAATTTTTAACCATATGTATCTGATTGTCTCCCATATAAACACCATTGTTGATAATATTTAGTCCTGCCATGCATGCAGGGGACTGGACTAGATGACCTCTCGAAGTCTCTTCCAGTCCTACAATTCTATGATTGTTGCGAGGTTTGTAATTTGTATCAGGTTAAACTTGGCATAGAATGGAAGGGGGAGAAATCATCTTTTGAGCAGTTCAGGACAAGGTTCATATCTTCCTGTATTTAATTATTTCATAGAATCATAGAATCATAGAATTCAAGATCAGAAGGGACCATTATGATCATCTAGTCTGACCTCCTGCTAGATGCAGGCCACATAAGCCGATCCACCCACTCCTTTAGCAAGCGACCCCTGCCCCATGCTTCGGAGGAAGGCGAAAAGCCTCCAGGGCCACTGCCAATCTTCCCTGGAGGAAAATTCCTTCCCGACCCCAAATATGGCGGTCAGCTGAACCCCGAGCATGCGGGCAAGACTCTCCAGCCATACCCTCTGGAAAAAGGTTATATCATATCATTGACCCATTGTACTATTTACCAGTGTGGCACTTAATTGACCTATTGACTAAGCCCGTTATCCTATCATACCATCTCCTCCATAAACTTATCTAGCTTAATCTTAAAGTCGTGGAGGTCCTTCGCCCCCACTGTTTCCCTCGGTAGGCTGTTCCAGTATTGCACTCCCCTGATGGTTAGAAACCTTAGTCTAATTTCAAGCCTGAATTTCCTGACTGACAATTTATATCCGTTTGTCCTCGTGTCCACATTAGCACTGAGCTGAAATAATTCCTCTCCTTCCCTGGTATTTATCCCTCTGATATATTTAAAGAGTGCAATCATATCTCCTCTTATCCTTCTTCTGGTTAAGGAAAACAAACCGAGCTCCTCAAGTCTCCTTTCATACGACAGGCCTTCCATTCCTCGAATCATTCTAGTGGCCCTTCTTTGTACCCGTTCCAGTTTGAATTCATCCTTCTTAAACATGGGAGACCAAAACTGCACACAATACTCCAAATGAGGTCTCACCAACGCCTTATATAACGGGACTAGCACCTCCTTATCCCTACTAGAAATACCTCGCCTAATGCATCCCAAGACCGCATTAGCTTTTTTAACAGCCACATCACATTGCCTACTCATAGTCATCCTACGATCAACCAGGACTCCTAGGTCCTTCTCCTCCTCCGTTACTTCCAACTGGTGCGTCCCCAGCTTATAACTAAAATTCTTGTTAGTCATCCCTAAATGCATAACCTTACCCTTCTCACTATTGAATTTCATCCTGTTACTAATACTCCAGTTTACAAGGTCATCCAAATCTCCCTGGAGGATATCCCGATCCTTTTCCGAATTGGCAATACCTCCCAACTTGGTGTCATCCGCAAACTTTATCAGCCCACTCCTACTCTTGGTTCCCAGGTCAGCAATAAATAGATTAAATAAAATCGGACCCAAAACCGAACCTTGAGGAACTCCACTGGTAACCCCCCTCCAACCTGACTGTTCCCCCTTCAATACTACCCTCTGAAGTCTCCCCTTTAACCAGCTCCTTATCCACCTCTGGATTTTCATTTCGATCCCCATCTTTTCCAATTTAACCAGTAATTCTTCATGCGGTACCGTATCCAACGCCTTACTGAACTCCCGATATATTAGATCCACCGCATTTCCCTTGTCTAAAAATCTGTTACTTTCTCAAAGAAGGAGATCAGGTTGGTTTGGCACGATCTATCTTTCGTAAATCCATGCTGTAATCTATCCCAGTTGCCATCGGCCTCATGCTCCGGAACCACTCTCTCTTTTAAGATTTTTTCCATGACTTTGCATACTACAGATGTTAAACTAACAGGCCTGTAGTTACCCGGGTCACTTTTTTCCCCCTTCTTGAATATAGGAACTACATTAGCTAATCTCCAGTCAAACGGTACAACCCCCGAATTTAGAGACTTATTAAAAATTATCGCTAACGGGCTAGCAATATCACTCGCCAATTCCCTTAATATTCTAGGATGAAGATTATCCGGGCCCCCCGATTTACTTCCGTTAAGTTGTTCAAGTTTGGCTTCTACCTCAGATACTGTAATGTCTACCCCCATATCTTCATTCCCATCGGTCCCTCTATCACTATTCCTTAGCCCTTCATTAGCCTCATTAAAGACCGAGGCAAAATATTCATTTAGATATTGTGCCATTCCAAGATTATCCCTAATCTCCACTCCGTTTAAAGTTTTAAGCGGTCCCACTTCTTCTTTCTTGGTTTTCTTCCTATTTATATGGCTAAAAAACCGTTTGCTGTTGGTTTTAATCCCCTTCGCTAGGTCCATCTCCACCCGTCGCTTTGCCTTTCTCACTGCTTCCCTACACCCTCTGACCTCAATAAGGTAGGTTTCTTTGCTGATCCCTCCCATTTTCCACTCCTGGTACGCTTTCTGTTTTTTCTTAATAACCCCTCTAAGACGCTTGCTCATCCAGCTCGGTATAAAACTGCTACCTACGAGCCGTTTTCCCCTTCTCGGGATACATGCCTCTGACAACTCTTGCAACTTCAACCTGAAGTAACCCCAGGCGTCATTTGCCTTTAGATCCCTAAATATGTTAGTCCAGTCCACTTCCCTAACTAGTCGCCTTAATTTAGTAAAGTTAGCCCTTTTGAAATCGTAAACCCTAGTCTCAGATGCACTATTGATTATCCTCCCATTTATTTTGAAACGAATTAGCTCATGATCACTCGAGCCAAGGTTGTCCCCTACAACAATTTCCTCAACAAGGTCCTCGTTACTCACCAAAATCAAATCTAAAATGGCATCCCCCCTCGTCGGTTCAGCAACCACTTGATGAAGGAATTCATTAGCTATCACGTCTAGGAAAAGCTGAGCCCTATTATTATTACTAGCATTTGTTTCCCAATCTATATCCGGGAAGTTAAAGTCCCCCATGATCAAGCAGTTCCTATTAGTATTTACCTCCTTAAAAACATTAAAGAGCTCTCTATCTGTCTCCAAGCTAGATCCCGGCGGTCTATAGCACACCCCAATCACTATCCCGGGTGAGGCTCTGGTAGTTTTTTTCCCCAATGTGACCATTGCCCAGACAGACTCTGTATTATCCATTGCATTGCTAGTTATCTCATTACATTTCACCTCATTATTGATATACAATGCTACTCCCCCACCTTTACCTTTGCATCGGTCTTTCCTAAACAGCACATACCCTTCCATACCTGTACTCCAGTCATGGCTACCGTTCCACCATGTTTCGGTTATTCCTACGATATCCGGTTTCAATTCTCGGACCAGGAGCTCCAGTTCCTCCATTTTGTTACCTAAGCTTCTTGCATTGGTGAACAAACATCCTAATTTTTCCTGTTGGGCTCCTCTCACTCTTTTCACCCAACTCGGTAGGGACACAGTACTTCCAGTATGACTTGTAGATCTAGTATCCGTCCCCCCCCTCTTCTTTACACCTAACCGTCCCCCTCTGGCTATATCTGTTGTTATCTTGTTGTTCTCACTCCCAATGTATAAATTTGGCGTGGAGAGCACCAGGACCTCTCCCAACCGTCTCCCCCCAATTTGAATTATTGTAGTACCTAGGATGTCCAAACCTGGACCAGAACCCCAATGTGCTAGGTGCTGTACAAAACACAGAATGAAATATGCATGGACAGCACATATTACACTGTGGTTGATACTAGAATACAAATAATAGATGAGACAACTTTTCTCTATTTGTTAATTGTATAGCAAAAAAAATGTTAGTAGCTTTAGATACTTTTGGCCTTAATGGAAGAATGGGTTAATTTTAAAAACCGAAGGGTCTTTTTCCTTGAAATAGGAAAAAACTGCAAATGACCCTGGTATTTCCTAAAGGCATCACCCAAATGGAGAAAGGACTCACATTTCAGCTAGTGAATGGCTTTTATCAAGATGTTAATTCTTATTGAGATTCATTATTTAAAATACAGCATTCTGTCATCAAAAGATGTCCAACTAGAGTTGGCTAAAAAAATTTGTTTAAATTTGTTTAAATTTTTTAAAACAAAAAATGGCTTTTTTCGCAAAATGGATATTTATGTTTGAAATGTCCATTTTCAATTTATTTATTTTTTAAAGATTTTTCATTAACTGAAAACTTTAGCCAGTCAGGTGTAACTTTTCAGTAAAACAAAATATCTTTGCCCAACCAAAAAGGAGGAAAAAATTACTTCTAGTAATTACATAGAAAAATGTCAATTAATTTTTTCATTCACTTTGAAATTTTCACGGGCAGACATTTTCAACTCGTGTGTTCTTCAGAGTCCCTGAATTTTTGCTTTTTTGTGAGTTTTTGAGGACGGAGAAGTGTTTCAACAGATTGGCTCCCAAAACCCAATTGTTGCTTTAAAATGTCCTACATTTAAAATTCCACATGAAATGGCTATGACAGTTATCACTGGCAGTTCTGAACTGAGGAGAGACTACGGAGAGGACTAGAGCTAAACACATCCAGATGGCCACAGAAGAAACTAAACAGTGACATACCATTCCACCAAACACATGGAAAAGGTTGGCAGGGGAGGGGAAGGACTGACCACTGGAATAGTAACTGAAACTACTTGAAATCTAGTTACTAATAATAATAATAAAAAGTTAAAGTTGATCATTTTTATTCCAGTGCAAGATTCTGGCTTTTCTAGCCTGCTAGGTAATGTGCAGAGGGGCTCAGTATACATGAGTTCTGAGGCTGGCTGACACAATCAAAATCCTTGGGGCCTGCTGAAAAATGTTTGCTGCATGGGTACCTTAGCAGCAGCTGTACTGCCACGTGGACACAGATAGCTCTGCATGATGTTGTAAGACAGGGGTAGGAGCATGCTCGGCCCCACAGATTGAGTCCAGTTTTCTTGTCTCCCACCCCAAATGCTCTCAGTTTTCATCAGAACAATTCCTTATTCTGTTTACATTGTGTATTGGGAATACCTGCTAGATTATTTGAGTTAGATGGAAGCATCTCCCCTCCCTATCTAGTTTACAGCCTGCCTAACAAGTTCTGCCAGTTTTCAGTAGAGAAGGCTAGTACCCCTGCTGCTTAAGCAATCAAACCCAAAGGAGGTTTCATCACTGAAGTTGCTCCAGTATTCCATACCACCCACATTGCTCCTCACCCAGGCACTACAAAGTTCACAAAGAAAACATGCATGCAATGTTAAAAAGTTATACGCACTCCAAAAGTACAGCATATCCTTAACAGGGTATTGTGTTAGGTCAGGCATTTTGGTCCTGGGCAAACCACTAATGACAAATTACAGAGAGGAACAAAGTTACAGAAAGTGACACATCCTAAAGGCACTTTTATCTTTTAGGTCAGTCCAGAAGTGAAAAGCTCTATCCGCCAGAATTTGCTCAGATCTTATCCCTTCTGAGGTCGGAGGATCTGGTGCTCACAAAAAAAATATGCTTCCATTTTGTAGACCCTAGTCAATAAGAGGAGAGGCACAAGGGAACATGTTACTTGTCCCCCAGTGCAGAAGAGTTGATTTTCAAATGCTCTAAGATTTAGGCATTAATACATTCAAAGATCCAGCAAGCAGAATGGAAATAAGAATTAATTAAAAAACAAAAACAAAAACCTACACAGTTAAGAGCATTTTCATGTGATTTATGAAAACCTGTATACATTTATAATTAAGTAGTCGTATGTGAACATTTAATGGCTCTTTTTTCATTTATTGCCCCTTGTAGGCCTCCCAGACAATGCCCTGTTCAATGTTAATGTGTCAACCCTAATGACTGTGTTGTTTAAGAGAAGCTCCATGGTGCCAACTACCTAGGAAAGCCCGTTCTCTAAAGAAGAAAACATTAATAACCAGTCCATTTTCATCTCCCTGTTATTGACATGCAGAAAAAAGCACCACTCGCTTTTAATAATAGGACTTCCTTTCATGCAAGATAGTGGAAGATTTCAAAGAATAAATAATTCATGGTCCTCCAAGCTCTGAGAATAAATTTGTTGCTTTTCTGTTTTGCTTTCCTTCAAGATATGACATATTAGGAAGGAGGGAGTGGGGGAACTACTTTGTGCTTCTGTGGGTATAAACAGCTCAGTGTTTTATTCTCCATTGCAAGAAAATTGTAAGATCAATAGACAAGAGCTGAAAAGCTTGTCCCTCCTGACAGACACTATGCCATCTAAATGTTCCTTCAAAAGATACAATCTCACAAACAGTAACAACAAAGGAACATTCAGCTGGTCCATTTTTGAGCATGCTCAGAGTAATCTCACAAGGGGATAAAACCACAACAAGATCTGACATCAAATTAATTGAACTTGATCAAATCTCTGGCTGACGACCTATAGTTCTGTCTGCATTCTTATAAAGTTTAGATTAGCCAACTCCAAAGGGGAAAAGGGAGATTGTTTTGCTTGTTGTGATAGTTTCTGTAAACAAGAAAAGAAAGTTGTAATCCATGCTGAATAAGGATGCAGCACACACCTTCTGTTAACTGGACTTGATTTACATGAGCCTAAAGAAGTGTAAAAATTGCCTGATGCAGTCACCAGTCTTGGTCGATGCCTGAAAATAACGTGAGACCAGACTTTCATTCCCACTAGGATGACCGGACAGCAAATGTGAAAAATCAGGATGGGGTTGGGGGTAACAGGAGCCCGTATAAGAAAAAGACCCAAAAATCGGGACATCTGGTCACCCTAGTTCCCACAAATCAAGTTGGCTCCTGGATCTCTTACAAGCTCAGTTCAGTTTGGATAAACATCCAAAATTCAGATTTGGAAGAATTCGTCAGAATCCTTTTGTCTGCAAATTGTGCTAGAAATCTTCTTAAATCAGGTTCTCTAATGAGATTTATCACAGAATTTAGAACAATAAGGTATCCCGTCCATCCTCCTGCCAGTGCAGGATTGTTTCCTACAGCATAGGTATTAATGCTTTGCCCAGTTATATTTTAAATAAATTAAGTAATAGCATTCTCAACATTTGTTTTGTGAGCTTCCACAATCTATTACAGATCACTGTCATCAGTCACAGATTACACACAGCTGTCCACATCATGGAGTAATACCCTTCAACATTATATTTTAAACAAGACATCCTTTTTCAGCACGACCGGACTGCATTACAAAATAATGAGCTTCTGGCTAAAGAGTGATTACTGGATAAGAGTAGTTTGAAACATTTAGTCGACCTATAGCAGGGTAATTTTAAGGCTAGAGAAAAAAAAACTTAACAGATGGAACTTTATATAAGTGATAGTGTCATCAGTTTACACCTCACTGCTGCAGGTAAATGATTTTCAGTAATACCGACAACTGAAGCCAAAAGAAATCATTGCCAATAATTTTTTTAATGACTGCTATTGTCAGTACTACTAATCCCCCTGAAGATCCCACTGAGATTATTGATCAAACAACTGTAAGATAATGCCACTACGAATACAGTCCACCATATAAAACAGCTTTCTGTTTCAAGGCTCACCAAATCAAACAGTGTGCCGGTACTCATAAAAGAGTGTTAAACTGCAGCGTCTACAAACATCACATTAGGAAAAGAGAAAGTGAATAAAAGAAAATGAGTTAGGCACAAATATTTTGACAGAGTGGATGCTACAGTTCATTCAATGACTGGGAGCAGAAAGGAGAGGGAAGAACACAGGACAGACAACTTACAGCAGCAGCATTATTGCTGTGGAAATCATTTGATCAATAAGGACTCTGAGCACAAATTCAGATATATTATGGGAATGGTACTGAAAACACAGTTTCTTGTTTATGCAAGAATGGCAGCTACGTAACAAAATGGGTTTGCTTGTTTTAAGGAGTTAATTTCACGTTCATGTGTGGGTTTGTGTTTGGTAAGGGGGAGAATGGTGAATGTTTTTTCTTTGTAGGTTTATTTGTTTCTTCTTTATTTCTTGTCTCTTTGCTATTTTTGCTGTTGACTGAACTGTGAGGGGAAAAAGCCAGCAAACATAATATTGAGCTTTTTTAGCTGAGTGCACTATACGCATTATTGATTTGGTATCACAGTGTGCATTCAGCAACATTTGCTTCAGTGACTTCTAGCTATAACAAAAATAAAAAGATGGAGAAGTGAAGAGAGAAATGTTCAATAGTGATTTTTTTTAAATCTTTTCCCATTTTTTCTTTATCTTTACATTTTGACTTTGTATCAAACAGAATTATATCCCATGTTGTTCTGTAAGACAAGCTCATCTAGAATGATCTTGATCTATTTCAAAGGTAGCATGATATGTATTGCAAGTACGGCTATGCACCCTACCACTGAACTGGAGAGAAGGCAGAATCAGTGCGCACTGAATAGCACCACCACAGTAAAAGCCTTTTCTAGCCCCCCTAGTACAAACTCAAGAGGAAAACTTAAAAAACTAACAAGAAGCTCAGCCTCACCCTTTATGTATTAAGGGCCCTGATTGTGATCCTAATAAGTCCTGTCAGGGGAATAAGGAGAAATTACATATACAGAGCCCTGCACAACCAGATTAGGGATGCCCATGATGCTAGTTTGGGACATTAGAAGAAAGACATGAGCTAAGCACCACTGATACTCCCTCCTCCAGTACATGGGTGAGGAAGGGCAGGAAATGAGAGGGATTTTGTATTTGTCCCTCCCACCAAGCCAGACAGACAGACAAGTGGAACAATTACAGAGTGAAAAAACAGTAAATTACTCTGTACAAGTAGCAAAGGAGTCACATTTCCTCCCCAGAGCAACTTCTGGGACAATGCACCCAATACTGGCCCATATTCAGAGTAGTTTGAATGCCCGAGGTGCTGTACCAAGCATGATGTGGTTCCATCCACAACAACCCAAGGTTGTGCTAAAACAGCATCATTTAACCATTAACGGTTTCATTTTTCCCAGGAAAGAAATGAAGAAACTAAAGCACTGCCTTCCTGGTCAGTACTATATACATTTCAAAGCAATTTGGTATCCAAAAGCAATAATTCAGAGTGAGAAAATATTGTGAGTAAAATTACCATGAACATAGGCACTCTGGCTTAGCACATCACTGGAATGTGAGTTATTCATTTAAAAATTAAATTGTAGCCTCTCAACCCAGCTTCACATACAGAATGAGAATGTATATGCAAGTTTTTAATTTACAGACTAATGAGGGAAGGAGGAAGAGAGAGGGAAAAAACAGGCTGATTCACTAGTTCCAAAGGGGAATCCATAATTTAAGACTGAGCTGCATGACAAATCAAGTCAGTCATTGTTTTCCTCCTTGGCTTCTGAGGCCAGGGCTACATTATGAATTTTTGCTGGCATAGCTCATCAGTCGGGGTATGATGAGATGAGATTTGTGACCAACATAGCTGTGCTGGCAAAAGTAAATGCAGTTATACTTGCAAAACTGTGCTTTTGCTGGTATGGCTTATTTTGCTCCAACAAAGGAGTTCAGGGGAGAATAAACTATGCCAGCAAAAGCGCAATTTTGCCAGGGTAGCTGCGTCCACACTATGAGTGCTTTACTGGTATAATATACTACTATAGCTATACCAGCAAAGCCTTCCAAGTGTAGACATGGGCTGAGAGGTAAAGCATAACTGAAGAGGCCTTTTCCTTCTAAAAGGATTGGGGTTTGGTAGGGCACTGAGTTGAAGTCTTCATGTTCAGTTTGGTGAGTTGCAGGGGCGGCTCTAGCCATTTCGCCGCCCCAAGCACGGCGGCACGCCGCGGGGGGCGCTCTGCCGGTCGCCGGTCCCGCGGCTCCGGTGGACCTCCCACAGGCGTGCCTGCGGCGGGTCCACTGGTCCCGTGGCTTTGGTGGAGCATCCGCAGGGGACGCCTGCAGGAGGTCCACCGGAGCCGTGGGACCAGCGGACCCTCCACAGGTACGCCTGCGGGAGGTCCACCAGAGCCGCTTGCTGCCCTCCCAGTGACCGGCAGAGCGCCCCCCGCGGCATGCCGCCCCAAGCACGCGCTTGGCGTGCTGGGGCCTGGAGCCGCCCCTGGTGAGTTGACTACAGTGGTTTCCTTCCCTCCTGCACTTGAGCTTTCCAAAACGTATATCTGGGTATAAGGAACTTTTCCCTTCCAGATATGCAGCTTGATCCTTTTTCCTTGCTTCCCCCAAAATAAGTTTTCTGTTCTGAATTCTAAACATTCCACCAATTTAAACAGCAGTTGAGAATTCTCAAATGGAAGTGCTACTTGAAAGTGGAGAAGTAGAGTCTACAATGGTCAACACTGGAAACTCTCCAACTGTTAGTGGATAACCTACAGCAACTCTTGGAGAGTCATTTTCCCTGAGTTTTGGACCGAGTACCCAAGGGACTCTTCCAGGCTCCATGACAGGAGACTCCTCAGCATCCCTGGTAGTAAATTCCTGCTCTCCTTTCAAAATTCTGTTCAAACAAAATGGGATCCTTGCCTTCTTCCCCTTCCATATGCCAGTAATTTTATATTAGATCTCCAGCTCCTGTTTTCAAGATATATTTTTTCCAAGAGAATGTAAATCTATTTCCCCGAGATCAGAAAAATTTTGTCTCTTAAATTCTCTGTCTTTCATGTTACCAAGCCTCATCTCAGTGGCAGACATTTTTGTTCTGAATGTATCGATGACCACAGTAGACTTCAGTTCTCCAACTTCATGTAGTACTTCCATTTAAGATTTCTTAATTTCTTTTTTAATCTCTTTTAGACTGGGCCTCCACATGTTACTATCATAGAAAGCTGTCTGCAGTAGCAGTCAGTAGCTAGGCTCCAAGTATGGGTCCACAGACATTCCAAAGACATTCCTATTCCTCAGGTCTTTTCTTGGGTTAAAAATCCTTAAAGTCTCATTCATTCTAGTGGCTTTGTTTTAGGACTGCCCTTTAAAAAAGCACATACAGAAAGAGTTCTGAAGTAAGTGTCTGAAGACCAGCATCTCTACTTTCCTATTTGCTATCATAGCATGAAAAATCCCCTGCTCATTTATATTTCTAAATATACTGGCTGCATCCACAATGTTCATATCATTTCTGCCAATGCTCACCTGTTCAAGTTTATTAGCAGAAATATTTGTGGAAAGCCAAGTTTGAGTTTGCAAACTACTCAGACAAACACATTTTCAATGCACCTTCTGGAAGCCTGATTATAAAAATTATGTTCACTAGCCAATGAATAGAATAACATCACATGAGTTACATGACCAATCACAGCTAAGCAACACTATTCAAACAGTAAGCCATACAATAAATATTTCTTGAAAAATGGCTGAATAATTTCAAACAACAAGTATACTTGAGAAAACAACAATGTATTCCTAGGCAATCCATGAACAAGAAGAGACCAAATTCAAATACATTATTAGTTGCATGTTATTTACTCAGCTGTACACACATTTCCTTGTTCACTAACGTTCCATCAAACAGTCAATAGCTTTCATATGGTGGTGCAATCCCTCAAGACTTCAGTTCCCAGGGGATGATCAATGTTAAGGTACAAATCAAGTTAATGAAGATCAAGTGTGCTATCCAGTGTATGGACCACACTTTCAGTGGTTTAGGTGCAGGGGACTACAATCTCCTCCATTTTATGCACACTGTTTTGATGGAGTTTTCTAGTCAGGATCTGTGTAACTCAATAAGATATTTACACACCAACACGTGGATGTGGATTCTTGGCCTGATGAAGTCAGAGAAATACGGCCATTAACTTCAATGGGCTCAGGATCAGTCTATGCATTGTTTCTCTATTAGCCTAACTGCTTCTAGGTTCAAGTCAGGGCAGGAAGGTATTTGGTTGCTCTGTGTTTGAATGATTAAATAAGAAAAAACGAGGGTGGGGGGAGAGGAGGGTATTCTGAATAGCCTAGGAGAAGTTAGAGACTTACAAAAACCACCTTTTTTCCCTGCAGCTATATTAAAAATAAAAGGAATAGTGCTGGCAATTTACCAGAGTCAAAAAAGAAATCCAAAGGATTTCTCCTGAATGATCTAAGATTGTAAACAGGAGTTGGTAAATCTCTTCTTTAGATAAGAATTAGTAATAATTTAGGATATTTGAATAAAAGTATTTTGAAGCATTTTTCCTTTATTTATACTGAAAAGATGCTTCAAAATACTTTTTTGTTTTCTGTTATAATTTCCAGCTCATCTTGCTTTTTCATTGTTATTTATGTAAAGGAGAGCTGAGTGGAGCTAAACTTTTCTCTTTATAAATTTCTCACCTCTAATTTCTATAAAATCCTTGGGGGAGGGTTGTATGCACTTAAATTGTAGTGTTTTATGTTAGATTTAAGAATAAACTTGTTTCATAATTTCTTCTCATGTTCAGACCAGTCCTTTAACTTCAGTGCAAGTTCTGGATGTGCAAGGAATTCACGCCTGGTCCTCTGACGCCTGCTCATTATTACTATAAGAAACCTTAATTAAAGGAGGAGGTAAGCAGTCTGACATGAGCACCCTTGAAACATGCCATTACAACACTTTACAGAGAACAGAGACAACCCTTACCCTCAAGCAAAGTATACAAACAAATCAGGGGTTACTTATGGCAGCAGAATTAATAATTAAATGTACCTTCTAGAATTAGAACAGGGAGACAGAGTTGCAGTTGGCTGGTAGGTCAGTAGCACCTGGCTGTTAGATGTTACCCTCAGGCTCCTGGGAAATTTCCAATGTGTCCTTCAGTTGCATAAAATGTGGGTATATCCATTTATTCCTGCTGTATGAAATTAGAAAATGGATGAACTGATGCGGATGATAACAATAGTAAGAGGAGTTACTGATTATCAACACACCCATATAAGATGGTCTGACTGGTACAGGGAATGTTAAGATACTGTTTCACAGCTATTGTCTCTGCACATACAGGCTCAGATTGTCGTTTCTCATTGTATGGTCAGAGGAGGGCCATCAAGACTCCTTGCCCAGTTCAGAAAAGGGCCAGGACATTTGCAGTCCATTTGTTTCAGCGATCACTCCCTGGGGTGCAAACCACCCCAAAAGGGACAGAGAAAGGAGCAAGGCATGCAGCAGAGCTGGCTGCGTGTGGAGTGAGAAACAGGCATAGAGGATGGTGTAGCTTTGGCACTCCTACCCTATATACCCAAGAGTTGGTAGGAATTGTAACTCACTGAGATGCAATCTTTCCCTGCACTATCGCTTGGGCAGTGCAATGCCATACTGCAACCAATGCAGGCCACTGCTTTTAAAGCAAAATCTGTTCTACAGCCACAGTATCTTACAAATATTTCCTTGTAAGTACATTCGATGTTATAAAACTGTAAAAGTGGTCAAATGTGCTCATTAAAGAATTCTTGTATTTTGGGGTGCCTGGATCTGGTTTTAGTTGGAAGCGTACATCCTGTGTACATTCCCAAAGAAGAAAAATCTACTCAATGGAGATTGTTTCCATTAAATCTCTTCATTCACGTATGTACTCCAGTATAATAATTTTTATTATTCTAGTCAGGAGTCTATGCTTTAGAGCATATTCTGGACTGCAGTTGGTAGGTGTAGAATAGTAAGTGCTAACTAGTCACCTAAATATCACTTCTGCAGAAGAATATGTTGCATAACATTTAAAGTGTGAGAATTGAGACTGGCAAGCAAATTGTCTAGATAACACAGTTCAAACACCTGTGCCAAACAAACTGTGTGTTTTCCTCTGGGCAACAGTATTGGAAACAAGAAACCTGCCAACAATTTCTTTTGCTGAATTCTTTACCTAATTTAATTCATTTTTTTCCACCCACTGCTGAACGTTTCTAATCTGAAACAAATCTAAACCAAGACATAGGCATAATGAGGAAGCCTCTCCAGAGTCTGGAACAGTGGCCATAGCAAGAGATCATTGATAAACTCACACCACTGTTTCTATGTTCATTACCAATGGGGTTTTATCAATTTAGACTCTGAATTGGAGGATCTTCGGTTTCACAGATGGAAGAGACACTGGGGGAGTGACACTCTTCTCAGTAAAGCTGTGAGTATAACTGATTTTTTCTTTTTTTTAGTTCACTGGCAGTTCCAAAAACTCAACAACAACACAATCAGGGGTTTGGGTCAAACCAAAGCCAATTTTTTTTAGAATTTTCAGCAAATCAAAAAGTCAGAAAAAAATGATTTTTTGGACAAACAAAATGTTTTGTTCGACCTGAAACAAAAACATCTCAAGCATTTTTATACAAAGGCAAAGGAAATGAAGGGCTAGATTCATAAAAACAATGGACAAGGGAAAAGTGAGTGCATACTCCTTATACTCAATAGCCCAGTTGTTAGGATATTCAGTCAGGATGTGGGAAACCCAGGTTCAAATCCCCACTCTGGAGCAGGGACTTTAACCAGGTCTACCCATGCCTAGGTGAGTGCCCTAGCCGCTAGGGGGGAGGGCTCTCTGAATCTCTCCTCTTGAAGCTGTTGTACTTCATATAAATAATTAATTATTCATTGGAACAGGACTGGAAGCTGGGTCTCCCCCTTACCAGCTAGCTATTGGACTATGGAATCATTCTCGCTGGCCAATGGCTATTCAAGTATTTTATAGAAAGTGGAACAGCTTCAACAGGAGAGACTGAGAGAGACCCATGTCAGACTGCCCTACGCCTGCTGCTTAGGGCACTCACCTGGGAGTGGGTAGACCTGGGTTCAAAGTCTCTGCTCCTAGGATTTCAAACTGGGTTTCCCATAACACAGATGAGTGCCGTGCAGCTCCATCTCCTCCTCTGCAAATTTGCCTAAATCCCCTCGTGAATCTAGACCTCAAAATAGAAACGTTTCATTCTGGAAATGTCAAAACGTTTTATTTCGACATTTCTGAAATCTTTTCTCTTTTCATTTCAACCAAAACAGTTCCACCAAAATCTACACAAATCCCCAAAATGTTTCAGTCGACCCAAATATGCAGTTTTTGGTGAAAAAAGGGTTTGGATAAAAAATTGTGCCCAGCTCTACTTCTCCAAAAAGAACAAAATAAATAAAATGAGAAGGTAAGATTAAGTCTAAGGCCTGGTCTACACTAGGACTTTAATTCGAATTTAGCAGCGTTAATTCGAATTAACCGTGCACCCGTCCACAGGAAGCCATTTAATTCGACATAGATTGCTCTTTAGTTCGAATTCTGTACTCCTCCCCGACAAGGGGAGTAGTGCTAAATTCGACATTGCTATGTCAAATTAGGCTACGTGTGGACAGAAATCGACCTTAGTAGCTCCGGGAGCTATCCCACAGTGCACCACTCTGTTGACGCTCTGGACAGCAGTCCGAGCTTGGATGTTCTGATCAGCCACACAGGAAATGCCCAGGGAAAATTTGACATGCTCCGGCACCTTGTGGATGTTCTGCAGGACCGCAGGCAGGAGGACAGAGCCCCCCTGCACTGTATCTGCAACCGCCCTCCCCTGCCACAAAGTCCAATACCCCCCTCACCCAAAATAACAAGAAGGAGGGGCGCCAGGGGCCGTGAAAACTGTCACTGCACCCCAGCAGAGTGCTCAATTACCCAAAAGCTCTCAGTCCATAAATTTTGAGAAGTCCTTCCCTTCCTGACTCACCCAAGCCCAAATCCCAGTTTCATCCCCCAACTGTGTTGTTGAGTATTAAAAGTAGTTTGCTGTTAATTACTGTTTCCGTCATGTTTCTTTGCAGAAGACTTTGTGTGAAGGGGGCTGGGGGGTTGTAATTGCATAGGACATTCACCATTACCAGGGTACAGACATGGGGGCAGGATCAACAGCAGGTCACACACAGAGTGCAGTCACTAGGCACCCTGGTCAGTCTGTGAGGTGTTTTTAATGTTCTGTTCATAGGCGGCAGGTGCCCTGCTCAAGGTATATTCGGAGGTGGGTCTCTCCCCCGGCCCTGCCTGGATCGGGCCCTGGTCCCCGCGGGTCTCCCCCCGCCCCGCCAATTCCCTGCCTGGGGCAGGTCCCAGCCCCCACCTGCAACCCTGTCCCCAGCATGTCATCTCCCCCCCACTCCCGCCGCGCTGCGTCCCTGCCTGACAGTAGAGCGGCTACCGGCAGAAATGCTGTCTGCTGCCCCAGGGTCCTAGCACCTGCCATCCACAAATGGCAAGGCAGGCTGCCCTTACCCTGCCCTTCTACCGTAGCCCTGAGCCTCTACAATGCCCCAAACCCTGAATCCCAGACAGAGCCCTCATCCCCCTACACCTCCTCCCCCTTCCCACCTACCCCGCACCCCTTCCTGCAAACCCACCCCCAGCCCAGAGCCTGCACCTAAACTCCGTCCCAAACCCTGCACCCCTCACCCCTTCCTGCACACCCACCTGTAACCGTCCTCCCCCAGAGACCGCTGTAGGAGCAATAGCCTATCATTCCTGGAGTCTAGAAGCGGTCTCTACATCACTGCACACCCGACCCACCACAGTCTGCGTCCCAGTTTCAACCCTTTAACGCAAAGTCATTAATAAAGGAAACGTAGTTAAGTAACAATGAAACATGGATTTTATTTTTACACGTGTGTTTGAAGGGGGGAAACGGGGTGAATGGGGTATATAACTGCAGAGGATAATCAACAGTAAGTGGGTAAAGAAACAGGGGCAGGTTCAGCTTCTCTGTAAAGAAACTGAATAGTCACAGGTCACGCTGCTCGCTGAGGAACCTAGCTTTCAAAGCCTCCCGGATGCACAGCGCTTCCCGCTGGGCTCTTCTAATCGCACGGCTGTCTGGCTGAGCGTAATCAGCAGGCAGGCGATTTGCCTCAACCTCCCATCCCACCATAAAGGTCTCCCCCTTGCTCTCACAGAGATTGTGGAGCACACAGCAAGCTGCAATAACAATGGGGATATTGGTTTCGCTGAGATCTGAGCGAGTCAGTAAGCTCCTCCATCTCCCCTTGAGACGTCCGAAAGCACACTCCACCACCATTCTGCACTTGCTCAGCTGGTAGTTGAAGAGCTCCTTGTCACTGTCCAAGGCGCCATTATAGGGCTTCATGAGCCAGGGCATTAGCGGGTAGGCTGGGTCCCCGAGGATCACTGTAGGCATCTGCACATCCCCAACATTTATTTTGTAGTCCGGGAAGAAACTACCTTCCTGCAAGCGTCTAAACAGACCAGAGTTCCTGAACACACGCGCATCATGAACCTTGCCCGGCCACCCGATGTTGGTAAAGCGTCCCCTATGGTCCACCAGTGCTTGCAGCACCATTGAAAAGTAGCCCTTTCTGTTAATATACTGGCTGACTGGTGGTCCGGTCCCAGGATAGGGATGTGAGTCCCATCTATAGCCCCACCGCAGTTTGGGAATCCCATCGCGACAAAGCCAGTTATGACGACCTGGACGTTTCCCAGGGTCACTACCTTTGAGAGCAGGAGCTCCACGATTGTGTGGGCTACTTGCATCACAGCAACCCCCATGGTAGATTTGCCCACGCCAAAGTGGTTCCCTACTGACAGGTAGCTATCTGGCGTTGCAAGTTTCCACAGGGCTATGGCCACTCGCTTCTGCACAGTGAGGGCTGCTCGCATCCTGGTGTCCTTGCGCTTTAGGGCAGGGGACAGCAAGTCACATAGTTCAAGGAAAGTGCCCTTACGCATGCGAAAGTTTCGCAGCCACTGTGATTCATCCCAGACCTGCAGCACTATGCGGTCCCACCAGTCCATGCTTGTTTCCCGGGCCCAGAATCGCCGTTCCACAGCATGAACATGACCTATTGCCACCATGATCTTCACGGCGCGGCGTACTGTGCTTTGTGAGAGGTCTGTGCCACTCTGTGACTTCCTGTCCTCACCGTGCTGCCGTTGCCTCCTCGCCCGATTTCTCAGCATCTGACTGTGGAAGAGGTGGACGATAAGGTGCGAGGAGTTGACAACGGCCATAAGTGCAGCGATGATCGCAGCGGGCTCCATGGTCGCACTGCAGTGCTGTGGCGTCCACGCTGTCACTGACAGAAAAAGTGCGCGAACTGATTTCCCGCCGGCGGGAGGGACTGTTGAATTCTGACAGTTACCCAAGACCACCCTTGACACAGTTTCCCCCCCAGCATGCATTGGGGGGAAATCCCAGAATTCCAATGGGCAGCGGGGAGGGCGGGAACTGTGGGATTGCTTCCCACAGTGCACCGCTTCCAATGTCGACGCTTGCCCCGTTAGTGTGGACTCACAAAGTCAAATTAGTGTCCTTAGTGTGGACACACAAATTCGACTTTGTAAGGTTGATCTCAAAAATTCGAATTAACTTAAATCGAACTAATCTGGTAGTGTAGACATACCCTAAGTGTGCATCCGGTGGCAGAAGTTTACATGTCTATGTAACATCTGCAGTGTGGAAGTTTTCAGCTATAGGCCAGACCCACTCCACTGAAGTCAAGACTGAATCCTTAAAGAGTGATGGTGAATGCTAAAACTATAGCATATCTTGGACAAAATAAGTCCATACAGTTCTCATTCTTTCACTGTTGCTCTTGCCTTGTTTATTCTCTGAGGTGCTAAAACACCCTCAATTCCCAATCCCAGTAGCCTCAAAACTTTCACCCTGTAGCTATAGCACACTTAATGAGGTGATTATAACCTTAAAATCATTCCCAATACTATATGATATCAAACATAGGATTAAGGTTTCATTGCAGGTTTAACAGAAGGCGACACTGGATTGTAAAGAAGAGTGCTCTTAGTCAGACACAATAGACTCCAAAATTACAAAGGTAATTATGAAAAATTGCTAATAAAGAAAAGTTTGGGGAGGGGGAGTTTTGTTTACCCCATTATGAAAAACATTATTTAACACAAAAAGAAAGGGTGGGGGAGAGTAATCAGTGATAAACTTTGAATTATTATTTAGAAGATAGAGATGGATAAATCTCTAAAAAGTTTTATTCAGATTGGCACCAAAAAGTTCGGATGCTTACCCAAACCTTTTCCTAGCTATGACCATGAATCTGAAAACAAACATTTGTGTAACAATCTGTATGTGACCAGACCCATTCAGTTCAAAGGACAAGACAGAGACTATAACTTAGCTGTATATGCAGACCATTCATATGGAGATATATAGTTGAGTAAGGTGCTCAGAAGCCAATGATGGATATTGTATGATCAATAGAGATTCAGAATAAATTCAGAATATCAGTTCTAGCTATGGATAAATAGTACCTTAATTGTATTTGCAGTCTGTGCACTGCCAGCAATTTTAGTTTTCTAAGATGTAGATTTGTGAACACATACTATTATGTGAGCAAGTTTCCTGACGTCTGTAGAGAACCTGTATTATGTAACATACGGATTTGTGCATATATATTACAATCACTCCCCAACTCTTTGGTCTATATGGTGGGAGCGCCCAAGCCACACCATCCTTAGGCCTACTAGCCACTCCATGCCCAGCCAGCTCTGTTGCATGGCTTACTCCTTTCTCTGCCCTCTTTATAAGGAATGTCAGATGACAGATTTGCTATAATAATAGGCAGACAGAGGGTGGGAAGGGTTGGTTTGTTTTTCATTACTCTGCTAATTAGATATGTATCTAATGAACGTTAATCTCCACAATGGTGACTTTCTGTATGGTGCAAGAACAAGACATATTACATTAGACAACACACCACTACAGTAATTACTAGAACATGAGTTGCCTCTGAGAATGGAAAGCTCAGAAAAAGAGAATTATGCCAGGGGGTGGAAATACTCACTTGCAATCTTTCTCCTTAAGACTTCAGCATATGCTGTAATGGATACCGTGGCCATCATACAGACTTTCAGCATAATATGGTATTATATTTATCAGAACTACGGTGTATATGACTGATCATTAATTCATTTCCTATGTGACAATGAATATTCAAAGGCTAAATATAAGGCCCCCTGTTAATTATGCAGGAAGATGAATTATTTCATATGTTAGTTGTATCAAAACCAGTTTCACCATCTGTCAGAGATTAATAGGGAAAAGATTTAGAAGCTCTAATGAATTTGTCACACCTCTTAATGAAAAATGACTTAGGTGATGACAATTATTTTCGAAGGAATATAAATAATAAATATGAATGTTACCTTTTGAACTAGACCCAAAAGTTCAATTTTGAAATAAGAAAAGTGGCAGGGGTATGAATTGAGAGCTAAGGTAGCTTTTCTTCCTTGTTTGTTAGTTAAGGAAAACAGCATATTAAAGCGGCTCCTTCTTGGACCTATGTGCATAGCCCTATGTTTTCTAATTTGAATCTAAGCCTGTTTTGGGTCCTTTTCTATGGGGTTTCTCTCTGTTCAGTCAAATGCAACTTAAAATCCAACAAAAGCTGATAGGCCAATATGTAAGAAAATGCTAAATTAGTATCACAGCTGCTCTTTACCATTCTTAAAGGGCTAACAGATTGTTCTGTTTGGTTTACAAATGTAATTTATTTTTTTCAAATCAGAGCAATCATACATATAACAACATCGAAAAAATACCAAACACAAAACTATACTCTGGCCCTTTAAAAAGGAAGAGCAACTTCCATCCAGAAAGCAGAGATAGATAATTCAGCACTGAATTGATACCAAGATGCTAACTCTACACTTTCTAAACAAGTCAGTCCTAAGCGTTCCACTATCTTTTTGATTTAGCTAATTATTAGATTATAAATTATTAATTATTATTAGTAGTAATATTACCATAGCACCTAAGAGACCCAGATTTGATGTCAGCTTTTCAGCAGAAATTTTTAGATCAGGCCTGTCAACTTAAAGGAATTTCTTTTTTTTTTTAGATTCACATGTATTACCCCAATATTAAACTTAACTCCCCACACTCTCTTCCTCATATATAACAAGTCGCTAACCAAGAGCACTTGTTTTTCCCAATCATTTAGTTTAAAGTTTTAAAGTACCAGTGACATCTCTAACTTTTGAATTTGTTGCCTTCTGACACTAGGCATTCCTAAACTCTAATCTAGGCTCTGACTTAAGGACCTAGCATAATATCATGGAGACACATTCACCAGATTCCCAGGCATGAATCTCAGACAACCAAAGAACAGAGACTTTCCTCAGGTTTACACTGAGTCAGATGCATGCTAGAACAGGATTTTGGGAGTTTAGTCAGCATTGATACTGTTCTAGGCACCTTTGACCAAGTTTGAAATACAAAACCTAGCTACAAACATGGCTAGACACATACATTGTACATGGTATATTTATATAGCCATCAGGTTAGATTTACAAATCTTGAAAATTATATTCTTTCATCAGGCTTGAATCCTGCCATCAGAATTGATTCCGATAAGATTTCCACAGCAGATCTATATCTGTCTTCATTTAGAATCGGAAGAAGCTCAACCTGAGTTATATGCGTGCTAATAGTTAGTTTTCCCACCACACCTACCCTCATCACCAAATACCAACTTGCATATTTAAAGTAATCTGACAACAAGATATGTTTGTTTATATATATATATACACACACACACACACAATTTTTCTTCATGATCTGTCGGCTTTTCCCTAATGATCCCATTTCTTCATATTTGGTTAAGTAAAGGTGGTGGCGCCATAACACTACAAAAAGACATACAATGTCTACTTCACTGTTAGAAGGGGCAGTTACAATATGTTTTTACTGCATTTTGAAAACAAATCGATTGCCATTCTGGGCATAAGTGCAGAAAATGTAACTATAAAGCAGTTATTTGCCAATAATATTTGTAGTGTTAAGCTGCCATAACACTACAAATATTGTGGCTCAACATAACTAACTCTACCTTCACCTAGGCAAATAGTTAAATGTTCTCGGGAGATTTCCAGCATGAGGTAATTTACACTATCAAAGATGAGAGAGTTTATGCTGTGCCATTCTCAAAAAAAACCCTAGTGATACAAGTTGTATTAAGTAGCTCACATTCCATGATGAGAAACTAGAACTAGAAATCATGTTTTTCTCTATAGCTCATCCAATTATTTTATTTGATTCCAAATGTGGCTTGTATATTCTGCAAGAAAATTAAACACCAATAAGAATAGAATTGAAAAATTGAAACTGAGAAAGTCCAGTCAGCTTCTCTTGTGGGATAGGGATGAATGGTTGCTAAGAGAAACCATGTATATTGTTAAACAAAGTTCCTGCTAAAGTTCATCTGACTCCTGGACTGTGGAGAGAGTAAGGAAATATTTTTGTCCCCTATAAGAAAGGATAAATTACTGTGGCCAAAACACAACCCAGAGCAATAAACTATGAGGAAGCCATACACTCCCTGGGGCTTGCAGTATAATGTGAACTCCAATTATCCAGATCAAACAGCAAATACCTTAAATGCAAGAAACTAACAACCCTCATTGTTCTCCTGTAACTAAGAAATCTGTCCAGTGTGAAACAATATTTTATATTTGTATAGCTGCTTTTCATCCCATAGAGCATTACAAATAATAAAGCATCACTGAAAGGCAGCCACCTCTGGGGCAGAAAATGGAAAACAATGGACAAACAAAACACTGTATCCCAACACTGGGAAAGGAAACACTGCTCAAAGAAACAAGAGCAAAACTCCAGCCCGTTCAAAAAGTGGTTTGTGGTCTTTAATGTCAGCAGGGTCAGGGTCTCAGCTTTTGAGGTCCCATTTGGAAGACCCACATGTAGTAACATGTATGGAGTACCTTGAAGAGTGAATCAACCTTGTCAGGATGCTAAGTTGTGACTTCAGGAAGTGTAGGTATTTCAAAGCTGAAGTAAGTGCACTATCCTCTCTGTGGACAGTATATGTATAAATGACTGTCTCTCTCATTCTGTTCTAATTTAATAGCAAAAATCAACCAGTAATTCCAGCCAGCTCCTGCTGTTCCATTTGAATCAATTTTCATCAGATTATCACCCCTAGCAGTGATAGAAATATTAATGATTTCTTGAAGGGAGTACTGAATTTAAATATGTCAAACCTGTTGGTTTGTTGTGTGCCAATGAGAGGAAAACATATTGACTTGGAGCTACAGCTAATGCTGGCTTTTATAAATATTCTGTCAGACAAATAATGGCTCTCAATAGATTCCAATATGATGTACAGTTCTAAAGCAAACACTATATTGCTGAGAGGCCCAAAGGAAACTGCCATCACAATACCATAGACTGAATAATGGGATTTTTTTAAAGTTTATCTTGCCTACCACAGAAGCTGAGCAACAGAGTAGATGGCTCAGCATGCCCTGAGTAGAATGTAGATTGATTCATCAGATTCATTGAAATGCCAGCACCTCTAAGTAAGAGCCTCTGCTACACAGAAGGACAAAGTTTGCTGGTGATTCCATTAGACAACACAGCAGCAGAGAAAATGCTTTTAAAGACTGATCTTGCTGACACTTGGAAACATATGTCCATGTGGCTCATAACAACAGCTGCTTAGCCTACATAGATATGCAAACACTGTACTCGAATCTATACATTACACAGCACTATGTATTTATGTCTCTAAGACCTGAATACATGAATATGCTCTTTTCTCTCTTGACCCCTTACACGGAAAAGGCCATGACTACAGTAGGAAATATAAATGTAAAAAACAGATTAGCATACTTCTAGCATCTTTAAACCACTTGGAAATTAGAGATGGTTAGACAATTCACAACAAATAACTTATTTGGTTAATTTACCCCCTTTTTCTGTTCATTAATTGTTCACAGACTGATTTTTATGAATATATTCCCTAGTTGCAACTGTTCAACCAATATCATGTGATTATGTGTGAAAAAATTTCAGCTTATGCATCACTTATTAATTTTACAGCTATTCCTTGGAGTATCTGAACTTCACAATTCAAGCTATGTGATTGGTCAGCTAAGTCATATGACATTGTTTCTATTTCCTGATAGGCTGACTTAAAGTTTATAAATAAATCATTAGGGCTATGGTTCTCAGGAGCCCAGGAGAGACCATTTAGAGAACGTGGCATCTTGTCACTGAGGACAATGCTGCTGCTGCCTATGAAACTGTGTTATTCAGTTGACAGGCCTTCAAAGCAATATTAATTTCCATTGGCACCTACACATGGCTGCTTTTTCTGCCTCTATGACTTGTTCCAGAGTTCTAGTTTTGAATTTCTGGATCTAACTTCACTAAACAAAATTTCCCCATGGATTTTAAACATGAAACAAAAGCTAAAGATGCTAAGGCTGCTTGGGTTGTTAAAGATTTGGTCTGGTGGCACTATGCTTTTGTAATGGACAAGGGGGTGCTAAAGTAATACTATGATCACTGTCACACTGTCCTTTTTCTGTAAGTCCACTTACCCGTCTGCTGAAGCATAGGCCAGAATTGTATCTTTTCAGAGGGGTTCAAAATGGTATTACTCAGAGTTAATTCTCAGAACTATGAGATGCAAAAACCCTGAAAATAGTCATTAATACAGTTCCTAGCCAGCTTCAGAGAGAGAGAGAATTTCTTAGTAAACAAAACCAACACTTAATACATACAAAATTATTGTAAATAGTTTTTGAACTACTTAGAAATAGCTTTTAAACAAAAGGTATTAGGCAGTAAACCTACAGGCATTCTCTATATAGATTTCCCCATTTTGTTGCTGTTACATATAGTTTTTATAAATATATACACTTTTATACTTTGGTACACGCATACAGACACATCGTCCTATGACCTCGCAGAGATTATTTCTCAATCTCTATGGGCCAGCCTCAAAATTTCTCTTTGAGCCTGAGGAAAATGGCATCCTCTCAGTCCCCTCCCTACACTCCAGAATCTCTTCAGCAAAAGCAGTCCAAAGATCTCTGCAGCCAGCAGCCAGAGCTAACAGCATCCTCAAATTTCAGCATGACTGAGAATGTACAGCCTGTATCCAAAAGAAATCCTGGTATTGGGATGCTGCTTCCATAGTGACACATCCTTTGGCCCTGCATCAATCAACCACTGAGTCCACATGACTGTCCATCTCCCATATTTAGAATCTCTTCTCTTTGCACTCCAACTAGCACAGTTTTCAGAAGGTGAATGTGTGGAATCTGCAAGACTGCTTTTCCTCAATGAAAACCTTTTGAACAGCTTCAGAAACAGCTAATGAGCAGGCCTAGTAACTGCCACACCCTACTCCTGGGTGTTTCTGGGCTCTTTTATTAACTAAGTTGCCCTGCCCTCATCTCTGTATACATTAAAGACTCAACTAACATCCAGATCTCCTCCCTACTGCTTCTCTCCCTTTCTATGGGTTTAAAAAAATCAAATACTGCAGTATAAACATGAGGGTTATGCATTCCTTTGGAAAACTAGTGCAATCACACATACACCATACAAATACTAACAGTGAGGAAGAATCTTGGCATGTTGTATTCCAACAAATGACCTTTTCCTGGAATTTATTCACTATTCGAAAATAATTGCTATCTTCTTCAGGAGCAATTGCTTGTGTCAAATATTCAAAAGTCAAGTTGTTTTGATTGGACACAGGTGGCTTGGTAGGTTTCTACTCACTGATTCGGTAACTCAGCTTTCTTACGCACACTTACACATTCAAAACTTACTTTTCCTCAATGTTCCATAATATTCACTTAAAATTCACTACTTTGGTGAGCATTCCTGCCAGTAAACTATGCTAATATATTCACAGAAAGCAAACTCAAAGAGAGCATGCAAACACAGTCAACGCACATTTGTTCAAAGTTATTTTTTAACTATCCACCCAGGTCCACAATGATTTACTTACTAACAAATATACAGAATTCAGAGATCCACATTTATACCCAGCTGTAGCTGTCTTTGTTGGGGTGGAGCGGTGGCAGTGTGGAAAGATGACTTGATGTCCAGCTAAAGTGCACGTAATGCAGCAACCCAGAAATCCCAGGGAGCTAAGGAGTTAGCTTCCAGAAATCTCTACAGCTTTCCAACTAAAAATATGACACAGAAAAATGTACCAGAAAAATAACTTGGCTCATGTTTTAAAGAAGCATCATTTTTACAAAGGAAACACTCTGCGCAGGTTTCTCACTAATGCTTTCAGTACAGTGGCTACTCAGCTATTAGGGCACTTTCTGCAGATTAAAAAACCTCAGCCTCAGTTAAGGGTGTCTGATTTCCTAATGTATGATTTATCATCAGTTTACCTGGAGTAGAGGAATTGCCTCTAGTCCTCTTTTATTCTCATCTCCAGTTTTCTTCTTTGCTGCCTGCCCCCTTCCCATCATGCTGATGGCAGAAAAATAGCATTTTCTTTTAGCTAGAGCAGTATTTTTAACCTTCACAGCTTAAGTGACAGGAAGGAAGCATAGTGGCAAAAGAGAAGTTTCTTTCTTGCCTTTGCTGTCTTCCAGAAATATAAATCTACCAAGGACTAGCCAATTTCTGGTTCTGAAAATTGTGCACAGTATTAAACATCTGTATGACATGCACTCTAACGGCCCAATCCAGTTCCCACTGAAATCAATAGGAGCTGGACCATTCCCTAATTCTGTATTGGGTTTATGTGAATTAAAAATATACACCACTTTAACAACGGTGGGGGAGGAGTTAAGTAAGGCATTCCTCAAAGCATGAGAAAATCATAGTAGTTGGGGAAGGGTGTCCAGACGTCCCAGTATTATTGGGACCATCCTGATATTAGGGGCTTTGTCATATATAGGCAACCTATTCTTCCCCCACCCCACATCCCAGTTTTTCACACTTGCTATCTGGCCACCCTAAGTTAGGGAAGAAAATGTCCACCTAACAAGAGGAAAAATATTGAACTAGGGCAAAACTTTACTGCATTTTTGTATGGCACCTACCACAATGGGGCCCTGATCCCTCTTTGAGGCTTCTAGGCTCTCCTGGAATTTAAATAATAATAAAAATGACTACTGAGGCTAGTAATTGTGGTAAATCACAGCACTGCAAAAAGCAACCAATTGTTAAATATTGAATGCTTCCCCATCAGTTAAAAAAATCATAAGAAACTAGACAGCAAAAGATGCAGGAATGACCTTTCTTTCCCTCCCTACTGTTTTAACAGACAACAGTAAGGTTAAGCACAAGTACTTATATTAATTAAACAGGGAGGGGAGCACAATCACTATATTCCTGGCCTCTGAAGCCAAAAGCATCACAGCGCTTAAATAATTGAACAGTCTCACCTTGTGCAGTCAAGCTAAATTCCAACAGGAGTAATTAATCTTCATATGGGTCTTTATCCCCTTCCTTGTGTATACTTGTACTCTTAACTAAAGAAAAGCAATTCCACGTGTTGCCTGTTTCTTTCTGAAAGAAAAAGTGGGGAAAGAATAACTTGTAGTTTAAATTAGATCACTGGGTCACTTCAGGAGATGCAGCATTTATACATTTATAAAATGGGTAATAAGGTATGGTGGGATGGAAGCTAATAGACTTATGTATCCCTGTATTTTTAATAATTTCTAAATCAAACAGCTCTCAATTTATCCTTTTCTAGTATTATCCTGAATATTACTTAGCACACATTTCTGCATTAGTACTGCTCTTTACATCTACAAACCAAAATAAATAATGACTACAGGATAATCTAAGTGCTTAACCATCAGGAAAGCCTTTGCTGCTGAGCGTGACAGCCATCAGGAAATCCACCACCCTATTGTTCTTGACTACTTGGCTTCTCGCACTTCCCACAGCTCTAACCTTGTACAATAGGCTCCTTTTAACTTTTACTTTCCCTGAGAAAATACAAATCATAAACTTTAATGAGTGAAGAGGCATCCAAAGTAGCACTACTTGCAGGGGCAGCTCTAGACATTTTGCTGCCCCAAGCACGGCGGCAAGCCGCGGGGGGCACTCTGCCGGTCGCCGGTCCCGCAGCTCCGGTGGACATCCCTCAGGCGTGCCTGCGGAGGGTCCACTGGTCCCGTGGTCTGCTGGTCCCGCGGCTTCGGTGGGCCCTCCACAGGCACGCCTGCGGGAGGTCCACCGGAGCCGCCTGCCGCCCTCCCGGCGACCAGCAGAGCGCCCCCCGTGGCATGCCGCCCCAAGCACGCGCTTGGCGTGCTGGGGCCTGGAGCCGCCCCTGACTACTTGTGAGGTTGGATCGGGAGAAGCAACAGCTTTTAAATTTGCCACTCCAGCCTTGAACCATTCCTCCCACCGCTCCTCATAACCAGCCTTGCTTTCATTATTGTTATACTGTTATAAAAGTTAAACCTGGAGCACAGTACACTCCCAATTTAGCATTTTTAAGAACAGCCCAGCTGCCTGTTTGGAGCTTCAAGAAACAGAAGAGGAAAGGAAAAAAATTATTAAATTTTCCACTACCCAAGGTGTATACTAATGGACCAGTAAAACATGCCCTGGAGTATCTTAATGCTTTAATATTAAACACTATGCGCCATGAGCGTCAAAGCCTATACACTGTAACAAAGCCTCCCCCCAGCCTGACCAATGCCCTGGTACTTAGCTTTACTCATTTTTCATATTTTCCATTAAGGAACAGCTTGAAATACAAACCTTTTTCCAAAGTGCATTGCTGCCCTCTAGAGTTGTAATAAAGAAAGATCTTTTCAACAAGCACAAAAAAACACAGTTGAGAATCATCCCTTGTCTCCAATAGCTCTGATCAGATTTCTGTAGTGTGTCTTGTATTTATTCTCTAGACTGAAAGGCCTTTTACATAGCAGTTGTCTGGTTCAGCCTGGTTAACTGATATTCATTATGTCAGCCTATCCAAATATATGACCTGCACTTTGATTACAAACAGGGATCTTTCTTGAGTGGGGGAAGCTTCCCCTTTATAAATTAAACCATCTCTCCCAGCAGACACCCAAAATAAGCCATGTTTCATATAACCTTTAAAATCCTATTTGGGAGGCTCAATCAAAAGACATTTACTGAAAAGCCAAGCTCAAGGAAATCAATGTTTGGGTCTGACAGCCATTCGTCTACCAAACAAATGTATTTGGTTTTAGATCATCCTTTAATCTTGATATCGGGAACAGACCTTACACTGACACCCCTGAAAATAATATTACTGGTGATGTGTCACATCAGAAGGTCCCTTTTCTTGCTAGATAAAATCCGGGCTATAGTTTGATGATAAAATTACTCAAATAATTTACTATGAAAAAAAGAGCATAACTGGAGTGAGTATTGTTAAAATGCTGCCTGCTAGAGCTCCCTTGTTGATCACCTATAAAGACATAAAGTACGATTTATAAAGGGCTTTCTTCTTCTATTGCAAAGGATTCCTAGTCAGCAGCTTTCCTCAGCTTAAAAGATGCAGCAACACAAATACAGCCGACTGCCTTTTACTTTTATTTAAAAAAAATATCTTCTAACAACCTCCAGGGGAAAAAACAACCCTGTGATTTCCTAACTGTTTTCTTTCACCAATGAAAGTCTGACCAAAAAATATCCCTACAGATGGATTTAGGCCACAAAATATAATACAGATTTGGATTTCAAAACACCTTCCCTCTCTACAAAAGAGTGTCAGGGGTGATCAGATGTGGTATTTCTATTCATCCCAGTATAGATTTAGAGGCTGGCATCAAAATTCAAGTCTGGATTCGTCTTGTTGGATTCTATTCTAAACTCACCAGAGCTCAGGGTTATTCAGGTTTGGTGGTTTGGTTCAGGGCCATCTCTTTAAAAAAAAAAAAATCCAAACAGTCAGCATCTGACTCCTTTTCATTCTGACTGAACAGTATGTAATAGCCACCTCCTCATAACCCCATCTACCATGGAGCTTATTGCTTAGTTCTTTCCTCATTCTGTAGACATTTAACTCCTTCCTATCCCTGGTGGTAGTCTAAATACAACAGACCAGATCCTCAGCTGGTGTTAATACATTTACTTCAGCATAACTATGCCAATTTACACAAGATGGGAATCTGACCCAATGTCTCTTGCCAAACGGAAGCTACAATGTGAAGGAAACAAGGCTCCCTAAGGATATCCTGATCAGGGTGAGTACCTACATCCCCTTTCGCTAGTTCCTTATTTCTTTTCTATACCACTTTTGTTTGAAGTGGAAGTTAGGTTTGGTTTTTGAGGAAGGAGAAGACAATATGAAGGCTCTAATTTTCTTTAGATACATGATCACAGGTTTCCTTAATATTATTTACATATTAACATAATTGGCCCTGTATCCATATCTGGGTTTTATCCAACACCCATCACCAGAGCACCTGTGCACTTATCAAGCATTAAGTGAAGGATATAATGGATTCTCACTCCTCAACATTGATTAGATTTTAGTAGGTACATCTGTGCCAAGCCCATTAACAGGCCCTTTCCCAAAGAGTTTGTCTAATTGCACAGTTGAGTATGATACAAACAGATATCAGTGTAAAGTTACTTCAGTGGGACTATTTACTATCTTCTTATGTCAAATGACAGTTTATGATGTATGATAGGCTAGACAAACCCCACACTGTACAGTGCAAGAAGAGGTTGATGGTCTGTCTGAGCGACTGGTGTTGAAGCCTGGATGCACAGCCCTTCACACTGAGGGAGTAGAAAGACAGGAGCTTCAGAGCTTGACCGTTCTAGCAAAGGGATCTTGGGTCTGCAACAGAGAGGCCTGTGGGGGTGGGCTGAGCAGCACTGAATTAGGAGTCCTACTAGCTCATCCAAGATTGGGGATAAGGCTTAGGCTAAACCTTATGTTGTCTTGTTGTTAATTTGCTTGTTCGTGTACTGAGACCTTCACGAAGAGTGAGAGTTTTGACCCTGTACAGGGGGTTATGAATGTTGGGAGAGTCACCTGTTCATAGCATGCATGCATAAAGAGGAAATAAAAGAATGGCTTCCTTTCTAGGCAATCTGTTCAAGGGCGCTGAACTGGGAGCCAACAGACCTAACTTCTATTTTAGTCTTTGCCACTGTCCTGCTGTGCGACCTTGAGCAAGTCACTTCATCTCTCTGTGTATCTGTTTCTTCATCTGCAAAAATGGGAATGATATTCGTCCATATCTGTAAAGCACTTTGTGATTTCTGGATGAAAACTGCTAAATTAGAGTGTAGTGAGGCGCACGCTGGGCCCCTCTGGTTTCAGCCCATTGCCCTCTCCAGGAATGCCGCAACTTGATGCAACGCCCGTGTTCTTTAGTTACAGTTGTTTTCCTGCCACAACTTTCCACCTATGTACAGGTTTCGCAGCCAACTTAGCTAAGTATAGGCCTGGCGAGCAACCAACCAGAAGGGCCTCATCTCCCTCTGTGCCTGGTCTTTCTCTCTTCCCCTTCTTCTGGCTTCCTCCCAGCCTTTAGAACCCTGGCTAACAAGACTGGCAGGGCAATAAAGGGCTTCATTTTCAAAAGGAATTTAGGCATTAAGGGCTTCATTTTCAAAAGGAATTTAGGCATTAAGGGATTCATTTTCAAAAGGAATTTAGGCATTTAGGAGCTTAAATTACATTGACTGTTGATGGCTCCTAAGTGCCCAAATCCCTTCTGAAAATGAAACATTGGCTCCTAAATCAGTTAGGTGATGCAATGCTGAATAGAGTAATGCCTAAATTTCTTTGAAAATCTGGGCTGAAGTGCTTTGCCAGTAAACATGATCCACGGATAGGGTACCCAATGGAATGCATGAAGAATTGCTCTCCCTTCCCTGATTATAGGAGGCTCTGCTTGTAGTTGTAGTTTGGGAAGGGTTCTTTTGTTTTCCATTTTGTGTGTGAGAAGAGTCTTGTAGCATGCCCTAAAAGAGGTAAATTGCCAGATTAGCCTCATTATATAAGGAAGTTTCTTTCACAGTCAAATCTTTTCAACGGAGAACATATGATTGCAGAGTCTCATATACTTTGTCCTGCACTTTGTGAGATGAATATCCTAAAGAAGTGCAACTTTCTTTGTGGGTCACTGACGGAGATGTTGGCCTTGAGGTAGGCCAGATCCTGACCCACTCAGGGCTCTGAAGAACAGAATCAATGCCTCAGACTGAAAGCAGAAGTGAACTGCGAGTCATAGGAAGGGGGTGCTGAGTTCAGAAATCCATCCCATTGAAGAGGCAGGTAGCTCTGTTCTGTGTAAGACAGAGCCTCTGCATGGTTTCCACATCCCAAGAATTACAGAATCTAATCAGGAGGTGGCGAACACATGAGTTGATGTGATTAGATCCTTGTCTGGTGGAAGAGGTGATGTCTCCTTACAAGCTGAAGGGAGAAGAAAGTAATTGTTACCACTGGTGTTAATGATGCATCCAAAGCTGGTAATTATTTGAACTGGACCATCTGACTTCACACCCTTTTGATAAGTTGGGGTGGTTGTCTATGAAGGAAAGGGTGGAGTTCAGAGTTCTACTACTCTGAAGCATTTCCATCTTCTGATTAGCATCATTTCACTCTTGCACAGGTTCAGTTTGAGGCAGCTGTACTTCATTCAGGAGTTGGACACTAGGCACAGTATTCATGGAAAGTGGAGTCTAACTTTCCAGGTTCAAAAGCTATCATTTGGCATGGGCAAATGAGGGAATGGAAGGTCTGGTTGGGGCCATCTGAACATTTAGTCCTAAACATTATAGACCAGAGATTTCATTCTGCATATTACTACTTTTCAGCAGCCATAATTGATCCAAAAATTGTTAATTTTTTTAAGACATTGAGTTCAATATAAATATTTTAAGATATATCATATAGATATATATTACCTGTACAGCACTAGCAATGGGACAAATATTGATTTGATAGCATTATGGAGAGAAGCCTTTTTATAAATGTGATACTAAGGTATGCTCACTAATGGTCATTCCCAGTACAGCTTTTTGTTCTTTTTTACTTTGTTTAAATGTTTGCTTGGTTTTTACAACACTTAAATCTCTCCCTCCCCTTTTAAAGTTTTTATGAGATATATGACCTTTCATAGAAATACTGTACAGTTAAATTTGCCTTCAGCAATACCACAAATCACACGCAAAAAAACAAGTATATCATGCTGAGCATACAAGGACTAGAATTCTATTAAAATCTTTGCCATACTTCAGCCTGGACTCCATTGAGAACAACTGTTGGAGTTGAAAAACAGAGGACAGGTTTGTTTTTTTTAATTATTATTCTTTTTTTTTTAAGGCCAATTTTCCAGATTGTCTCCAGATGGTGGAATTTTATAGCCGAATTACCTATTCCCCTCACTAGAGGATACTGCAGTGGTTTTTTTCACAAAACTCTGGTATTTGCAAAATGCCAACCTGCATCTGAAGGGAATGATCCAGTCAGCAGAAATTCTTGTTTATTCAAGCTGGTACTATGCTAAAGAATTAAGGCCCAATGCATAATTTTTTCCATGTCAGAAGACTCCAGTAGAGCAGTTTGTAGAATTCAGGCCTCAAATCTCTGTCCACCCCCATTCCCTCAACCCACCCAAGCTCTTCATTTTTACATCACTTCAAACCAGCAAAAATAAAGGAGTTCATTCTACTGGCACCTCCACAATAATTCAAAATGTTTAGATGACAATTTTCTATTAGCAAGTACGGCAGCACACTAACCCCACCAAAAAGAGGGAGCTATCAAGTAACGCCCAGGCCTTTTCAAAAAGCTAATAGTAAAATTTCTAAAAATACGCTTTCTCCCGAGCAACATTCTGTGTCTTGGACACTAAATGTCACTTGAAGTAAGTTTTTCTTAGCATACAACATTCCATTTTGCATCTGAGGCTTCCACTGATTCTTTGGTAGTTCAAAAGGATTTAGACATAGGTGAAGTGAGCAAGTACCTAGGGAACTATAACTAAGGAGATAATACTGAAACTGCTATGGTCACTCATCAATAGGTCACTTATAAAATACTTTAACCAGCTATGGAGTTTATGCTGCCTTAATCCTACTCCCAAAGGAAGCTTCATTTACTCCTTTGGTTTTGTCTCCACTTACTGTGGATTGATGCTGCTGCAATCGATCCACCGGGAGTCGATTCAGTGGGTCTAGTGAATACCCAATAAATTGACCACTGAGCGCTCTGCTGTCGACTCCGCTACTCCACCAGAACAAGAAGCATAAGGTAAGTCAATGGAAGACTTTCTCCCATCAATGCAGCACAGTGTAGACACTGCAATAATTCGACATTTATTCCAGCTACATTATTGCATAACTTAAGTCAACTTAGCCCCATAGTGTAGACCTGCCCTTTGTCATATGCAAATGAAGATAAATAATTCTAGAGACTTAAAGGTGTCTCAAATACAACTGTAGAATCACCGCTAATGCTGCTGGACCAAAGCATTCAGAAGTGCTTGGGAACTCAAGAGTATAAAAGCGTCTATGTATCTATGTATAATGATAAGGAAATGATACAGATAAAACAGGGTATTACCCAGGTTGGAAGAAAGAAGGCAGGGGAGCAATGGAATGTCAGTGACTGCTTAACTGGGGCAGTCATAAAATTATCACTTTAGCTTAGGGCAATAAAGTCACACCGCTGTTGCCTTGTAGTAGCTAGATGTTAGCATTCTCAGTTTTAATACAGCTGTACTAGTGAAACACACAACTACACAGATTACCGTCAATGAGACTGCGTGACAGGACAAAGAAATCAACCCCTTCTATGCCCAAAACAGAATAGGCTGTCTGGAATTTAAAGAAAATACTGTACACAGTCAAATGATAAGGAGGAATGAAAAATGCAACACTCTCACCCGTAACGGTTTCCTAACCGATTGGTGCATTGTACCACATTCACTACTTTTATTTGTTATGAGTGGCACCTCACCAGTATAGGACACAATAATGATCTCTTCGAATTCAATGGAACCAAGAAGTAAAACTCCTATTGATGTGAATAGAAGCTGGATTGAGGCCACAAGTCATTTCAAATCATATAGTAAATATAGACTACAAAACTGAAAAAAATATTGCAAGAAGATGGAAGCAGAAGAGACTATAATGACAGTTTTGTATCCACACTGTCCATTCATCCAACAGGGATTTTTTTCATCTATTGTAGCCTGTAAATAGGATTTGCAGATAACTGGTCTCTCTAGAGATAATTGTGCACCTAAATGACCACCACAGTAGGAGAAAAGTTATAGAGGACTAAAATAGCACAACCCAAGGGCAATTAGACTCCTTCCCAGTGATTAAAAGTGATGAATGCTGTAGGAGGTAATGAAGTGGAGTTAACTATTAGCAAATTTCTCCTTCATTCATACAGTACCTCTAAGCCTACAAAGACTCACATGGGTGACATTGTGCTTTTGTAATGCGTGACAGGCACAAAAGGAGAAAAACAACACAGAAGAGCAGAGGAGACAGCTTGAAATGATGTGGGATTAATATATATTAGTAAGTGTAAGGGCTTGGCTACACTTACAAATTTGCAGCGCTGCAGCAGGGTGTGAAAACACACCCTCTCCAGCGCTGCAAATTGCGGCGCTGCAAAGCGCCAGTGTGGTCAAAGCCCCAGCGCTGGGAGCGCGGCTCCCAGCGCTGTACGTTATTCCCCACACGGAGGTGGAGTACGGACAGCGCTGGGAGACCTTTCTCCCAGCGCTGGCGCTTTGACTACACTTAGCGCTTCAAAGCGCTGCCGCAGCAGCGCTTTGAAGGGCAAGACTTTATATTGCCATAGTTTCAAGATTCAGCATTTCTAGTGTCCATAAATTACAGTAATGCACAGTCAGAAAACAGCAGGCTGGTGAGTGACGAAAGTAAACGTGGCCATCACAGAAGCAACATAGCTTGTAATTGAGTACGGTTGAGAGATAAATCCTCCTCCAACCGCCCCCTCTGGAAAAAAAAATCACATTAAAAGAGGCTTCATCCTTTTAACTAATACAATATCTGCCCTACCAATATGCAAACGCGCTTTTATAATCAGGAAAAAATCAGAAACATTTTCAAGAGCCATTTCACCCTGTTTTAAAATCCCCTTAAAAATGCTGGAGGAAATGTTTGTTTACAGTATTTTAAATTTCTCTACCAGGAAAGGAGTTTAAGTTCAAGTATAGCTGTGGGAGCAGGAGCAGGAAAGAAGATGGGAAGGGGGGAGAAATGAAGGGAAGGCAATCCTACAATTTGGCTCTGCTTTGCCAGCAGCAATAAGGCAATGCAAAAGCCTTATGTCCTGTACAACCTGCCAAGTACAGAATCAGTATAGCACATCCTCTCTGTTACTAAGATTCAGGAAAAGATCAATTTCTTGAATCTATTGGAACAATAAATAGATGACGTAGTATCAATCCCATTAGGGATTAAGAGAAAGAAATTACTTATAGTCATCACTAGCGTGCTGCCAATATTCATAGAAATTTTTTTTTTAATTTAATAACTGAAATCTTCATGATCTTCACAGAAAAGATCAGTACATCTTAGGCTGAAGACTCTTGTTCGTTAATAATCTGGGGCTGGCCCAACAATCTAGTGGTAACATCAGTGTCCATGCTGGGGATCCAAAAATGGTTATCAGACCCCTGGCCTGGCTGAGACTGTTGGGATAAACAGTTATGTTCTGCCTGGAGGAGAGAAACAAGACACAAACTCCATGCTGCGATAGGAACTTGCTGATGGATTTATAGAAATCAAAGAAAAGATTAGATAGAAAATGACTCCTGTATTAGGTCTTCTAGTCTCCCCCCAGCCCCCGACAATAGGGAAGAAAATGCACTCTAACATATTTTCCAGCATTTTTTTGCAGTACAGTTTTAAATATCTCGTGCAATATGGCACCTGTCACTTCCATCTCACTCTGTGCTATTCCTGATATTCAGCCTTTTCTTAATTTCAACCCATAACTCCCAGCCTGAACACCATTTTCCCTGGTGTTTACACCCTTCCTGCGTTTGTAGCTAGATATCACGTGCTCTTCCTTTGATTGAGCACTTAGCTGAAATTTGGCTCTCATTGTAAATCAGTCCCTGCAGCCCCTTAATCATTTTTGTTCCAGCAGGAGCTGCATACAGCCCTTCTCAGCTGAAACTAGCGTTGCCATGACATCATGCCCAGCTGGGGAGATGGAAACTTGAAAACTAAAAGGTGGTATTGGAGGGATGCCTGAGGACCCCTCAGAAAAATCATAATCTAAATAAAATCCAGGTGAAAAGACAGAGGTTTTGAACTGCAGTCACTCTCTTTCCTTCTCTTAATTAAAAAATGGGCCCAGCATTTTTCAAAACTCCTTGTCCCACCCCCAAAAAAATTGGAAACCAAAAGAAGATATGAAAAGGCAGAGTATAAACTGCACCCTATCTAGACAAATCCATAAGAATTTGCCATGTGAGCTTCAACCAGCATGTATAGTTTCAGTAAGGGCAGATGCTCCATATAAAAAAAGAGGCAATTATTTACCTAAATTCTGTAAACACACTCTCCTTTGTGGCTCTTGAAGAGCAAATTGCCTATGACCAACATAATTGGCTTAGATGTGAAAGATTTCCATTATGTGTAGCACAGAGTTTGTGGCAGCTGGTGACATCAGCAGAATCAGGTAGACACCAGTAAAAATATGGTAAATAGCAGGCATTTGAGATGAAACACTCCCCTAAGGGTTTGCCTACACACAAAGTTATACCATTTTAACTATACCAGTACAGTTAAAGCAGTTCAGCCCTCCTTTCCCGCCCCCTCCCACCCCAAGTATGGATGCAGTTCTACTAGTATGAAGGTGTTTATATAGGTATAACTTGTTCTTGCATGGAATATTTTGGGTTTAAAAAAATAATCACATCCCTAGCCAGAATAGCTATACCTATATAAAAACTTCACATAGACCAGGCCTAATTCAGATGTGAATGTGTAGAGACAGATACTACTACTACATACCAGGCCATCTGCACCACTTTATGCCCTCAATCCTACCGCTGCTGGTATTGGGAACTCAGGGAAGCACCTTTTTTCATGAAACTTACATACAGTTGACTAAAAGAGTGTAATTTACACCCCCTTTTTAATGGTTTCAGCTAAAGGCAATTGAAGTGAATTGAAAGACAACCAATGACTTCAGTAGGCTTTGACTAAGGCTCTAACTGTACACCACCCACCAGATATGATGACCGGTCCTACGCATGTCTCTGGGACAAACTTAAATTGAGACAAGGAAAGGGAAGACAAAAGCAAGCCTATGTAGATCACTGACTGTATGTTAAATGGGCTTCAATATATTTTAGAAGAAGCACACATGCCAGGAGTTGTTTTCAATCAATAAATAACACAGAGGTTGAATTGTTCACCTGCAACCTCACTACTGCCCCCCAGCAGAGGTGGAATTATCTCTTAGCCTCAAGGTTACTGGCAAACTAAAAGTTACATTTACAAAAACATCTATTTGCCAGCCTTTTATTTTTTCCTTTATTTCCATTACAGGCAGCAACAGAATTTGACACCCACAAGGACCCTTCTCAGCAGGGCATTATATATCACAGCATAGAAATCCATAAATGACAAATTATCCCTGATAGCACTGTGTCTCTGCTGACCTGCTCAAGGTTTAAAGGCGGCTGGCAATTAAATGTCATGGCTACAGATCTGTTAAAGGCTTAGGGTAGGCTGTATTTATATCAATCCAGGGAAATTGAACCAAACTGCATTTTGTAGCTGTATTTCTCCACTGAATTCAAATAGTATTCATTCTTTTATTTCTCTTATTGAAATGATCTCTCCAGCTCTCTCTTTATGTTTCATTGCTTAACAATTTGAGTTCTAACTTGCACTGGCAATTGCTTGCGTAAATTAAGGACATTACTTTAAAAAATGCAATCTGCCAGGGACTGAGAAAATAGAATGATATTGCATGCCATGACTCTACAATATTTATGGATTTGTAAACAGAACTGTGCCACAGTGTATTATAAGGAGCTGGTGACGGATTGATCCTACAGAAAATAAATGCAACTGACCTTTAATATTGCTTTTTTAAAACACTGTGTACATTTAAAGAAAATAGAGTTGCTTTTCGCCCCTGTTCTTTTAGTTGTTACTTTGAAATATTGATTTTTAAAAGGTGTAATAAAACCACCACCCCGACTCCCTTTGATCAAGTGCACACCTGGCTACAGTATATGGAAAAATTCATATACATAAAGTTGGACTATGCCCTCCCCCATCACCCCTTAGTCCCCATGCAGCAGCTAGGCATAATTGCAGGCAATGCGTTTCAAATACAAGAATTGGTCTCTCTTAGTGCTCATGTGTTTGGATGGCCAGGCCCCCTGAAATCAGCAATGGTTAGCAGGGCCACCTATGCAGAGGGAAGTACACTGTATCCCCTAATACAGGTTCAGCTGTGGGCCTGCCCCTGGAGCTCTGGGATTGACTGTGCCTTCATGAAGTGCAAAGCCCCCTGGCTTTCACAACAGGAACAGTCAGAGGTACAAGATCCAGCGAGGGACACCTGAACAGAGCTATCATTCAGCACACTATATGCAAATAGTGCAGCAGCCTAGAGCTTGGCAGAGAAACAATGAGATTTGGTGTATTCTCTTTGGGCAACACCGAAGGGCAGGGACGAGGAGAGGATTGTTGTAAGATCACAAAGACAGAGAGAGGGGAGCAGAGGCCTGTTGTGGTCACAGAGACGGTGTGGGCAATCAGCAATAGAGACTAGGGGGGGGAGGAAGGATTAAAAACTAACATTTTAAATATTTGGTTGACTATGCATAAAACCACAAACTTTAGAGGGCCTATCAAACCAAGCCTCTGAATTTACTATGGCTCATCCCCTGTTAATGATATGGCTGGGTCTGTAGCATGCACAAGTGTGCATGAGAGACAAGGCTGAGAACTTTTCACTGGTTATCATCATTGTGTTGTCAACCAGAATGTGTAGTCAGGTCCCAAGAAATGAAAGCCCAGTTCTCTAATTAACTGTCACCAGCCCCTGATTTAATACAGTCTCCTCTTGCCTAAATGTAATGGTTAGCTATAGAAAAGCAGCCCATGTGAGAAAAATACATCAGAAACATTAAAACTATGTAATCTTTGAATATAATTATGTTTGGGTTGTATTGTACCCTTCTCAAAATTGGGGTGCATTATGTCAGTCACAAGATAAAACAGCACCACTGGTCTGGTGAAACTATAGCTTCCCGCACACACATTATTTATGTATCACTGCACTTTTAGGGTAAATAACCAATATCATATGGTCCTTTATTTAACTTTCCACTGTCAAAAAAAAAAAAAAAAAAAAGGCCCAGCCACACAAGTAAGTGAAGAAGCCTCATTATTAACTCTGACATTTCCTGGTTTTTTTCCTCAGCACTCACATGCTGAATATTAATAGTTAGATTTTCAAAAAGCACTCAATCTCTGCTCCTACTGAAGTCAATAGTTTAACTGTTGAGGTCAATGGAAGCAGACCCAACATTGAGCACTTTGGAAAATCCCACCCTGAATGTAGTTTTCTTGTACTGCGATATAATTTTGGAGATGATGTACATAAGTCTAAAAAGAAAATAATTAATATACTGTGCAATTAGTTAATATGATACACAAAGATCTCAGATGCTATAGCCTGTGTGTTATGATTAGCATTCATACCATCCTTATTACTTAAATACAGTGATAAATTTTGCAAGTCAGTTTCTCATATCTTTGGTCAGAAAAAAAAACAAAGCATGTTTATGTATGAATTTCAAGTGGCTATTGCAATGGCTGTGGAAGACATAATTTAAACACAAAAGAACTATTCTCTTGCATATAAACATGATCAGATTCCAGTGCCTTCACTACTCACAGAAAACAACCTGGGGAAGGATTACTGAAGTTTACAAAATTTTCAGTCAAGTTCAGTTGCATTTAACCCTGTGCATCTCTCATTTACACTACTGACGATCTGATACAAGAATACATTAAGAAGCCCTGAACATCTGATTCAAAAATCAACTGCATTGTAGAAAGCCAAAATTCTAAAGTCACATTCTCATTCACTTTTAAAAATTGGTTATTTCTACACAAAAAGCTGAGCTTAAATTCTGTTACAGTTGTGAAATAAATAAAATGGGTGAATGTATTCAGATGAAATAAAAATTAGCTCAAACCTGAGACTGAACTAAACCTGAACCTATGCACACAATAGGCTGGAAAAAAGTTTAGACAAATCCTTTTTCCAGTCCTTAAGACACCTGTAGCACAGTTGCCACTCCAGCACACCTCTTTGTAGCCAGATGTAGTGATATTACTGCCTTAGTTTCTGCCTCTGTCCTTAGAGCTACTCTGGCCATAGGAGCAATCTGGCCCTCCACCAGAGTCCAACCCTTTCTGGGACTTCAGAGTCTTTTATCAAAGTCCAATCAAAAATATGAAATAAACAAACCTTCAGTCCAGCCAGGCTCAAGGGGCTGACTCTGTCTCACAGTTGCACCTCAAGTGCTAAGGTCTTTCCCCAAACCTCTTCTCAGGCTCCTGTGCCTCCACTGTCCATGGTGCGAACACTCCTTCCCTTACTCATAGATTCATCAGGCAGGCTGAAGCTCATCAGTATTCCTGCCTCCACCTCATCCTGGAAGAAAACTCTCTCAAGGTCTCAGCACGATTTGGCAATCAAAGCTGAGTCAACAGCTTTCTCCATATTGTATGAGTTCTAGATTGCACCTTGAATTAATAAAACAATTAATTTGAAGGCCTTGTGACCTAAGGAAGGACAAGAACTTGTACTATTTTTAAATAATCAGGTAAAGCCCTATAGAGAAAGTGAGACCTGCTGAGACGTCTCTAAGTCCAAGATGCAAGAGGCTACCTGTCAGAGACATGGTTGGGAGCCAGGGGGTTATTTTGCAAGCAGAGAGAGCAGGGAAACCAAAAGTCCTGTTGGTTGATGAGCATATGAAACAGGAGATTATGGAGTCTGTGGTGGGGAAGATGCAGGAAGATGGAACAAGGGGGTGAACTTGAGAGAAAACAAGGGTAGGCTGAAGGAAAGGGGAGAAGGACAGGGTCTGATTGTAGAGTCATAGCGTTTAAGACCACTTAAATTATCTAGATTATCTAGTCTGACCTCACAGGCCAGCACCACCCCAAGAACCTACCCATTAAACCCAACAATGGGAATGGGACCCACGGGAGACTAGACTATTATGTGCCACAAGCCAAGGTACTTCAGTGCCCAAGTTCCTGGTGCTGCAGAGAAATGATTAAATGAGATATACCCAGATAAATGACCTGCACCTACATGCTGCAGAGGACCCCCAAGGTCACTGCCAGTTGGACTTAGGGAAAAATTATTTCCCTACCCTACATATGGTGATCAGATAGACGCTGAGCATGTGAGCAAGAACCAAGCAGCCATTGGGAAATTAGGTGTATGGAACAGAAAACAAAGGGTATGTTAGCCTGCTTTCTGCAACCCTCCTGCCCCCAACAACTCGCTTCAGCGATTCTAAAATCAAAAACACTTACCGGGGCCTCCTTTCCTGTTTGCACTTCACCAAGCTCCGACAGTTGTGACTGGCTAGCCTCCTCTGGGGTAAAGAAGACCTCCTGGCTGCGTGCATCTCTGACATCCAAGTTGTCCTCTGCCTCTGGGTCCCCCGCCCCATCCTTGTCCAAGATTTCCTCCTCCTGGCTCGGTCCACTCTCGACTGACACATGAACCACTGAAGTATCCACAGTGGCCTTCACAGGGGAGGTGGGGTCACCGCCAAGTATCGCATCCAGCTCTTTGTAGAACTGGCAGCTCATGGGTGCAGCATCGGAGCAAGAATTTGCCTCCTGCGCTTTGTGGTAGGCGATCCGCAGCTCCTTCACTTTCACCCTGCACTTCAATGTGTCCCAGTCATGGCTCCTTTCCGTCATGCATCATGAAATCTGTCCATAGGTATTATAATTCCTACGGCTGGAGTACAGCTGGGACTGGACAGCCTCCTCTCCCTAAATGCTGATGAGGTCCAGCAGCTCGGCATTGCTCCAACCACGGGGATCGCCTAGAAAGATGTGCTGAGACCACTGCACGCATCACCAAGCAAACAGGAAGGGGACTTTCAAAATTCCCAAGGAATTTAAGGGGTGAGGCTCACGGTTGGTCACCTGAGGGCTGGGCAGTAAAGTTCAAATCAATGATCAGAGAGGCAAGAACAGGCATTGTGGGAGGCCAGAGGCCAATTACAGCACTGTAATCAACCAGGAGGCCAAATGCAGTGCTGTAATCGACCACGGTGTCTACACTGGCACAGCGGTGCTGTAGCCCTGGCACAGAAAGCGGTATGCCTCTCGTTGGGGTGGGTTTTTTACAGCACTGCAACTGTGCAGTTTTTGCGTACTAAGTGGCTTGGCAGTGTGTACATCTCGGGAGTTACACCACAGAAATCTGTTTTACTGCTCAGAAACTTGCCAGTGTAGACAAGGCCAAAGAAATTGAGAGGAAAAGAAGGTTAGAGAAAGAGAGAAAGTAAAATTTTCTGAAGTGGCTTTTGAAATTGGGACTTAGGAACCTAAGTCACTTGGGGTATGTCTACACTGCAGTTGGGAGCGTGCCTCCCAGCCTGGATAGACAGACTCGAGCTAGCTCCACTCAAGCTAGTGCACTAAAAATAGCACTACGGTCATTGCAGCACTTGTGGAAACTTGGGCTAGACACCCAGCTCAGAGCCAGGGGTTAGGTGAGCTTGAGAGCCCAAGCTGGCACCTGAGCCGCAACATCCATACGCCTATTTTCAGCACAACTAGCTTGAGCTAATACAAGTCCATCTACCTGGACTGAGAGGCATGCTTCCACAGGCATTTTTTACTTTAAGGTGCTTATGTGAGCCAAATCTCCAAAGACTTTAAGTTTGCTTATCATTACTATGGTCACTTGGAGTTAATCCTTTGAAAATTAAGTGCATGTCACTTGGCAACTCTAATATCAAGAGTTAAGAGGTCACCACGGGAAAGGGCTGTGCAAGTGAGGATTGAAGTTTTCTGTACAAAAACCCAGCTTGCCTTCACCTGTCAGGAAGTCTAGACCTGTGCACCTGCTTTGATTCATTTCCTGCCTGTGAAATGTGCCGACTTTTATTCAGATCCTTTGGGCCTGATCCTGAAGGCTGCTGAGCAACCACTACTCCCTTTGAAGATAAATATCTGATTGGTCTCTGCTTAGTTTTTGATTTGAAATTAATGTCAGACTGGAGACATGTTTCCATTCATGCTTATTATTCCAAGTAGATATGACATATATGATATTTATCAAAGTGGTTGGACATGATCTAATTAAAATCTATCACCTGAGAGAGGAGATGGGACTTGCATCAAACTGTAGTTGTCAGATTGACTCTTGTAGAACAACAAGGAAAATAAATACTATAGTCTACCACTGTCTACTGAGAACACCCTGCCACCAACCCTCAGACTGTTAAACCTAGAGGCTATTAGTTTACTGCCCTAGCACATACACATTAGCTAAAGGCAGCCCATTCCAAGCATAGCTAAGAATTACCTTCATCTTTAGCACGTGATAAAGTCTTTTTTTTTAAATGCATCTTCTAAGCTTTTGTAACTAAAAAAATATACAGAGGACTGGATCTGGATAGCTTTATTCTGAATTAAGGAAAGGTACAATGAAAACAGCCATGGGAAGAAAGGCTAAATATGTGAAAGCAAATCTCACGCAACTGTGATAGGAACATGGCCAAATATGGGTCTCTCTTCAATCAGCTCTTTTTATTTCATTTTAAACAAGCCAAGTCCTAAGTGAGCATAAGCCTCTACAAAGTTTTTGTATATATTTCATGTTCACTACTGCCCTGAAAGCCAGCTAGTAAAACAAGAGAAACTACTGGCAGGAAGACGACAAGAATCTAGATGTTTTTAGCTACTTAAGGCTACCACACAGGAGCTGTTTTCTTGCAAGGACATTTCATTTTATTCACACACTTTCCATCTCAATTGGTCAGCAGTAAAACACAAATGATGCTCCTGCTAGCCCTCTTGTTTCAAAATGCCTCTTAAGTGAAGCCTATAGGTATTTCTTTCTGACACACACACACAAACCCTATTCAATCTGTTCTTCCCACATAAAAATATGTGGGTGGCAATCATGTCTCGTCTCCTGTGGGAGAGTATTATATATTATTAACTGCCTTTCCATTAGAGTAAGGCCTGTCAGAGATGAGCATCTTCTCCTCTGTATGAATAGTATGTGTATGCAGTACACAATTTCTTATACTGTCCATTAGCTTACTGAGAGTTGCATTTACCGTTATGATAGTCTTTCTATTTTTTTTTCCTTCTTCCATGGGTAATGGTGCGTGGAATGAATGTCTGAATCTTGAAATAGCATCTTAGACTAGTAATCTTTAAAAAAGTTTTCAGCATCAGAAAAAAAAAACAAGGGAGCACTCTTTGCTCTGTTTCCTTTATCAGAGAGAAACCTTTGGTTTGATACCACTGAAAATTAGAAGACAAGTTACAACTGTAATAATTAGAGTGCAAAGCAAAATGCAAAGCGCCATCAGAGAAAGTCAGCTAGGCACATTTGGTTTTGTTTGCTATACTGTATTCACAGCTTATCATTGGACTCAACTCTTTCCCAGCCCTTCAGTTTTGTTGATAATGTTGTCTTACGGGTTGCAAACTTCTCTGGTGATCGCTGGATGCTGCCCTTCAGTTTCATGATACTGTGATATAAAAAGAAGGAAATACTGGGCTGTGAATTACCCACAATTGCATGCATGATTATCTCACAACATCCCACTGTTCCCCACTTTTAACCATGTCAAAATTCCAGGCATACTAGATGTGAATTATTTCTTAGATTCCATTTTCCTCCTTGATGGAACATTAAAGCCTGAATGTAATTCCTTTCTTATAGACAAAATTATATGCCTCATAGCTGACTGAGAAATATGAACAGAAAATGATTTACTAATTAATTAATTTACTAATTAGTCACCAGCATGAATGTGAGAAATACAACATGTGATCACTCCCTTGCCTGGTGTCATGTTCTTACCGCTTGGCTACATCTACACTAACTAGTGGTGTGATTCCCCTGATTGTGTACGTATACTCACACCAGCTCTCATCAAGCTAGCGTGAGTGTGAATAGCAGTATAGCCAATGGTAGCATGGATAATGGTAGCAGAGGCACAGCTGAACCGTGCCAAGTACAAAATGGCCTCAAACTGGTGGGCAGCTACTCAGCACAGCTCAGCCATGCCTCCAATGCCACTATAGCAACACCACTTTTATACCTGATACTTCTACTAACACAAGAACATGTATACGAGCAGGGGAGTCACATCCCTACTCATAGTGTAGACGTAGCCAAGTGATAAGAACGTGACATTAGACACGGAAGTAACCCCATGTATTTTTCTGAAGCTATCACGGGGGGGGGGGGGTTTCTCTGATTTTGTTAGTGGATTTGGTGTTCATGAAAGGTGCTGGAACAGCAGCTCTGAAGATTAAAGCTCTCTCAGTCTATGAAACAGAATGATATAGCACAGAAAGCAGCAGTACTTCTCTATGCTGTGCTTCCAACGTGCTTTAGCTCCAAATGTGTATGGACCATATCTAGAGATGAAGGGGTCCTGCCCTCTACATGCCCAGTCAGCCCTTGGCCTCTCTGGAAAGGCTGACAGAAAGTGTGCCAATAATCATAAATAGTAGTGGTGGTTTTCTGTGACGTGGACACTTGGTTGCTGGAACTGAGCTTGGGGCTCGTCTACACAGTCAGTTGGTGCGCAGCAAGCCAGGGTGGGGAGGTACAGCACTCTGGCCTGCCATGCACTAACTGGTTGTGTGGACCCTGCTTCTGTGCTCTGCAAGTTACCTAATGCACTTTGACATACTGTTGTAACTCGTAGTGCGGAGCAGCATAGTCCACACGGCCAGTTAGTGTGTGACAAACTAGAGAGTTGTACATTCACACCCGGGCTTGCTGCACACTAAGTCTCTGCGTGGACAAGCCCTAAGGCAAAACTCCTATTACAAGAGCATTCCAAAAAAAAGCCATCAGATAGTAACAACACCTCTCAGATGTGTCGTGAGAATAAAAATATTACAGTCAAATTTTCCAAACATAGATACTGGACATTGGGAGAGGAAAGCAACATTTCACAGGTGCTAGCACCCATCATGGAGGGATTTGTGAGTGAAAGTGGAGGCATTATAGGTTACCAAAGACAATAAATTGGAACATTTAAAAATGGGTCCACTCCCACACACTTTTTGCAGATCTTATATACATACAAAAATTTGGATAGCTACAAACCTGCAATCAAATGCATTACAAATAACACAGCGAGGAAATGGACTTGTGCCCCAGAACCCTAACACACAAGCTATCACAGAGCTCTGACCACATCCTTCACTACTCTGACCAAGTAAGCACAACGCGCACTTGATTAAATTGTTTCTTTAAAGTAATTGATGGATTGTAACAGGTGTAACAGAAGATGAAGAGCAGGACATTTAGGGTGACCAGATAGCAAGTGTGAAAATCGGTAAGGAGTAATAGGAGCCTATATAAGACAAAGCCCCAAATATCGGGACTGTCCCTATAAAATCGGGACATATGGTCACCCCAAGTATATTCTAAAAATGCACTTGATAGATGTATCGAGTACTTCCATATGCGAAGCGGGAGTCTTAATGTATTTCTCATTTCTCTGGCTAGAGGCAGTGCACTGTTGTAATTAATCAAATGAAACACGGAAAGAAATATAACTGCTGCAACTATCCAGCATACGTGGTTATGAAATCGTTTCTATAGCAGAGCGATTGTAGGGAAGGAAGTGGAAAATGGAAACCACTAAATTCAAGTCCAGCTAGGTGGTAGGTATACTGATACTGGGCAAAAATTTTCAGTCAAATAGTAAATTCACCAAAAAAAATGCAGTTTCAGGCTGAAAGACTCTGCCAATTTGGGTCAAATTTGGTGAATTCTTTCAGCTGAATAAAAACTCAAAAATATTGCAGCTGTTAATTTCAAAGTATCACTTTTGAAGTGACCCATCTCATTTTGAACCAAAACACAATTTTTCAGTTTTTCTTGTTGGCAAGAAATGTTTTGTTTGTTTGTTTGTTTGGCAACTGAATCAAAAAATAAGACTGTTTTTAACTCAGCTGTAGTTTATGGTATAGAATGAGTAAGGATATTAAATGATACATTGCTGGGCCCAAAATGAGAAAGGTGATGGCAGCCTTCACAAACTGACTGCATCTGCACATGCAATTACTAACTGTGGTGACGATACAGAATGAAGGACAATTAATTCAGCCCATGCACTTGTTCAATTTACTATATGAAATATCATATTCTATTTGAGATGAGGAATACATAACACTTCCCCAAACCACCTGGGCTGTGGGTTGGACACTGAGGCAATTCATTGAACAATAGAAACCAGGGCCCATGACTGCATCCCTTGTAAATAAGACTGTATGTTCATATTAACTTACTTGTTTTTGTGACTGTGATAGAAACTGGAGGTTCAGTTTGCTAAATAGATGGTGATAATTATCTTAAAATTCCCCAGGCCTGTTCCCTGCCAAGCTTTCCCTAAATGCTGCTATCTATCACAATGAAAGAAATAAAAACCCAATGGTCATCCAATCAGGGAGCAGAGACACCTGTATGTGACTTAGGTGATCCACACAGCTCAAAGAGTAAATTCCAAGTATCAAATTCACTATCACTGTTCATTTGAGGGTAATAATCCACCAGCTAAAGATGGTCAAGGAGAAGATGTGAATAATTACAAGGAGAGTGATCAAATCTGTAAAAATCATTATCTGTTTTTGGATAATTCAAGAACAGGAAAATGGACTGAATCTAAAGAATAATTTTTTTTTTCAGTATGAAATGTTTCGCCAAGCCTATGTATAAATATTTTTCCCCCTGTGATAGTTCATGTCCAGACAAAGCATATTACAAATAAAGAAAGTATAAAAATGCAGGAAGGAAGGGAGGGGAAACACAACTTTGTAGTGCTATACTTGGGAAATAATTTGAGTTTATCCCGATTTTAAAGCTGTCTTCTACAGAAAGCAACAAAAGTCCCTTTTTCTGTGGGAACTGCCCTTTTAGAGAAGGTGTAGCAAAGCCATCTGCTGCTTTATTGGAACTGTTTTCAGCCTTGTTTTGTGGCAAAGCAATTAAACCATACTAATCACAGAAACAGACTGTTCAGCCAGCAAACAGAGGATGCCAGATTCCCCAGAATCCTAACCCACATGTATTGAAATTACAGGCTTAGCTTGCAATTTTATGGGCGAGTGTTTTTGTATTTATTGATCTGGACCAAGTTCGGGTCCTATAGGAGGAATATGACAGATTTCATCTGTTTGACAGCCAAATCTAATTGTATTTTTAGTATGAAATGACCAAAGACAAAAGTGCACATATCTAGGTACTTCACTGGGGTGCCATATGGAGGTTTAGATAAAGGCAGTGTTGGTTGTTAAAGCTCCCTATAATAACTGGACATGGCCTGCATCCTGAACAACTAAAGCAAGGAAGAATACATCTGAGCTTCCTTTTAAAGGGAGGATTAAAAGTGATCTGATTTTAATGCAAGATGTGGGTGTATGCATGCTGGACTTTTCAAGAGAATTAGTACTCAAATACTTATATTTATCCCATTTCTTTCTAGATAACATCACATAACCCTATATGGCACATAGCAATCCCATCTGTACAATGTTTCATACTAAAAGTGAAAAATGTGAAATCAAAATAGCTTCCCCCACATTTGAGCTATTTCTTCATATAAGATATTAAAACAAAAAAGGAATATTCCCCCAAAAAGACATCGCTCCAACTAATTTATAAACAGTGGACCAACTTCATGCTTTTTGTAGTTACATTCATTTTAGTGACTTTTTCCTTTTTTTGTTCCAAATGTTTTCTTTGTTGTTTTCTGATTCTTATGGTGACACTTTATATCCCATTTTTCTCTCCTCTCCCCAATCTTAAACCCCCCTACACACACTCACGTTTCAGTCAGTAGAACCTCATTTATTTGAAAAACAAAACCCAATTTAAATCTTTTTTCTCAGATACTCATCCTCCCCTCCAACCCCCCCAACCTATTAACATATAGAAATATTTATATTATATATTGATTATCACAAGGAAATGCAACATCAGTAAGTTAATTCAAGACCCTATACCAATACCCCCTTCATGCCCACCAAATGCAAAGTCTGCAGAACTACAGCTGAACATTGATTTAAGTTGTTCTTCCCATATTTTAATTAGCATATTAAAATGAAAGTTAAACATAATCTTTGTGTCACAGTTGCCTGCTACTGGTATAATAGCTATTAAAAGAGGTTATAAACTTTTAATATTGACATTGTTAGAAGAACCAGCTAAGGTTTTCGATATATCACGTTCATTGTTAAAAGAATGGACTAATTTTGCGTAATAACTATATTATTAGTATCTTTGCAATGAAAACAAGTATCAGGACTTTCTTGCCTAATATATTTTGTGAACAGGAATGTATTCTAATACAGTGACCTTTTTGATATTCTCTGTTCTGGTTGGCTGGCCTTTCACCCCTTTCCCTTGGGGTGGTGAGACTGTAAACTGGTTTGAGGAGAGGATACAATGGAATAATATTGAAGTGGTCAGATTCTAAACAACACACATATATAATTCAAAGAATAAGTGAGGGATTCAAATATAGTTACCATATTAGTAAGAATGGTAACATAACACGGCATAACTGTAAACCACTGACATAATACTTTACCAAGTAGCCTCTGTGTCAGGTGGTGGATTCAAGTCCCATTGCATGACTTAGTGCTGACTCTAGAAAGGCCACTAATATTAAAGGTACCATTCTTCAAGAGAGACATAGAACTAAGTTCCATTCAGCCAGTCTCTGGTGGCCTGTCCAGATGAAAATTAAAGACACCATTGCAGTTTTCAAAAAGAATAGCAGATAACCCAGTGTTGTGTGTCCAAAGTTGTATGAGCTACTGCTGAGTACACAGTGATTGCTCTATTTGCCTATACAATCAGTGCACTACTAGTATCCAAGTCATTATCCTAATGTGCTTTTTGGATAGTTTGATTATAAAAGGCATTACCTAAATTTAAAAGCCACATAATAGTAGCGTATTATAATTCTAGCCCATTATAATTATAGGCACCGGAGTGTAATTTTGGAGTTTTCATTAGTTGCTGTTTAACTGAAGGCAGAATTTGGTCCACTGTACAGCATTCATACACGCACACATCCATACGCGAGCACGCTGCATTGCTGAATACAGGAGGCTGCCATGTGAGCCCCAAAATCATTTTGCTTTGTTGTTTCTTATAAATTATGGAATATATCAAGTTACTCTTTTCTCAGACACTCAACAAATAGTCAGGCTGGTGATTGTTCTTTATGGGGCCACCCAAACAACCTCAGCACACCAACTGGAGATTACTGGAGGTGGGGGAGAGAACAAGGAAAGAGAGGGGCAAAGAACAGACAGCATAGTCAGGTATTAAGAGCGATGGGGCATCTTTGAGTGAAGGAGGAAAGAAGTGTGGGGAATTGAAGAGAGAACTCCAAGAGGAGGAAAAGGGAAGTGAGGGTGACAGAATATCAGAGCAGGTGAGTGAGTGGCAAGATGCCACTCACATATGCCAGGAAAGGCTTGCTAGATATCCACTCCCTTGGAGATGCCAGAGGGGAGGAGAAAACTTCTACTCTTGCTTCCAAAAATACCAGACATGGGAAAACATGTCAAGATTTCTCCAAACATGATGGTAAGGGGAGCCAGGGACTGTTAGGTGTGTTAACAACATGGGTACGTGCTGCTACATTGGGCAGGCAAAAGGAAGTCAACAGCAGTCTGAAAAAAGATTCTGCAGGTGCAGTGGTGCAGATGGCCCTCACATACCCTTCCTGGGGCCTAGTGGCCAACAACCCTCCTTCCCACTCCAGCTTTCTTGCCTTATGTAAAATATTGGTAACTCTGAGGAAGGTTTACTTCCTTGGGCTCGAATGGAAGCTACACACACTACCTGCCATTGGTCTGCAAATCACAGGGGCACACTGCAGTCCATGTCCATGTATTTGCAGAGAGAACATTTTAGTGTCGCTGTAAGGTCTTGTTTACGTTGGGAATTTGCACCAATTTTAACCGGTGTGGTAGCTGCACCAGTGCAAACCTCTTGCATAGACAAGGCAAAGATGCAAACTGACTGGCAACTGGGGTAAGCTTCACAGGTGCAAATACCTTTGTTTTGTTTGTAGTAGAGGTTTGCACCAGTGCAGTAACACTGGTGGCTGAAATCAGGGCAAATCCCTAATGAAGACAAATGGCCCACATGCTCATAGCCCTTTGAACTCCCCTATAATCGCTTTAGCTAAAGAAGATCCAAAGGCCCTAGTTGAAATCTTCAAGAACTTCAAAGTGGGCCAACCAGAACAGAGAGAGAAAAGGAACTTCCCCATTAGTCTGTATCCATTTGCTGTCTGCTGTCCTATAATTAGATTGTAAGCTCCTTGGGATAGGAACCATTTTTTGTTCAGTGCTTGTACAGCACCTAGCACAATGGGGACCTGATCCATGACTAGGGTTCCCAGGCACTACAGTAATATCAATAAAGAGAGATTTTTCTTATTTTAGAAACATATTTTTAGATTTTAAGTTAGAAAAGTTTTATTTTAAAGAAAAGGAAATCAAGATTTTATAAACTTTTTTAAAGCTTGTAGTGTGTTACAAATATCTTGTTTGGTTAAATGCACCACGGTTTCTCCTTAAGCATTCACATTTGATGCTTAAATAATACAAACATTACTAAATAATAATAGTTTTTCAAATCACATGGAGACAACCCAAATTCTTCCCTACCTTGTGGGGGAAAAAAAATCTTGGTTCCACTAATTCTCAGCTAACACAGGGTCTGAATCTGCTCTCATGTGTATAGCATAAGTCACAAGCATCTCCTCTGAGGAAAGTGGGAGGAGATTTTGGTCTGATAGTCACAAAGGAATCTACCTATCACATGTCACCATGAGCATCTAGTGAATGATTCAGTCTAATTGAAGTCTGACCCTTGGGAAACACTGCCAGTAACTGGTTTATTTCTTATCTTTGCTTCTCAGCAGAGGACCACGTTCTTCTGTATTTTTACAAATAGCCATAAATTTTTCAATCAGTGAACAGACAGTCTGATTCCATTTGGTTTCTATTCCTTTTTGTTTGGTATTGGGATGGAAAGGCAGGGGGATGTCTCTCTATCAGCAGTATACACTGTGTTTCTCACAAACTGTGCTGAAGCCCTATGGGATGGCACTAAAAAGAAGTTCATGGCTGTAAATAACTTGAATGAGTTTTCAAATGAAGTACAACATTTTAGCCACATGGTTCCCTTCTACATTAACTGCTTCGCTGCTACCTCAAACGTGTACACCACACATAATGTGCTTTCAGCTCTACCCTACATATCAACCATATGCTTGCAGGCCAGCATCTTTAAAAAGCTGAAGCTGCAGTCAAGGCACTCCTGTATTCTGCCACAGGACAGCAGCTGGTGTGGAAGACCAGCAAACATATTGGTATAAGGCATGGCTAGCACAATAACTCGTAACCTTATTCTGTTACCCTTCCTCAGGCTGTGTGACACTTCAGTGGAACTGGTCTCAGAGAAAGAACAGCAAGATCAGGTCCAAAATCTTTACTATAAACATTATCAAACATGTAACAGCTGGACTTCTTTTCACAAAGGGAGGGCTAATGGGAAGAATGCAACATTTCTGCACATTATTTCTGAAATGCTTTGTTTAAAAAAATTCCTATTCAATTGTAATTTAAGTCTATTTACCTACAGGATGGTGAAAATGATCTATACCATTCCACAAAATAGGCCAAATCTCACATTTATAAAATACCGTAATGGTGGGGATGGAGGTGAAAGTTCACATGTACAGACAGCACAGCTGTTAACTGGATAGAATCAAAACTTTTCAAGCGTTTGTCATAGGATCTACACTGCTTACAGCTAACACAAGGTATGTTTACACTTTGACCTGGAGGTATAAATTTCAGCTTAAGGAGACATATCTGCACTAGCTCTAATCAATCTAATCACTAAAAATAGAGCATAGCCATGGGGGCACAAGGGGCTAGCTTCCCTGAGTACATACCTTTGAACTGGTACGTACTTGGGGTGCCCTACCACTTCCACTGCCACGGGTACACTATTTTTAATGCACTAGCTTGATCAGAGCTAGCGCAGGCATGTCTCCTCAAGCTGAAATGTACATGTCCAGCTCAAAGTGTAGACATACCCATAGAATCTTCTTTAGATCAGGTGACAGGGGCCTGCTGTTTAGGAGCATGATGATCCACGTTCTATCTCCACCCTCACCATTCATCACACTGTGCCGCACAGTTAAAGCCCTGAACTCCTAGGTGGCCAAGGACTGGTTGCAGCAACTGTAACAGCAATGAAAAAGGAGCATCCTAGGAAACAGCAATGTGCTTGTAAGCCCTATGGCACAAAGCCTTGGAAAGGAGGGAGCTCAATACTGTCAGCTATTGGTGAAATGGGAGAAGAACAGCCCATAGCTGCTTAAGAACTGCAGATGGCAGGAACTCCATTGGAAAGAGCTCTCTGCTGGCATCTGTTGGAGAATTGACTAATAGGGCAGGCCACTCTTGCATTACTACATGACAGTTTGGGACATTTTGGTTAACGTATAATTATATTTGACATTTGGGGACAATAAAATGTAATTAACCTTTTGGGGAGATACCAGGACAAGACATCAACCCTGAATGTGCCTGGGGTCACTCTGACCTAGACTGCTGTCAGGAACAGTTGGGACCAGCCATTTTAGACTTGATTCTAACCACCAAGAAGAAATTCGTGAACTTTTCCCCCATAGATCACCCTTTAACATTCCATTCAGCAACTGAAAGTCACCCCCATCTGATGGCTGCTCATTCATCTGAGATGGTAGTCTCAATCCATTTCCTGGAGTAATGGTTCTCAACCAGGGGACTGGGGTCCCCTCGGGGGCCGCGAGCAAGTTTCAGGGATCCACCAAGCAGGGCCAGCATTAGACTCGCTGGGGCCTAGGGCAGAAAGCTGAAGCCTCGTTGCATGGAGCTGAAACCCAGGCCCCTGAGCCCCACCAGCTGAAGCTGAGGCCTGAGCAATGTAGCTTTTCAGGGGCCCCAGGCAATTGCCTGCTTGCTACCTTCTAATGCTGACCCTGGCTTTTATATGCAGAAAAACAGTTGTTGTTACACAGGTGGGCTGTGGAACTTTTATAGCATTTTGGCGGGGGCCTCTGAAAGAAAAAGGTTGAGAACCCCTGTCCTAGAGAACAGTTGTCCACCTCAGTTGAAACCACCATCACAACTGGCATTCCCAGTGGCAGTCTCAGCAAGGGCCAAGGATTCATTGGGCACAGAGACTGGTTTCTCACCCAGATCTGATGTCTCCCCAGGTCAGATTTAAGGCACACAGACATGTTAACATGGGGCTGATTGCAGTAGTGCTGACTACGTCACATGTGCCCCCAAAAAACTTCAGTCTCCAGTGTTGTCAGTCTTGCAGCTTTCATTAGCCTTAAATTCACTGACATTCAAAAAAATAATCCAAGAAACATTTTCAAGCAATAAACAGATTATTTCTCTGAAAGGAAACGTAATTTCCTGGTAACTTTTGGAAATATTTAAATAACCCACACATCTTTACAGCCAACTAGCTCATTTGAATAAGGAAATTTCTTATCTTTTGTTTACAAGTTTCCCATTCACTTATTGAAGCAGCTTTACCTCTCACCTTAAAAATCAACATCCCCAGTCAGTAACACTGAATCTGGACCAATTTTCTGGTCCTGTTCTATCCTGCTTTCCTAATCACTGATTTGATATGTACAGGAAATTCAGACTTGTACTAGAATGTACAGACTTCTTCCCTCCAGAGGTCAGAGTGCTATGGGAACAACCCACAGAACTATATCATTGCCTGGAGGCAGAGTTTTATTTCTGTCTAATTTAAAATAAATCAACAGCTTTTCTTTCCATTCAGTCCAGCATGGATAATTCCCTGAGGCAAAGGAAAATTGCCTTCATCATTGCATTGCCTGGTCCTGCTACAAGAATGCAATATTTTTAAAGCGCTTGTTCTCGTGAGAAAAATGCCATGAGCTATATTTATTTCTAGCTAATCCATTTCTATCTCTGCTCTAAGATTAAAGAATTAGGGACTGCTACAGATGCTGCCCTTATCATATTAATTGCTGTAAATTGGCAGTAGTCTCAAAAAAAAAATCCACTTCCAGAGTGTGGGAGTGCCGGGTTCTATGCTTCAGGCATCAGAAAGAACATATTGAATGGATCAGTGTTATGCAATGCTAAACAAATGAAGGATATGTTACATAGGAATGATTGGCTTGATCCAGCCGCCCTTACTGTGTCAAAATTCCCATTGACTAAAGACTGTAGGACCTAACCTTGTGTGTGCTAAAGTTTCTTTGTAGTCAAATGATTTCTAGTTCTGCTTTTTTCTTTTTTAAAAGAACACTTTGTGCTATACGTTTAAAAAGTGGTACATGCTAGGGGCCTAATCCAAAATCCAAAAACTCCCTTTGACTTCAATAAACATTGGATTATGCCAGGCAAGAGGCTGCGGGAAGCGGCGCGGGCAAGGGATGTGTTGGCCATGGCTTCCCACAGCCCCCATTGGCCTGGGACAGTGAACCGCGGCCAGTGGGAGCCGCGATCGGCCGAACCTGCCGATGCGGCAGGTAAACAAACTGGCCCGGCCCACCAGGGTGCTTACCCTGGTGAGCCGCATGCCAGAGGTTGCCGACCCCTGGATTATGCCCTAGGTGATATTAGCCTTTTGCTTTCACTTTATGTAGGCCTGGTTGATTTTCATACAGTTCAGAGAGGTAAGAAATCAGTTGATACCATTTTGTATTGTTAGATAATGCATGTAGGACTAAGTTTTTTCAGTAAATAGTAAATTTGCCCAAAAATGCATTTTTGGGGTACCCAAAGTATTCACAAATTAGGATCAAATTCAGTGAATAATTTCAGCCAATAAATGGATTTCTTTCCAAAAAAGTCAAAACAGTTCATTTCAGCCATTTCTAAACAAAATGTTTTAACTTGGTTAAAACATTTTGTTCCAACTGTGATAGACTGGGCAATTTCCTGAAATGTTTTTGGGAGATCTTACTGCATTAAGTTTATCTATCATGGTATGCCAGAGACTGTCTGTAATTCCATGGGAGAGGGTGACCACAGCTTGTCCAGGAACTAAAAAGAGCAAGGAATGATCAGGCAAATTAATTCTGGTTGTAATACCTCTAGACGAACAGTTCTCAACCCACGGGCTGCATGCGGCCCAATTAGCATACAGCTGGGGCCCAGCTCAGCTGTATGCTAAAGAGTGGCTTGCAGTCCAGGGTTCCACCAGGTTCCGAACTGCCCAGCATCTGAGCTGCCCTGCCGCCCAGCACACTGGAGGCAGGGCAGCCGCACACCAGGGGCTCAGGGCAGGCAGCTGGACAGCGCCACACAGCAGGGATCCAGGGTCAGGTTCCAGGCTGTCGCTGCCCTGCCACCTGGCCCCTGCAGCTAGGGTTGCCAACTTTCTACTCTCACAAAACCAAATATCCTTGCCCCACCCCTTGTCTTGCCCTGTCCTGCCCCTTCTCCTAGGCCCATCCCCCACTCACTCCATACTCCCCTCTCTCTCTCACTCTCCCCACCCATTTTCACCAGGCTGTCTCAGGGGGTTGGGATGCAGGAGGGGGTGAGGGCTCCAGTTGGGGATGCGGGCTCCGGAGTAGGACCAGAAAGAAGAGTTCACGGTTTGGGAGGGGGCTCTCAGTACTGCTTCCACCTTGTCATGGGGTCCACTCTCCCCTGGTGGTGTCTCCTACTGGCCATTCTGGGGATTAGCTCTGCCACCACTGTTGTGATCCCCTACAGCGGTGTCTTTCCCATTTTCCTCTTGTCCTGCGGACCCCTCTCACTCCAGGAACTGGAGCCTCCTCTTCGTGACTCATCCCTCTGGCCAGATCACTATGTGTTCCCCTTCCAGGGCTCCCTGGCAATCTGCTATCCTATGCCTGTCCTGTGCCACATCCCCAGTGGCTGGTAGGGAAACCTGAGCCCACCATCTACTCCACGTTCCAGCTCAGGGGCCTTCTGGTCAGCAGCCAAGGCCTGGTCTGTCCTATCTGCCACTTTTCCCAGAGACTTTTCCTACCTTACTGGCTTTGCCAGCCTCCCTGCTCTCAGAGCATCTCTGCAGCCTGTCTTCCTGCAGCCCCAGACACCCCTCACTTCACCCAGGGAGTTACTGAAGGCTCCTTCCCTCCAGTCCCTTCTCTTGCCAACTTCTTGACTTATATAGGCCCTGCCTCTTCCAGCCCAGCTGAACCTCTTCTAATTAAATCCCTGCTCCCTGTCTCCTTGTCCAGGTGCAGCCTGAGCAGTTAATTGGCCATCTTAACCCTTCCAGGCCTTCTGTGGGTTGGACACCCCATCACACACCTCAAGAATAAATGTGCTTGCTTAGAAAGGGTCGTGTGGTAATTTACAACAGCTGGCAATTACACTGTTCACAGCCTTTGAAGAAAAATTCAAGAGCAGACACTGACCTGTTCAGGCAGTCTGGCTTGCTGGGAGATATCACAGTGTAGGCAGGGAACTGGGCAGCCTGGAAAAAACCCCGGTCAGGAGGGAGAGAGACATGGGTCTCTGCCCAAGAGAGGTGACAGCTAGGGAGCCAGAAGACTAAGCGTGGTTGATCATTGGCCATATGACAGAATCTTAGAACATCATCTGGACTCAGGCCAGAACTACCAAGTAGAAAGACTACATCAGAAGCAATAGTCTGTACCTCAATGTCATGGTGAAGCACCAAGTGATTGCTCTTGGATTCCAATATCATTTTTCAGACTTTGTCCCCAAACAGAGAAAGAATGCACACTCCTCATATACTCTACTTGCCTACGCACCGTCCACCTAGAGGCTTGTTTAGAATGTAGTAAACTCAACAACTGGCATTTCATATGCAAAGATCTAAATCTAACCAGAATTTCCTAATTAAAGAAAATATTAGCTCTTGCTGCTGGAGAAGAATATTGTCCTTCCAGTGACCTTTTGCCTTCCCATGCCTACAAAATGAAAAAAAAATCACAGAAGGAATTTTCTCAGTCTGAACTAACTCAGATGCTTTTGACACTCCAAGAATTGTCAGCTCTCATTTCTGAATCTGAAAATCAAGAAAGATTACTTCAGTTTTTATGAGAAATGTCATTCTATTAAACTTGCATTTATTTTTTCAGATGTCATAAACTGACTGAGGGGAATGTTAACTACATAAACTTTTTAATATTCTTTCAAATCACTGTATTTCATAAAACAGCTACAAAACCCAGACCTAGTGTTCATATATCAACTCTTAAAAAATAAATCCACTCTGACATGTTTTATTGAATATCACCAAGTAATAAATCTAGACTCTCTCAAGCCCATATTCTTGTATCAGATGCATGGCATGCATCACTGTACAGCTCAAAATATTTCCTGTTCCTCTGCCAATCAGATTAGAATCTGGCACAACAGATTCATCTGCCTTAGTTAAGTGAAAGATGCTCATTGAGATTATAGAACTTTTAGTCTCACTTTTGCAAAACTATTAAATACGTAGAATCATAGAAATGTAGGGGGAGATGTCTAGCCCCTGCACTGTGGCAGGACCAAGGAAACCTAGACCATCCATGTTTCAGAGAAGGAAAGATTGAGGAAAATAAGGGGAAATTAAAAATGGAGGGGGAAAAAACTAACTTCTTACTAGCCAAGGCAATATTACAGAAAAATCCCACTTGGAAGAGTGATTGAGCAAAGAATATATTCTGAAAAGTACTATTTCTACTAAAAAGCTAACCAGTTAAAACAGTGAAATAAAGTATTTTATTATTTATGATAACGTCTGTGAGTTCCAAAATTCTTCTATATGATTCATCATTTAAATGCAATTTGAAAATCAGTTTGTCAATATAAAAATATACCCCTAATTAAAAGTATGACACTAACAATTAAGCTATAACAATCACTGAAGGGACTAATAGATATGAATAAATATTCCAGTGTTTTAAGAACTTTTCTTAACTAGAATTCATTGTGAAGTGAATGGATGAATGAAAGTTAAATAGTGAGTCACTCAGTGCTTATTTTAAATTTTCTTCAGTTTTCTTTCTGTCCACTTGTGCAAAAGTAAAGGCTCATTCTGCTCCTTTGAAGACAATGGTAACTGTTAGGAACAGGCCTTTAAACAACAGAGGGGGAGAGATTGAGAATCAATACTATATCTCTGTATTTTATTATCACAATGTCTTATTCTAATAATTTTAAAGCATTTCATGGGAAAATAAGTCATAATTAGCAGGAGAGAAAATACTTTGCACCTCCATGAAATGGATATAATTATACCCATTTACAGCTAGGGAAACAGAAGCACAGAGATGTCAAGTGACTTAAGCATGGACAGTCACAGTGAATCAATAGCAGACTTGGTTAAGAATCATAGAATCTCAGGGTTGGAAGGGACCTCAGAAGGTCATCTAGTCCAACCCCCTGCTCAAAGCAGGACCAAACCCAACTAAATCATCCCAGCCAGGGCTTTGTCAAGCCTGACCTTAAAAACCTCTAAGGAAGGAGATTCCACCACCTCCCTAGGTAACCCATTCCAGTTCTTCACCATCCTACTAGTGAAAAAGTTTTTCCTAATGTCCACCTAAACCTCCCCCACTGCAACTTGAGACCATTACTTCTTGTTCTGTCATCTGCCACCACTGAGAACAGTCTAGATCCATCCTCTTTAGAACCCCCTTTCAGGTAGTTGAAAGCAGCTATCAAATCCCCCCTCATTCTTCTCTTCTGCAGGCTAAACAATCTCAGTTCCCTCAGCCTCTCCTCATAAGTCATGTGCTCCAGCCCCCTAATCATTTTTGTTGCCCTCTGCTGGACTCTCTCCAATTTATCCACATCCTTCTTGTAGTGTGGGGCCCAAAACTGGACACAGTACTCCAAATGAGGCCTCACCAGTGCTGAATAGAGGGGAATGATCACGTCCCTCGATCTGCTGGAAATGCCCCTACTTATACAACCCAAAATGCCATTAGCTTTCTTGGCAACAAGGGCACACTGTTGACTCATATTCAGCTTTTCGTCCACTGTAACCCCTAGGTCCTTTTCTGCAGAACTGCTGCCCAGCCATTCAGTCCCTAGTCTGTAGCAGTGCATGGGATTCTTCCGTCCTAAGTGCAGGACTCTGCACTTGTCCTTGTTGAACCTCATCATATTTCTTTTGGCCCAATCCTCTAATTTGTCTAGGTCCCTCTGTATCCTATCCCTACCCTCCAGCGTATCAACCACTCCTCCCAGTTTAGTGTCATCTGCAAACTTGCTAAGGGTGCAGTCCACACCATCCTCCAGATCATTAATGAAGATATTGAACAAAACCGGCCCCAGCACCGACCCTTGGGGCACTCCACTTGATACCGGCTGCCAACTAGACATGGAACCATTGATCACTACCCGTTGAGCACGACCATCTAGCCAGTTTTCTATCCACCTTACCGTCCATTCATCCAGCCCATACTTCTTTAACTTGCTGGCAAGAATACTGTGGGAGACTGTATCAAAAGCTTTGCTAAAGTCAAGAAATAGCACATCCACTGCTTTCCCCTCATCCACAAAGCCAGTTATCTCATCATAGAAGGCAATTAGGTTAGTCAGGCATGACTTGCCTTTGGTGAATCCATGCTGACTGTTCCTGATCACTTTCCCCTCCTTTAAGTGGTTCAGAATTGATTCCTTGAGGACCTGTTCCATGATTTTTCCAGGGACTGAGGTGAGACTGACTGGCCTGTAGTTCCCTGGATCTTCCTTCTTCCCTTTTTTAAAAGATGGGCACTACATTAGCTTTTTTCCAGTCATCTGGGACCTCCCCCGATTGCCATGATTTTTCAAAGATAATGGCCAATGGCTCTGCAATCTCATCGGCCAACCCCTTTAGCACCCTCAGATGCAGCGCATCCGGCCCCATGGACTTGTGCTCATCCAGCTTTTCTAAATAGTCCCAAACTACTTCTTTCTCCACAGAGAGCTGGTCACCTCCTCCCCATACCGTGCTGCAGAGTGCAGCTGTCTGGGAGCTGACCTTGTCTGTGAAGACAGAGGCAAAAAAAGCATTGAGTACACTAGCTTTCTCCACATCCTCTGTCACTAGGTTCCCTCCCTCATTCAGCAAGGGGCCCACACTTTCCTTGACTTTCTTCTTGTTGCTAACATACCTGAAGAAACCCTTCTTGTTACTCCTAACATCTCCGGCTAGCTGCAACTCCAAGTGTGATTTGGCCTTCCTAATTTCACTCCTGCATGCCTAAGCAATACTTTTATACTCCTCCCTGGTTATTTGTCCAATCTTCCACTTCTTGTAAGCTGTTCTTTTGTGTTTAAGACGAGCAAGAATTTCACTGTTAAGCCAAGCTGGTCGCCTGCCATATTTACTTTTCTTCCTACACATCGGGATGGTTTGTTCCTGCAACCTCAGTAAGGATTCTTTAAAATACAGCCAGCTTTCCTCAACTCCTTTCCCCGTCATGTTATTCTCTCAGGGGACCTTGCCCATCAGTTCCCTGAGGGAGTCGAAGTCTGCTTTTCTGAAGTCCAGGGTCTCTGTTCTACTGCTCTCCTTTCTTCCTTGTGTCAGGATCCTGAACTCGACCATCTCATGGTCACTGCCTCCCAGGTTCCCATCCACTATTGCTTCCTCTACTATTTCTTCCCTGTTTGTGAGCAGCAGGTCAAGAAGAGCTTTTTCCCTAGTTGGTTCCTCCAGCACTTGCATCAGGAAATTGTCCCCTACACTTTCCAGAAACTTCCTGGATTGTCTGTGCACTGCTGTATTGCTCTCCCAGCAGATATCGGGGTGATTAAAGTCACCCATGAGAACCAGAGCCTGTGATCTAGCAACTTCTGTTAGTTGCTGGAAGAAAGCCTCGTCCACCTCATCCCCCTGGTCTGGTGGTCTGTAGCAGACTCCCACCACGACATTACCCTTGTTGTTCATACTTCTAAATTTAATCCAGAGACTCTCAGGTTTTTCTGCAGTTTCATACTGGAGCTCTGAGCAGTCATAAGAACATAAGAACATAAGAACATAAGAAAGGCCGTACCGGGTCAGACCAAAGGTCCATCCAGCCCAGTATCCGTCTACCGACAGCGGCCAATGCCAGGTGCCCCCGAGGGAGTGAACCCAACAGGCAATGATCAAATGATCTCTCTCCTGCCATCCATCTCCATCCTCTGACGAACAGAGGCTAGGGACACCATTCTTACCCATCCTGGCTAATAGCCATTTATGGACTTAGCCACCATGAATTTATCCAGTCCCCTTTTAAACATTGTTGTAGTCCTAGCCTTCACAACCTCCTCAGGTAAGGAGTTCCACAAGTTGACTGAAGAAGAACTTCCTTTATTTGTTTTAAACCTGCTGCCTATTAATTTCATTTGGTGACTCCTAGTTCTTGTATTATGTGAATAAGTAAATAACTTTTCCTTATCCACTTTCTCAACATCCCTCATGATTTTATATACCTCGAGCATGTCCCCCCTTAGTCTTCTCTTTTCCAAACTGAAGAGTCCTAGCCTCTTTAATCTTTCCTCATATGGGACCTTCTCTAAACCCCTAATCATTTTAGTTGCTCTTTTCTGAACCTTTTCTAGTGCTAGAATATCTTTTTTGAGGTGAGGAGACCACATCTGTACACAGTATTCGAGATGCGGGCGGACCATGGATTTAGATAAGGGCAATAATATATTCTCAGTCTTATTCTCTATCCCCTTTTAATGATTCCTAACATCCTGTTTGCTTTTGACCGCTCTGCACACTGCGTGACATCTTCAGAGAACTATCCACGATAACTCCAAGATCTTTTTCCTGACTCGTTGTAGCTAAATTAGCCCCCATCATGTTGTATGTATAGTTGGGGTTATTTTTTCCAATGTGCATTACTTTACATTTATCCACATTAAATTTCATTTGCCATTTTGTTGCCCAATCACTTAGTTTTGTGAGATCTTTTTGAAGTTCTTCACAATCTGCTTTGGTCTTAACTATCTTGAGTAGTTTAGTATCATACTAAATTTACTTAGTATATCATATCATACTTAGTATATCATACTAAGTTTAGAGTCATACTGCTCTCTTACATACAACGCAACTCCCCCACCTTTTCTGCCCTGCCTATCCTTCCTGAACAGTTTATATCCATCCATGATAGTACTCCAATCATGTGAGTTATCCCACCAAGTCTCTGTTATTCCAATTACATCATAATTCCTTGACTGTGCCAGGACTTCTAGTTCTCCCTGCTTGTTCCCCAGGCTTCTTGCATTTGTGTATAGGCATGTAAGATAACTCACTGATCGTCCTGCTGTCCCAGTATGGGGCAGGAGCCCTCCCCTCTTGCACTCACCTACTTGTGGCTTTCTCCCGATATCCCACTTCCCCACTTACCTCGGAGCTTTGGTCTCCTTCCCCCGGTGAACCCAGTTTAAAGCCCTCCTCACTAGGTTAGCCAGCCTGCTTGCAAAGATGCTCTTCCCTCTCTTCATGAGGTGGAGCCCGTCTCTGCCTAGCACTCCTTCTTCTTGGAAGACCATCCCATGGTCAAAGAATCCAAACCCTTCTCTCCAACACCATCTGCGTAGCCATTCGTTGACTTCCACGATTCAACGATCTCCTCCCTGGCCTTTTCCTGCCACAGGGAGGATAGACAAGAACACCACTTGTGCCTCAAACTCCTTTATCCTTCTTCCCAGAGCCACGTGGTCTGCAGTGATACGCTCAAGGTCATTCTTGGCAGTATCATTGGTGCCCACGTGGAGAAGCAGGAAGGGGTAGCGATCTGAGGGCTTGATGAGTCTTGGCAGTCTCTCCATCACATCATGAATCCTAGCCCCTGGCAAGCAGCACACCTCTCGGTTTTCCCGGTCAGGGCGGCAGATAGATGACTCAGTCCCCCTGAGAAGAGAGTCCCCGACCACCACCACCCTCCTCCTCCTCTTGGGAGTGGTGGTCGTGGAACCCCCATCCCTAGGACGGTGCATCTCATGCCTTCCAATCAGTGGAGTCTCCTTCTGCTCTGAATCCAGTTCTCTTGATTTTCTGAACCCTGCTCTAGCTACAAATTCTTCAACAAAAAAAACTTCAAAAACAGACTCCAACAAGAAACTGCAGAACTGGAATTAATTTGCAAACCGGACACCATTAAATTAGGCTTGAATAAAGACTGGGAGTGGATGGGTCATTACACAAAGTAAAAACTATCTCCCCATGCTAATTTTTCCCCTACTGTTACTCACCCCTTCTTGTCAACTGTTGGAAAGAGTCCATCCTGATTATCATTACAAACTTTTTTTTTCTCCTGCTGATAATAGCCCACCTTAATTGATTAGTCTCGTTAGAGTTGGTATGGCAACACCCATTTTTTCATGTTCTCTGTGTATACGTATCTTCCTACTGTATTTTCCAGTGCATGCATCTGATGAAGTGGGTTTTAGCCCATGAAAGCTTATGCCCAAATAAATTTGTTAGTCTCTAAGGTGCCACAAGTACTCCTCGTTCTTTTTGCTGATACAGACTAACACAGCTACCACTCTGAAACCTATTAATCATACTGTTTCTGTGGAATGCTGCTGTATGGAGAAGGGCAGAAACAAGCCATCTTTCATACACTTGCTCCTAGCCCATTCAGTGCTTTCAAAGAAAGGTCGGGGAGAGATCCTTAGCTGTTGTAAACCAACATAGCTCCATTGAAATCATAGTGGCACTGATTTATACCAGCTGAGGATCTGTCCACAAGATTGTAAACTTTATACTGGCTGCCAACCAATGTAAGACACAGAACAATAGTTACGTGCTATTGTCACTTTGTTCCACTTGGCAGACAGGCAGGAAGCTGACCTCTAGACCCCATCTGTAACAGGAAGATAACCCTGCATCAGTGTGGGCTGTGGGTTGAAAACAGTTTATTCACTAGTGTGAACAGGGCAAAACCATTTTCAACATCCTGTCCGGACAGAGAGTATACACACCATGTGGAATACACACCATTTGTTTTTAATTCAGTGGCTTCTGCATATTTTCTTCATGTTTTCTCTTTCTAAATTAAGATGTGAATAGGCTGCTTAAGGTTTGCTGCATACACAGTGTTCTACTATTCCACTCTCAAAGCCCATTGACACTGCAACAAATGTGGTTAAACACAAATTTTGAAACATTTTTCTCTGATATAATTGTTTTCCCCTGGCTTGTGTGGACATTCCCATACTGCCACATCTGCAATCAGCATAGGTGCTTGAGCTGGAACCCTCTCAATTTGAGAGAGAGGAGTTTGGGGGTATAATGTATTCTGTAAAAGACTTTCAGCTCAAGAACGAGATCCTCCCCTTGACTGAAACAGCCTGTGTCTGTTGGCCTTCAGAGCATGCTACAAAGTACATCTATTTTCATGGACTGCTGTAGGGAGCGAGGTCTGACAGGAGTTAGATCTACATGGGGGAGGAGAGTTTCATCTTAACGTTTTGTCAGAGGTTCAGCTCTGCTGGGGAGGAATAAGCCATTGTTTAATTGTATTTGTTTCTGTAACACTTCGCGCTCTGGATAGGCATCACTTTATAATTGTAGAAATCCAAATAAATAAAAAGGAAATGTTGCAAACGTGGTAGAGAACAGTGTTTAAACCCTGTCAATATCCTGGTCAAAATAGAGAGTAGGATCTCAACCCCATTGAAGTCAATGGCAAAACTCCCATTCACTTCAGCTGGGCCAGGATTTCAACCATTGCTCCTTAACATTGCACTCTCCCACCACATGGGCAAGGAGATGTCATGTTATAACACAGCTGGGCTCCTGCTGTAGATAGTGACTAAATAGGACATTACTGATTCTATCATTCACTTGGTAGCTAAGGCTATAGTTAAATTTGCAGGACAGTTTCAAATGTAATCCATATTTTTATTTGATCAGCACTTTAAAAAAAATTCTCTTTTTGGAGCTAAAGTTTTCTATGGTTGGCTTCAGCTGTAAGGTAAACTTTTCTGGAACGTTCCTGACACCCAGATATCAGAGATGTGAACAATAGAAATAGACAAAGAGAGTCAACTTAAAGATACAAGTATATAAAGATGTTTTGTGAATGAGATGAATCTACTTACACAGTCCAGTGCAACTGAAGGATAGAATTTATTTTCCAGTCCTCATACAAATAAGCCATTCTATCTCATCATAAGTCTAACCTATAGCAAATAAATGCATCTTCTCTAAATACATATGTTGCGCTACGTTATCTGTAAAGTGACTATTTTAACTATAATATATGAAGTTGGATGCCCTGGTGCTTAGACTACAGGGGACTGATCATGCTCTTGCTGAAGTCAATGGAAATTTTACCATTGGCTTCAATGGGAAAGAGGCCCAGGCCCTGAATGTCTCATATTTGCCACCAAGGCCCATTATGAACTACACGCAAGATTTTTCAGAACTGCTTATCTCCCATTTAGGCATCTAAATCTGGCTCTACAGCTTCAGGAGCATAAAGGGACCCGATTTCAGTTAGTTCCATTCTGTACTGCAAAAGGGCCTAAATGATGTTTTAACCATGTCCATAAACCACACAAAAGCCTTTGGTCACATCCAAGGCTTTAGCGCAGTTCGGGGACACAATTACTATCCCAGGTATGCTACAAAATGGAATTACATGATGGTTAAAGTTATTGTGTAGCTGGAACCTAAAAGTTTTAACTGCTTCTATACAAGCACAGCATGCTTTATAAATTAAAGGGGTTAACCACTGATATTTGTGTTATTTTCTGCCCCTTAAAGTAGAACAGGAAGCTACCTGTTCACATCAGTATGCTTATCTGACACCCAGTCCACTAAGAGTTTTGCAGCGCCAGACAACATCTGGTGTTCAGGCACAAGGGAAGTGACAACTCAGCAGAGGCACAGCACACATGCTTCTTTGTCAAGGCTTCAGGATGCACCATAATTTCCTCCTGCCTCTCCTTTTGTACCTCTGCTTCAGCTCCGCAGATGTGCAAGAAGGAACGGAAGCCAAAAAACAAAATAACTTTAGAACTCTTCATTTTAAGCTCTTTAACCGACATTGAAGCTTTCCCATCTAATCAAGACAAATCTTTCATACAGTAATTAAACTACAGCTCATCTTCAAGGGGAGAAAAACAAATATTGAGACAATTAGCTGAGTAAGCCAAACTGCAGATTTCTACCTCTCCACCTAAAAAGAAAACTTCCAAGTATTCCTGCAAGAGAGAACACTTCATCAAAGCTATAAAATAGAAAACAGAGTAGACTCTTAAATTAGAAATTATTTAAAATGAATTGTATATGAAAAATGCTCAGGAGTTGCCCTGCTTAAGACAAACTTCAGGTTCTCTGCATGGCTGGAATCACATTAGCAGGGAAAAGATAGCCTCATGTATCCACTAATCTATTACAGTCAAGTTAGAAATAGAATATTGCATTAGCATGCAAAAGGACGCAAGCCAGCACAACAGGGGAAAGTAACATTTCTAGAATAGTATCAGAGGGGTAGCCGTGTTAGTCTGGATCTGTAAAAGCAACAAAGAATCCTGTGGCACCTTATAGACTAACAGACAGCAGTTTGCAGCATGAGAGCTTTTTAAGAGGGGTATTCACCCACGAAAGCTCATGCTGCAAAACGCAAAGGTCTCTTAGTCTATCATTTCTAGAATAAGCACTGCAGAATGGCCATGCAGATTTCTATAAGTAATGAGTCCTAAGGAAAAAAAGGGAACTTGCACAGTTGTAATGCTTATTCGCCTTGATTATAGTATTAATATTGCATTCATTTTCATGTGTTAACTGTTTGGAATACCCTACAGAAGGCTGGTGTTTTATTTTGCTCCACTGGGCCCCTCCTTTCCTTCTCTTTCATTTGCCTAAAAAAATTAAAAGAATTAAAGCTCAGATGTCCTGAAATCTTTCAGCCACTGATGACTGCCAACATTCAAATTAAATTCAAAGCATTTACTACGCTCTCAGTTTTAGCTGTATAATTTACAAAGCCTACCCAGAGCAGTTCCAATCTAATTTGCAGTTCAGCAATGAATACCATTTACTGACTGAGCCTACCTGAAGTTTTTCTTTTGAAGATCAGAAAAAAATTAAACTTGCAACATTGGTGTCTTTCCTCTGGGTAATGCTTGAAGGGACATTGCCAATAGGTAGCCTGGCACAAAGTTTCATACTAAGCTAGAGGTGAAGGAAAGCATTTTGGAAACTGATGCTTGGTCATCCACATTTGGAGATGAGTCAGACAGGACCCCAAGATTTCACACCAATTTGAAGAATAGTAACTGCATGCCTTCGATGGAAGTTGGAGACATCTTGACCAGTTCTTCTAAGTGTTTTCACCTTTCCAGGTAGCATCACTTTGGTCTTGCCTGAGTTCAGCCTGAGCAAGCTGCTCTTCATCCAAGAGCTGATTTCTTGTAGGCATTCTGGCATTTTAGTAGCAGTGGTGGTTGCATTAGTTGAGAATGAGATATGTAGCTGAATGTCATTGGCATGCTGTTGGCAGCTAAATCCGTGGCATCTCATGTAGATATTGAAGAGAAGCAGGAATAGTATGGATCTTTGTGTGATGCCACAGGTGAGGACCTACAGAGAGGAGGAGCTGTTACCCATCACCACTCTGAGTTCTGCTGGTGAGGGATGATTGGAACCACTATAGTGGCTGGATTATCTACTCCTGCTGGGTCATGTAACAGCTAGTAATATGTTGTGGTCCACTGGGTCAAAGGCTGTAGAGAAGTCCAGCAGTACAAGCATCCAGATCTTTCCTCTGTGAATGGCCATGAGGAGATGTCAAGTATCAGGGGGTAGCCATGTTAGTCTGTATCCACAAAAATGAGGAGTTTGGTGGCACCTTAATGACTAACCATTTATTTGGGCATAAGCTTTTGTGGGTAAAAAAAACACTTCTTCAGATGCATGGAGTGAAAATTACAGATGCAGGGTGGACAGACTGGACTTCTACATAGAGTGCTTCTGCAGATGTGCACAGCCTGAAATTGTGAACAAACAGCATCACTTGCCCCATAACCTCAGCCGTAAGAACACAATGCCATCCACAGCCTCAGAAACAACTCTGACATTACAATTAAAGGGGCTGACAAAGGAGGTGCTGTAGTCTAATGAACAGGTCAGATTATGAACAGGAGGCTGCCAGGCAACTCTCCAACACCACATTGTATGGACCACTATCCTCCGATCCCATTGAGGAGTACCAAAAGAAACTACACCATCTGCTCAAGAAACTCCCTACTATAGCACAGGAACAAATCTACATGTACACATCTCTAGACCCCTGACCAGGGGTATTCTATCATCTACTATTCAAGATCCATAAACCTGGAAACCCTGGACGCCCCATCATCTCAGGCATTGGCATTCTTACAGCAGGATTATCTGGCTATTTGGACTCTCTCCTCAGACCCTACTCTACCAGCACTCCTAGCTATCTTTGAGACACCACTGACTTCCTGAGGAAACTACAATGCATTGGTGATCTTCCTGAAAACACCATCCTGGCCACCATGGATGTAGAAGCTCTTTATACCAATATTCCACATGAGGATGGACTACAAGCTGTCAGGAACAATCTCTCTGATGAGGCCATGGCACACCTAGTGGCTGAGCTTTGTGAATTTGTCCTCACATACAACCATTTCAGATTTGGGGACAATTTATACCTTCAAGTCAGCGGCACTGTTATGGGTACCCACATGGCCCCACAGTATGCCAACATTTTTATGGCTGACTTAGAACAACGATTCCTCAGCTCTCGTCCCCTAGCGCCCTTCCTCTACTTGTGCTACATTGATGACATCTTCATCATATGGACCCACGAGAAGGAGGCCCTTGAAGAATTCCACCTGGATTTCAACGATTTCCACCTACTTACCTACATGCCTCCAGCTTCCATCCAGGACACATCACATGATCCACTGTCTACAAGCAAGCCCTAAGATACAACCAAATTTGCTCCAATCCCTCAGACAGAGACAAACACCTGCAAGATCTTTATCAAGCATTCTTAAAACTACAATATCCACCTGGGGAAGTGAGGAAACAGATTGACAGAGCAAGATGGCTACCCAGAAGTCACCTACTACAGGACAGGCCCAACAAGGAAAATAACATCACTGGTCCCCAGCTAAAACCTCTCCAGCACATCATCGATGATCTACAAAATGATCCCTCACTCTCATAGATCTTGAGAAGCAGACCAGTCCTCGCTTACAGACAGCCCCCCAACCTGAAGCAGGTACTCACCAGCAACTACACACAACACCACAGAAATGCTAACCCAGGAACCAATCCCTGTAACAAACCTCGTTGCCTACTCTGTCCCCATATCTACTCTAGCGACACCATCAGAGGACCCAACCACATTAGCCACATCATCAAGGACTCATTCACCTGCACATCTACTAATGTAATATATGCCATCATGTGCCAGCAATGCCCCTCTGCCATGTACATCGGCCAAACCGGACAGTCTCTATGTAAAAGAATAAATGGACACAAATTGGACATTGGGAATAACAACATACAAAAGCCAGTAGGAAAATACTTCTATCTCCCTAGACATTCTATAACAGATTTAAAAGTTGCCATACTTGAACAAAAAAAAGTTCAAAAACAGGACTTCAAAGAGAAACTGCAGTACTACAATTCATTTGCAAATTTAACACCATTAATTTGGGCTTGAATAGGGACTGGGACTGGCTGGCTCACTACAAAAGCAACTTTCCCTCTCCTGGAATTGCCACCTGTTCATGAGGAGATGCTAATCTTTGAGTGTCACTAGAGCTCTCTGTGTTGTGCCCTGGTCTGAAGCCTGACTGTGAGGCATCCAGGATGTTGGCTGATATCATATGTTGTTGCTTGCAGTCCTGAAGACGAGCTCTGTGTAGCTTGAAAGCTTCTCTCTCTCTCACCAACAGAAGTTGGTCCCCACCTGGTCTATCACATGTTGTTGTAGTTTGATGGTTACTACTTTTCTCAATTATTTTGCCCGGAAACAGGAGATTGGAGATGTGACAGTAGATGGAAAGATCTTCAGGGTAGAGGGTTGGCTTTTTTACATTAAGTGAACTATTGCATATTTCCAGGGAGCTTGATAAGTGTGCTTCTCTGAAGAAAGCATTGACTATTTCCATTAATAGTGGGCTGCGTTGTTCTTCACTAAATCTGTTTCACAGGGAATGGCTATATCATTTTCCAGGGTTTCTTGAGTTTGTGAAAAGACCAAACTCAGTCAGGGGCAATGGAGCAGATAGTACAATCTGGCTATGGTGGAATTTTCTTTCCCTGTTGGTTCCATACATATTTGGTTGGTCTTACCAGAGAAGTATGATGAATGCTCTTCCCAAAGGTCAATGCTTGGGTCGGGTAACTTAGTTAATTAGCCAGTGTGAAATAGTTCTGCTGGCTGCGATTCTACCACATTGGTTGAGGAATAAAAGGTGGCTCATCTTACCTCCTTTACTGCAGTGGCATAGTGTCAGAAGTGTTGTTTGTGCAGCTAGTGGAGGTATTCATGATGTTTGTTGCATCACTGGCATTCTAATTTTCTGTGAACTTTATCTGCTGTAGTTCATCTGTGAAATCCAGACCTTATGTCAACAGAGCTGCACTCATTTACATCAGAGCTGAATTTAGCCTTATCCTATTAGAACATGTGAACAGGTTACAGGGTGGCTGGCCCTTTAAGGAGACTTGGGCCTAGTCCCACTTGTGACCAGTCAGTTCCCTCACAGATGATGCTGTACAGCCAAGGACCAGGTGATAGCTTGAAGATCACCTGGTCCACCTAAAAACAGCAAGTAGCTCTGTTGGGTTGGAGAATTCTGCAAGGAATAGGCAGGCTCCTATAGGAGTCCCTGGTGAAAGAGGCCAGTTTATATGTGACTTTCAGGCAGATGGTCTGTAGTGTGTAATTGTGCAGGCAGGAGGCTGTAAGGAGAAGAGAGCAGAGAGGATCACCTTGACTTCCAAGAAAATGGCCTCTGAATATAATCCCAATAGGGAGTAGGTAGGCCCCTTCAGAAGACCCCAGCCCAGGGGGAAGGGACAAGACTGACATATTGAACTTATGTAATTTTGAAGAAATTAAATTGAAGCCCTAAAGAAAGGGGACTGGAATCCAGTGACTGAAGACTGTTCTTTGTAAGCCAGCAGGCTAACTCACTGGCCCATACACCAGAGTGTCATCCATATGACTTCACTCTTAGGTAGGTCACTCATCTTCCAGTTTCTAGGGCTGAGAAGATAACACTGTAATACCCTTACTCTTGAAAAATAGTAACTTACTCTACAGGTAAAACACTGTCGGCATTGAAGATCATCATCATCACTCCCATAACCTCACTGGTCGTTGGGGCACCATCATTGATGAGCAATCAGCCAACTGTCTCCACCCCGATGATTGTGTGTCAGTGCTTGAGTCTCTGCAAAAGCCGTACCACTTCAGCTTGTGCTTCTTCATGGTCATCAGGAGGTCTTCATATGACCCAGCGCATTGGGTGATGATGTTGCAGACCTCTTCATTAGTGATGTGATTGAAGTAGGAGATACCCAGGATTTTACGGAAGTATCTCATCTCTACTACCTGTATTTTCCCTTCAAGTTCTGCCATAAGAGTCCATGTCTTGCATGCATACAGAAAAATGGAGATGACCAATGCATGCAGCAGTTTCAGTTTGGATTCCAGGGAGACGTTCTTATTCCTCCAAATTGGCTTTAGCTTAACCACTGCTGCTGTTTTGTGCAGTTCTTGCCAGAATTTCTTCCTTTGATCCTTCATCGGTGATGATTGCCCCCAAATACTTGAACTGTTTCACTGTTTCCAGCTCTTGTCCATTGACAGTGATATACGAGCTGATTCCAACATGTTTATGTCATCAGCTTAGAATCATAGAATATCAGGGTTGGAAGGGACCTCAGGAGGTCATCTAATCCAATCCCCAGACAGATTTTTGCCCCAGATCCCTAAATGGCCCCCTGAAGGATTGAGCTCACAACCCTGGGTTTTGCAGGCCAATGCTCAAACCACTGAGCTATCCCTCCCCCCAAACACTATGTAGTCGGCAGGAGCTTGGTTTTCTCTGCACTGATTTCCATGCCATATTTTGTGAAGGTTTCATCCAATCATTTCACAAGATTGGCAAGTTCATCTTCGCTGCCTGCCAGGCCGTCAATGTCATCAGCAAACCGAAGATTTGAAATTATTCCCCCCCCCCCCGATTCTGACTGTGCATATGTGATCTTCTAGGGCATCAGTCATTATGCGCTCCATGTAGTTGTTGAACAGTGTGGGTGAAAGAAGGCAGCCTTGCTGGACTCCAATAGTGGTGCGAAACCACTCTCCTGTTGTGCTATTGACGAGAACTGCACTGCTGGCTTTGGCATACAGTTGTTCAATGGTAAGAATAAGCTTATGACCAACATTGTACTTCTTTATGGTTACCCAGAGAGCTTCATGCCATGCTCTGTCAAACGCCTTCTTGAAGTCAACAAAGACCTGATAGGTGTCCTGCTGGTGTTGTCATAAACAGATAGTTAAGGGTTAATGTCTCTTTTACCTGTAAAGGGTTAAGAAGCTCAGTAAACCTGGCTGACACCTGACCAGAGGACCAATAAGGGGACAAGATACTTTCAAATCTTGGTGGAGGGAAGTCTTTTGTTTGTGCTCTTTGTTTGGGAGTTGTTCGCTCTTGGGACTAAGAGGGACCAGACATCAATCCAGGCTCTCCAAATCTTTCTGAATCAGTCTCTCATGTTTCAAACTTGTAAGTAATAGCCAGGCAAGGAGTGTTAGTCTTATTTTTGTTTTCTCAACTTGTAAATGTTCCTTTTTGCTGAGAGGATTTTACCTCTGTTTGCTGTAACTTTGAACCTAAGGCTAGAGGGGGTTCCTCTGGGCTATATGAATCTGATTACCCTGTAAAGTATTTTCCATCCTGATTTTACAGAGAGAATTTTTACCTTTCTTTCTTTAATTAAAAGCTTTCTTTTTAAGAACCAGATTGATTTTTTTTCCTTGTGTTAAGATCCAAGGGGATTGGATCTGGACTCACCAGGAATTGGTGGGGGAAGGGAGAGGGGATGGTTAAATTCTCCTTGTGTTAAGATCCAAGGGGTTGGATCGGTGTTCACCAGAAACTTGGTGAAAAAGCCTCTCAAGGCTGCCCAGGGAGGGGAAGGTTTTGGGGGGACAGAAAGTGATCCAGACACTGAAATTTCTGGATGGTGGTAGTGTTACCAGATCTAAGCTAGTAATTAAGCTTAGAAGTGTCCATGCAGGTCCCCACATCTGTACCCTAAAGTTCAGAGTGTGGGAAGAACCTTGACAGGTGTCCTGCTGGTGTTGTAAGTACTTCTCACATAAAACACGAAGGTTGAAAATCTGTTCTGTGGTACTTCTTCCAACACGAAAGCCAGCCTGTTCTTCAGCAATGATATTCCCGGCTTGTGGCTTCAATCTGTTCAATATGACTTTCAACATCCATTTTTCTGGGATGGCTAATTAAGCTTATGGTCTGGTAATTTTGACACAATTGCAGGTTGCCTTTCTTTGGCAGAGTGATGATTAGTGACTGTGTCCACGTGGAGGGCCAATCACTGGTCTGCCAGATCTTGTTGCAGATCTTAGTGAGTACATCTATTACTATTTCTCCTCCGAATTTCATCAGTTCGGCTGGGATGTTGCCAATACCTGTAGCCTTTCCATTCCTGAGTGATTTCAGAGATGTCCCCACTTCTTCACGCAGTACTGGAAAGTCATCCTCCTCTGTTGAATCTGGGCTGCCTAGGACACTAGCATCCCCATTTGTCTGGTGGTAGTATAGATCATAGCAGTAGTTTGTCCACTTTTTGATGACGTCCCTTTATTCGGTAAAACTGTTCCCTCCTTTGTCTTGAATTGCATTAGCTTTGCTCCATCTTTCCTTCGTCAGATCTTCTACAACCTGGAAGGGTCATTTGCTATTTTTATTATTGATACACCCTTCAATTTTAGAGCATTGTTTTTCAATCCATATCTCCTTGGCTACCTTCATTCCTTTCTTGATCTCTCTGCCAATCGCTCTGATTTATCAGCTCCTTCACTGTTCTTGTCTCTCGTGAGTTCTCTTCTAACGTCACACATCTGTAGTATTTCATTTGTGACCCACAAAAAGCATTGACGATAATGAAGTTCAAAAAAAGAGAGGGAAATTCCACTCAGCTGTATAAAGTTACATTCATTAGTACTAGCAGTGGTGACATTAGTGCTTATGACATTTGCCTACAAGGATTAAGGCCTGCTCTATACTACATGGTTAGGTCAGTGTAAGCTGCCTGCATAGACCTTGCCATGGAAGTGTCTTCACTTAAATTTGGCTCCCGCCAACTTAACTGCCTATCTACACCAATTAAGTAACACCACTTCCCGAGCGGCATAGAATCACTGTCGATGTAATCAAGTCGACACAGTATCAGTATAGACACTGCATTGCTTACATAGACTGTTACTGGATTTCAGGAGCTGTCTCACAATGCCCTACACTGGCAATACAGTTGATACCAGAGCTCCTGGTGAGTACATGTACCACTGATACAAGGAGCCAAGTGTGCTCACACACAAATGATTTAATAACTGTGGTGGCTGTATGCTGACGTAAGTTAGGTCGACATAGTTTGGTAGTGTAGAAGTGGCCTAAGATTAGATAGAATCAAATTCTATAGCCACAAGACACTTATTGCCATCCAAATTATTCAAAGTGTGTTGGACAGGATGAAAAGTGTAGGGAGAAAGTGTGGTCATCCTTGGCTGGGAAGCTGACTAGGAGTGAAAAGACCTGGGTTCCACTCCTTGCTCTGCCACTGACTCTCTTGGTGATCTTGGGCAAGTTATGTCTCCTCTCTGTGCCTCAGTTTCCTCATCTGCAAAATGGGGATGATACTTATCACTATACTTACCATAGATCCATAAAACTAAGACCTATGGATGAGAAGTGCTACATTAAGTATTACATTACTATTATACGGATACAGAGGATCCCAAGTTATTTCCAGTCTAAAAATATATAAGATTTCTTGGACAAAGAATATAAGCAGCCAACATCGGCTAGTGTTCTGTTGCTTAGGGTGCCCTGATTATTCACCATCTCCAAGAAAACCATGGTCTCTCCCATGGCCTATAGCTACTTGGCCATCAAGCCAATGCTTATTAAACTTGGTTTTAACAAGGAAAGTAGTCACATAGTTCTCTGTTCTGTATGCAGCAGGTGTTTTGCTTTTTGGTTTATGCACATTACAAGTTTCTATTTATACTTCAATAGAACAGTAGCACATTCAAAGAAAATGCTCCACATGCACTTAATTAGCATGTTGCACATTGCTTGATTAAATACAATTAGACAAAATTAAGCATCAGAAAGATTACTGAAACTTGCATTGCTCTTGAAACATTACACAGAACTACCCATCTTCACAATGAGAACAACAGTGAAAACAGTATTATTAATGGCTTTCTGCAACTATTGGAGCCTTCTCCAAAGTGCATTGAAGTCAATTGAAGATTCCCATTGATGTCAATGGGGTCTTTGGATCAGGCCCTTCAGCCCCAGTCCTCCAACTGATCTGAATGGACAGATTCCAGCACCCTCAAAGTATTCCAGTGAAATCAACGGGCTCCACCCACACAATCATTGGCAGCAAATAGGCAAATAAAAAGCAGACTTCTGCCTTTCCAGTAACGAACAAGAGATGGGAGTCTTAGAAAGCAAGTGCCTGTGACTCATATCCTTTAATGGAACAGTTTTTCTTTATGTAACAATAGCTATAATCACAGAGTACTCTCGCTACAGAGGCCCTAATCATTGTTTTGCTGATTTCCATGCAGATTATGCATCTAAATATTAATCTGTACTGCATTAATGAATCTTCATTGTAACCACTTTCCACTAAATATTCAAAAATATTTCCCCATTCTGGTTGGGTTTTATTTTAAAACCCAACCAGAGGATTAGGTTTTAAAATAAAAAACAGGCATACCTCAAGTACACAGTCATTAATTTCAAGTTTAACATAAACAATCCATTTACAGCTGTGGAGCCAGCATAGACTTTAGGTCCCAGTTCTCAAACACAAGGGGTTTCTGCCTGGATTGATTATTAAAGGATCACTCAGTATCTTTAAAAGACAGCTCTTCTATTAGGGTTAGGAGGGTAGAAAGAGACTGGATACATCATGTATGTCCTCCTTTTTGGAATTGACATAATATATACTGAAAAAGTCACATTTCCTGGAATACAGTATCCAGATGGGGTATTATACCAGCATATAGACCATTATAGTTGTGTAGAAGATTCAGCCACTGGCTGGAGGCCCCATCATGGCAGCCCTTCTGTCTTTGTTGCCCTCTGCTGGCAGTGGGCTGTTCCTTCTTGTGACTCAGCCCTCCAGCTAGGCCACTTAGAATATGTCTACACTGCAATTAAAAATCCATGGCTGGTCTGTACCAGCTGACTCAGGTTAAGGGGATATTTAATTGCAGCATAGACACTAGGAACCTGTGTGGTGGAAGGGTCCCAGTGCTCTGACTGCAGCTTGAGCCAGACATCGACACTGCAATTAAATAGCTTCTTAGCCCGAGTCAGCTGGAATGGGCCAGCCACAGGTTTTTAATTGCAGTGCTGACATATCCTTAGAACCTCACTCCTTCTGGAGTAACAAAAAGTCCAAACTACAACCTAAAATTAAAGGGCTTGTCTACACAACAAGTTATTGGGCAGCAAGCCAGGGTGTGACTCTATAGCGCACCAACTGGCCATGCAGCAATTCCCCATGTGAATATGGCTATAACACACCTGAAAGTGTAGTAAACCAAGCTACACTCCTAGACTTTCACTAGACTGCAGCAGTTTCTGCACAGGACATTTGTGTGTGACAAGCTGGTGCAATGTAGATTCACACCCAGGCTTACCAAGCAATAACATACCATGTATGCAACCCCTTCCTGTCCACCTACCGGATCTGGGCTAAGTAGATCTTGCTCCTTTTTTCCTGAAGCTTATAGTGCCCCCTCCTTCAGGGGGAAGGTAGGGAATCCAGACCAGCCTTCTCCTCTGTGTTCCAGCCCCAGGTCCGAGTGATAAGCATCTAGGTCTGTTTATGTTCCCTCGTTGGCTCCTTGGGCTGCTTTGTATCTTCACCTGCTTATGGGCCCTTGTCTTAGAGCTGCATTCTCCAAGCCTCTCTCCTTGGAGCTTCCTCTCTCCATGTGGCTTTTCCCAGTTTTTTGCTGAGGAGCTTTCCTTGGGGTGGCTCCTAGCCTCTCTAGCAGCCACCTGGAACCCCTTCCCCCTGCTGCCTTCCCCCCCTTCAGGGTCAGTCCCAAAGTATAATCTCCCCACTGCACCTCTCTTCTCTAAGTCCTCCCCTCTAGGCTCTTCATTCCTTCCCTTCTAGGAACCACACAGTCTAGTTCTCTCCAGCTGGGTCCTTAATTACCTGTCTTTTCCCCAAGTGCCAGAGCATGGGCTAACTGGACTCTCCGGTGCCCCTTAACCCTGTCACTGCCAGTGAGAGTGCGAGTTTATACACATATACCCCCCCACACATTTTACCAGTTAGTTTCCCCATGTAGAAAAACACACAGGCTACCTCTGGTAGAAATTGTACCACTTCCAATGCCCCAGCAAGGAGGGATCAGCTAATCTTTCAAAAAGGTCTTAGGGCAGAAGAACAGAAGTGAAAATCATGGACAGGGATAAGCACTGGTGGATAGTTACTCTTTTCCAGTTTATTTCTTCACTTAGGGCCAATTTTTCAAAAGTTGGATGGAAATCAAAACCCATCCCTGAAAAGAAAAGCCAGGAAAAAGCCAGCACCAATTCTGAAGGCAGCCCTGCACTCTCTCCTCAGCCCCTCCTCAGTGCATCACGTATTGCTTGGGTCCAAAAGGAAACACCCCCTACAATGCTGAATGAGGGAGGAACAGGGACTAGAACTTGGCTCTTCCAAATTTCATGATAGAACCCTAATGACTAGACTATAACATGCTTGTGGAAACACGCACACACACATATATTTTGTGAAAATGCTCAAAAGGTTTGATTTTGTTTTGTTTTTTTCAAATGAGGAATTAAACCAAGTTTCAAAATGTCAAAAATTGCCACCAAATGGAATGGTTTTTCCTCCAGTCAGCTTTAGTTTTAAAACATTCATTCATTTCCACCTTTCTTCAAGGAGTACAGATTTCGGTTTGCAACGTCTGATCAGTGCTTAGATACAGCAGCGATAGGCACATTGATGTTTTCCCACTAAATTTAGCTCAACAGCAAAACTTGAAACCAACATTTCCTTAACTTCTTTCACCCACTGAAACCAAGCTACAGTCACGCAAGTCACTATCTTGGTGTGGCAAAGACCAAATTTTGATGAAGAGGTTTTCTTTTTCTTTTTATTATTTATACTGCAGTAGCAGCTAGGAGCCCTAGTCATAGACTGGTTCCACGCTGTGCTAGGATAAGTACAGAACAAAAAAAAAAAAAGCTTACAATCCAAGTCAATCTAATTCTAATGAAGTGTGCTAGAGTGAAAACCATAGTCCTCCATATAGGGAACAGATACAGGAGTAACAACAGTCAAACTCACCCTGACATTCAACCCTAGGACTCCCCACTAAGAATGCTAACAGCCAAAATGGCAATTAGCAGCAGCTGACTTGGTTGTTTTGTAATATGAACAACTGCGTTAACCCTTAACCACAAGCTCGAGGCATACTTCTTTTCATATACCAATTTTATAGTAGTATAACTCCACAGACTTTAATGGAGTCATTGTTGATTTACATGGGTGTGAGGGGAGACTACAGCCTCAGTTCTAAAACCACTTAGCAGCTGTCAGATGGTAACAGATTTCACTATCTCAGCTAGATTCATACCACTGATCTAGTGGTAAAAATCTAGAGACACAATTTGAGCAATGAACTTACTAGAGTTTTTGGAGAAATTTTGTTACTTGAAAATTTCAAACAAACCCACTCTGAGGCTTGGGAGCATGACTACATTTCAAAAAAATATATAAAACTTTTCATATGCTGGCTGGTTTCTCATATTCACAGTACCACTCCTTGGTCACATAATAGCAGCCTACAGTGAATATTAGCGATAATAAAAACAATGAAATAGGAAGTTTGTACTGATTTGCATGGTGACATGAGGTATCATCCCTTGTGGAAAAATAAAGAAAGAGTGCGTATTAATAAAAACACTGTGCTTTTATTCACAGACAAACCACACCAACACACAGACACATTCAGACATCCACACAGTTGGTGGGGGGGAAGAAATGGGAGAGGGATGATTTTCACAGTTGAGTATAGCTCCAGCTTTCATTGGAACAGCTGTCTGCGGGGGTGGAGTGTAGAGGAAAGCACAAAGTGCCAAAAGGTGGAAAGGAATGAGCAGGAGGAGTTTGGAAGTGCATGAGAAAGAGTTCACAATGCTGTGAAGGGGAAGGCAGGCATGCATATGCTCAGTCTGCAGTGTCATGAGGGTCTGGAGCATGTCGGTTTGATGCTCCAGAACTTTAATCAGCCTCTCTGTGGCATCCCTGTTGTAAGAATCCTTCTCTTCTCTTTCCCGCTTTTCACTTTCCCTCCACTTCTTGCATTCAGTGTTTTCAGCCTCTGACTGCTGTAGCGTGATCTGGAACATATCTTCCTTGGTCCATCTCGGACGGTTTCTTATCTTGCGCAGATGCTTCTGTAGGGCGGTTGTTTCTCAAGGTGGAATCTGGAAACACATGGTTCACAATAAACAGAAGAGCTAGTGTCAGCTACACACATATTACTGAAACAGTAACATTAACACACTGCTGGTAACATACTTATCACTTTCTCAGTGACCCTAGGCAAGCACACATGAGGCAGATGACCCCAAATATGGGCAGGAGCATATTTTATTGTACTGAAGCAATCTGAAAAGGTTGCAGGTCACGTAAGGGGGGCAACACTCTAAACTCTTCCATTTTCCACAGGTGGTGGTCATTATGGAAGATATCTCACTCCTGACGGTAAGCAGGGAAGCAAGGGTGCATCTGCTACATGCTTGTAGCTTCCACCTCGATCCCTATGTTGCTTGCTTGTGGGCAGCTTTGGTCCCTGTCCAAGTGATTGCAGAGTGGCATGGGAAAGTGTCTTTCAATGGGGAAAGGAACAAGGCAGCTCTGCCAAGGAACCTAGGGCAGAGGATTGCTGAGTACCTAAAGGATTCCTTTGAAATCTCAGATTGCATCAACTCCCTGTTCTGCCGTACTGCCTAACTGTGTGGGGGAATGCTGAACACATACAAGCAAAGCCAGCCTTCCACATGTCTCTGCCCTCAACCCACTTCAGAACTTCACAAAGCAAAACCACTTACCAGAGGTCTGCTCTCCTGCTTCTGGCTCGCCTGAGAGCGACTGCAGAGACTGGCTAGACACTTCTGAAGTACACAACCGCTCCTGACTGGACACATCATGGGGTTCCCCATCTTCAGCCTCCACCTCTTCATCAATGACATCCTCCTCTGGGTTAGGTACACTTTCCACTGGTTCCAGACCCACTGAAGTATCCACAGTGCTTTTTGCAGGGAGGTAGAGTCACCACCTAGAATAGCATCCAACTCCTTAAAAAATGGTAGGTCTGGGGTGCAGCACTGGAGCGAGTTTCGCTCCCTCACCTTGGGGTACGCGTTCCTCAGCTCCTTTATCTTTGCTTGGCACTGCAGCATGTCCTGGTCATATCCCTTTTCCTGTAAGCTGTTTGCTATCTGGCTGTAGGTATCAAAATTCCTATGGCTTGTGCACAGCTGGGACTGGACAGACTCTTCTCCCCAAGCACTTATCAGATCAAGTAGCTCTGTAGTGGACCAAGCAGGAGATCATTTGCTGCATGGAGCTCCCTTAGTCAGCTGGGAAGATGCGATGTGAGCTCTGCATGCCGAGGAAAAAGGAAGGGGACTTTCAAAATTCCTGGGGCTTTAAAGGGGGAGGGGTGGATGGTTGTTTACCTAGTGTCAGGGCAGCAGAGTTGAAAGTGCTGACCAGAGTGGCCAGGATGAGCATTGTGGGACAGGCATCCGGAGGCCAATAACAGCGCAAAATTCAAGAATGGTGTCCACACTACCACTATGGCGCTAAACCCTCAGTGCAAAAACCCTTATGACTCTCATCAGAATGGTTTTATTGCAGCACTAAAACTGAGGAGTTTCGGCGCAAAACGTCACTTGTCAGTGTAGATGCCCATGTTGTTTCAACACAAAAAGCTGACTTTTAACACAAAAACTTGCAAGTGTAGACCAGGCCTAAGAGTGTCCACACAGGGGTTATACCGGTATAATACCACCTTTATAACTGTTAAAACTTTCCCACGTAGACAAGCCCTGAAGAGTCTGTTCACTCGAGAGAGAATTGTTACACTGCATATCAGATTGAATGGGGCAGGGAGGAAAGGAAATAGAATAAGACTCTTTAGATGTGAATTCTCTGATCCACTCCCATATTCCCCCCTTACGACTCTTCAAGAAGTAGAGTAACAGCTCAGGAACCAACCCATGCAACAAACCTCGATGCCAACTCTGCCCACATATCTACACCAGCAACACCATCACAGGACCTAACCAGATCAGCCACACCATCACTGGTTCATTCACCTGCACGTCCACCAATGTAATATATGCCATCATATGCCAGCAATGCCCCTCTGCTATGTACATCGGCCAAACTGGACAGTCTCTCAGGAAAAGGATAAATGGACACAAATCAGATATTAGGAATGGCAATATACAAAAACCTGTAGGAGAACACTTCAACCTCCCTGGCCACACAATAGCAGATCTTAAGGTGGCCATCCTGCAGCAAAAAAACTTCAGGACCAGACTTCAAAGAGAAACTGCTGAGCTCCAGTTCATCTGCAAATTTGACACCATCAGCTCAGGATTAAACAAAGACTGTGAATGGCTTGCCAATTACAGAACCAGTTTCTCCTCCCTTGGTTTTCACACCTCAACTGCTAGAACAGGGCCTCATCCTCCCTGATTGAACTAACCTCGTTATCTCTAGCTTGCTTCTTGCTTGCTTATATAAACCTGCCCCTGGAAATTTCCACCACTTGCATCCGAAGAAGTGGGTATTCACCCACGAAAGCTCATGCTGCAAAACGTCTGTTAGTCTATAAGGTGCCACAGGATTCTTTGTTGCAGTAACAGGGTTATATATCTGTTCATTATTCAGCTTCGCAAATTGCCATCTCCATGTGGACACTGCTGGTTACTAAGAAGTGTGTACCTTACAGAGGTGTAATTAAGGAGGCATTAAGATGTTTTCACCAAAAAGACAGTTTGTTCATTGCAGCTGCACTCTTTTTCTACAGGTTAACTACTTGGCAGTCCTTGCATGTCCTGGAGTCAATCTGTAACTAAAGGATGAAGGAAAGCGGGTGGTTCATCTTCTGTGTTCTCGTTTATTACCACATTGCTCAGTAGCACAGCTGACCCTCATCACATCATAACCAGGGATCACACACCAGTGGGACTGGAGGAATGAGAGGAAAACAAATTGTTTCCAAAAATCTACCTAATAAGTAAAAGTAATAATGAAACAAAGATAACAGTTAGTTTGAATGCCTTAATAGCAGCAGACGCTGGGTTTATTTATTTCCTTTACTACATCACCAATGTGGATAAAACTATCTTTATTACATAAATAGTGGTAATTATGCAATAAGCCTTATAATCACATACAGTACGTTTTTTATATTCTGCCTACAGCTGAGGTATATGATTCTATTTTTGTTTTTTAAATAGGAAATGTCTGCTCATCAACAATAGATGAGAGGCTCTGTCCCAGTCCTGACATAAGGTCCATCACACTTCGAAACCTTTCTGCATGATGATATATGACTAGAATGGCAAAGTCATCATGGACTGCACATGCTGTGTCACATCATTTATATCACTACTGTGTTCCCATCAAAAGCAGAGAGAAGTTGTGAGAAGGAAGGGATACTGGAGGATATTGTCAGTGTGTTTAAAGAGAATTGCCATTAAGAAGTTTAAATTGAAATAACCTATTTATAATATAGTAATTTTTTTCTGTTTAAATGTGCACAAAAGAAATGCAAGAACCATCCCCCTATCCTGGTTAGATCACTCTCTTCTCCAAATAGAAATAAAACTCCCTATTACAAGAAGCCATTACCATATCCCACCCCAAAAACTCATAGACCCTGCAAAATTCCAAAACCTACTTATGGAATAGTCTACCCAGCCAAGGAGTAGTAAAATTAGTGAAGTACTGCAACTACTCTCTGACCACTACTATAGACAGTATAACACTGAAGTGTCCTTTTCCACCTCACCGCCCACCACCTCTCCTGGGTGGCAAGAAAGGAAAGAATATCCAGGTTCTCTTCTGATAATTGGGCCAACAAATGTATTCTGGTTGTGAGTTTAATTGTAAGAAGTATATTGAAGTTTGTAAAATGTCACTATAACTTATAACAACAAATGCTGATGGGGAAAGGTACAAAAGCAAGACAGACCGAATTAGTCTGAACACAAAGGCCTATTGATACAACTCAAGGATTCTATTAAGATCATGTAAGGTAAATGAGAGAAGTGTGGGATGAAAAAATCAGTGAACCAAAATTGGTGTGTTATAAATTAGACCTAACTGGTGGACAAAATAATGATTGGAGGGGCTATTCCAACTATCACTCCCTTTTGGGGTTCTTAAAGAAACTTTGGGGAGAAAAATTAGCTACTAGAGCAAGATTTGCCATCACGGCTGCCACTCCCACCAAGGTATTCAGACAACCTGCAACAGAAAAGCAGAAGGGAAGAAAACTATCCTCACTGGCAGAGGAAACAGTTTAATAAAGTCAGACTCAGACGCAAAGAGTCCTACAAACCTATGCCACTGCTGTGAAGGAGGCAGAGACAACCAATGTCTCCTTCACCATAAAGGCATCTAAGGTGCATCCTTCAGAGCTTTTCTACACCATAAAGCATTGTGTAAACGCAGACTGCCTTCACTCAACCCCTGAACACAGAAACTTCTGCTGCATCCAAATCGGGGATGACCTCAGATGTCACTAAGAGCAAGCTGAGAGCAGGACCAGAAGCACAACATCCTCCTTACAAGTTATTCAGTCCATTTACCCGTGTAATAGTCATGGAATCACTGACAGCCATTAGCATCTATGACAGGACCCTTCTCCTGGGTGGCAAGAAAGGAAAGAATATCCAGGTTCTCTTCTGATAATTGGGCCAACAAATGTATTCTGGTTGTGAGTTTAATTGTAAGAAGTATATTGAAGTTTGTAAAATGTCACTATAACTTATAACAACAAATGCTGATGGGGAAAGGTACAAAAGCAAGACAGACCGAATTAGTCTGAACACAAAGGCCTATTGATACAACTCAAGGATTCTATTAAGATCATGTAAGGTAAATGAGAGAAGTGTGGGATGAAAAAATCAGTGAACCAAAATTGGTGTGTTATAAATTAGACCTAACTGGTGGACAAAATAATGATTGGAGGGGCTATTCCAACTATCACTCCCTTTTGGGGTTCTTAAAGAAACTTTGGGGAGAAAAATTAGCTACTAGAGCAAGATTTGCCATCACGGCTGCCACTCCCACCCAGGCTTTAGTCATCCTAATCCTGAGAGATGTCCCGACCAGACTCGCCCAGAAAGAGGGACCCAGATGACTCTACCAGCTCCAGCTGAATCCCAAATGCCATCTGGGATAAGAGATTTTGCCAGACTACCTCCCACTTGTATGTTCTTTTCCTTCCCCATCTTTTTTCTTCCCTCTCCTTTTTCCTTCTGTCTAATAAGAGTCTAGCTTAGCTGGCCAAGACTGCATATTTTGCAGCACAGCTATAAGCCTATGAACAGAAAGAGCCAGCTAGAAGCAATGCCCTAAATAGCCTGATGTTGGGACAAGCTTGCCAGGTCTCCGAGTGGCTGAACGTGCCGTGCTTGTGTTTCTCCAGCAAGGAGGTTGCATGTGAGAGTCAACGTCAGAGACAGAAGTTGCATTGTCTATTTTTGCTGTTGTTTTCCCTCCCCTTTTGGATGGGTGTCTCTTTTTTTGTCTTCTAGGAAACAGGATTGGACTTTAACAGCACCAGCAGCTCCAGCCCATCTCAGCTAACTTCTTCTCTTTGCCTCAAAAGGACAGTTATTACCATCTTCGATACCATCTTAGATCTCAAAGACTGTCAAACAAGGAGGTTTTTCTTTAAAAAAAACCTCTCTCCAGTTAAAGGGAAAGAGAATAAAGGATGTTGTTAAAATTAAAGCCTTACTTAACACATTTCAAATCCTTTGACTGTTTTTCCTTCTTTTCTGTATCTTTAATAAAAATATTGAAGACTTTTTAATGGTGCATTTGCCAGGGTACTAAACAGGCTGAGGTCTCTGTATATCAAACCCTGAACCTTGTCTAAAATTGTTTAATGTTGGACAGTGACTGAATTATGCTAACACCTTTGACTCTTTGGGTCTATTTATTCCATCTAAATTAATACAACAGTTCCCTATTAAAGAAGGTGTTGACAATCTCTGTTGAGGCGAGTCTACCACTTACTCTAAAACTATGCAATAGTCTAACCAGCACTAAAGAAATCATAACTCAGTGCTTGAGACCTCAGAAACATGGTAGTGTCTAGCCTCCTTTTTCTAAGCCAGCTCCTCAAGCAAGGAACAGTCTCCTATGCTGGTGGTCAGTTTCCAATTGTGACGGACCCAGACCAGTGGGGGACAGGAGTCTGGTAGAAGGCAAATATGCTGGCCACTGGATGAACAATTTTCTGTTCCCTGAGTGACCAGAGCAGGGGCGGCTTTAGAGCAATCAGGAACCTGCTATTACCAATTAAGACAGGCAAGCTAATCAAGACACCTGGAACCAATTAAGAACGTTCTAGAATCAATTATGGCAGGCAGGCTAATCAGGACACCTGGTTTAAAAAAGGACCTCCCATCAGTTAGTTGGGGGGAGGGGGGCGGTGCAAGGAGTGAGAAGGGGTGCTGCTGGAGAAGTGAAGAGTTCAAGCGTGATCAGGCTTCGGGAGAAAGATCCTGCAGTGAGGATAAAGAAGGTGTTGGGAGGAGGCCATGGGGAAGAAGCCCAGGGAGTTGTAGCTGTCATGCAGCTGATACAGGGAACATTGTAGACAGCTGCTATCCACAGGGCCCTGGGCTGGAACCCGGTGTAGAGGGTGGGCCCGGGTTCCCCCATCCCCCCCAACTCCTGATCAGACACAGGAGGAGTTGACCTGGTCTGAGAGAAACACCAGAAGGGAAGGTCTAAATTGGAAAGGGATCTGGCCTGTCCCCGACCCACTAGGTGGGACACAGAGACTGTGGGGATTGTTCTCCATTTTCCCCATGCTGGCCAGTGATGAGGTTAGCTGAGTGGACGGCAGGTTTGAGCCACTAGCAAAAGTGGCCAAACTGAGGGCTGCTGTGAGTCTCTGAGGCGAGCAAATCCGCCTATAAGCCCAGGACCCACCAAGGCAGAGGAGGAAATTTGTCACACAATGTTCTTTGATCATTCTCACTCAGGCATCAGGGCATGGTACAAATACAGCACTTGTGCCTCTGGTGGAGGAGCTCCTCTTTTTCACAGCCAACAGAAGTACATCCATACTCATCCTATTAGACTTCTCCATGACATTTGATATCAGTTTGACCAAATACTCCTGTCCCACGTCCAAACAAGCACAGGAGTGAATGTAAACAATCTGAATGGCTTGGAGCCTTCCTCATAGACTGAGCCCTCCCATAGTACATCCTCTTCTGAGATTGCCACAACACCACTATAGGAGTGTGAAAAGATTAATCAGATGCAGGCTGTGAATCTATACACCAATTGAGATTTAAAGTGCCTCTGTATTAAGAATCAGATAAATCTTGAGCAGGGGAATGAACTTGTCCCTTCTCGAGCAAGTTTAAACATGCTTAGATCTGTGATTGATAGATGTGAGTGATGGCTGCATACTCCAGGGTGACCCTGTTCATGCTGTCTCCTATGACAATGATTTCAGAATAAATTGCCCTGACTGATAAAGAAGAACAAAATAAATGATTCTGAAAACTCACTCACTTAACTTGTACCAACATGATTTTGCTCCAGTTAAATTTACCAGAATGCAGCCAAATCAATCTAGCAGGACTGAATTTTGGTGACTTAATCATTTTCACTTTAATGAGGCAACAGTTGTGCTAGATGGGGGTAAATTCAAAAAGGACCAGGATGATTTTGAAGTGCAGTTATTTTTTATATGAAAAATAACATGAAAATGGGGTCCTATACTTATTGTCTCTGACTCCTGGTCAAATATTCTTAGAAAGATTTTTTTTCTGAGGGGAGGGGGCTATGGAGACAGAGTTTTAGTTTGGATTTTTGAGGAATAGTGGTTGTTTGTTTTGACTATGTGATAATACCTAGAGGTCAACCAGATCTGGGCCCTGTTGTGTTAGGCACGGTATTAACACATAGTAAATGACAATCCCTGCCCCCAAATAGTTTACAATCTAAAATACAAGACACAATAGGTGGATGAGACAAGCAAGTGGGCTGGTGTGAGGGACAGAAGTGACCAAAAAACAAGAGGATGTGTGTTATTCTTAGCAATCAAGAACAGTAATCATGAGTCTAAACAGAGCCAGGGGTTGACTCTGACTTCAACAAGAATAAAGATTCTGTAAATGGAACTTAGACCTAGATCATAAGAGATATTTAGACACCTAACTCCCATTGAAATTAATTTAGGTGCTTAGCTCCCATCGATTTCCTTGGGAGTTAGGTACCTAAATACCTCTGAGGATCTGGGTCTTAGTTAACAATTCTGTTGATGATGTGTGAACCAGAACACAATCCAATACTCTCTTAGATGTGCTGTTTCTTCTGGGCTAACATCTTACCTTTTTGTCCCTAAAGTAAACAGATATGACTCAGAATCCAACAGTGAGTAGATCTATTGAGGAAAAAGGTGCCATATTTACATAGTCACTTTTATTACCCTAACAGCATTTTCAAGGAAATGGGCAATCCAAATTTAATATGTAGTGGGGAGTGCTTACTCTTTGATACTGTTAGAAAGCCAAGAGAGAAGCAAGAAACTAAGGGAATATGCAATACTCATAAAACAGCCAAACACGGAATGCAGAATTAAAAATCTCTTTCCTACCCAGTAATTTTATTGTGTTTCCATTAAATTATCTAGAACTGAAATGTCATGACTATTGCGCAAACTAGAACAGTGAGGTGTGATTCAATATACTTTGGAAAATGTTTATTATCAAGCTAAATTACTCAGATTATTTATTCAGAAAGGAACTAAATGTGGGAAAAGTACATAACACTTATAACTGGTTGTTGACAAAGCAAAGTTTGTTGGATAGACTAAATAATAAAGGGAAAGAAATCTTAGTATTTTAATTAAAATTTAGGCAAATATGTTCAGGGATGAGATCTGACCTATATGGTGTTGCATTAAAAAAGGCACAGAGAGCCCGATCCTCAGCTGGTAATGATCAGCATAGCCATTGACTTCACCAGAGCTGCAGTGACTTACTCCTGCTGAGAATCCTGCCGATAGTCACAAGTGGGAGAAGACAAAAGGTCTGTCTACACCAGGGGTCGGCAACCTTTCAGAAGTGGTGTGCCGAGTCTTCATTTATTCACTCTAATTTAAGGTTTCGCGTGCCAGTAATACATTTTAACATTTTTAGAAGGTCTCTTTCTATAAGTCTATAATATATAACTAAACTATTGTTGTATGTAAAGTAAATAAGGTTTTTAAAATGTTTAAGAAGTTTCATTTAAACTTAAATTAAAATGCAGAGCCCCCAGGACCGGTGGCCAGGACCCGGGCAGTGTGAGTGCCACTGAAAATCAGCTCGCGTGCCGCCGTTGGCATGCGTGCCATAGGTTGCCTATCCCTGGTCTACACTTTATACCAGCATAGCTATATTGGGGGTTCTACACTAGGGGTTACCTATGTCAGTCAGAGGTGTGAGTTTTTCAAACCTCTGAATAGCCATGTTGACCTAACTTTTATGTGTAGACTAAGCCAAAGGAGGTGATTGGGCAGAGTTGGGATTAGCTGGAGATGAGAACTGCAATGTAAACAGTGGCAGAGTTGGTTAGACCTTTGAAAGTGATGATGAGGACTTTGAATTAGGCATGTTCTACACTTAAAAGTTAAGTTGACATACCTGCATCATTCAGCTACCATCATTCTGGGAGGTGGTGTTCCTACATGGATGGAAAAATCTCTTCCATCAGTGTAGGTTGCAGCTACACTACATGGTTATGTCAGCATAGCTACGGCGATATAGATAGGGTGTAATAGTCCCTGTAGTGTAGACATACCCTTAGTTACAGAAAGAAGAGCCAGTGAAGGGACTTGTGGGGAGGGAAAGGGGAGATGCTGTCAGAGTGTCATCTCACGCCATAGCGCCATAAAAAAAATTCTGATAATTTCTTCTACCCACTTAACAATTTACAAAGGTACATAATAAAGATACCACACTATCTGTTCACAGTATGTCTACCTCTATCTATTCCTCTCACTCCCTGCCTTTTATCAGTACAAAATCAATTGTAAATAATAACTGATTTCACTATTTTTAGTATCAGAGAGGTAGCCGTGTTAGTCTGGTTCTGTAAAAGCAGCAAAGAATCCTGTGGCACCTTATAGACTAACAGACGTTTTGCAGCATGAGCTTTCGTGGGTGAATGCCCACTTCGTCGGATGCAAGAGTGGAAATTTCCAGGGGCAGGTAAATATAAGCAAGCAAGAAGCAAGCTAGAGATAACGAGGTTAGATCAATCAGGGAGGATGAGGCCCTGTTCTAGCAGTTGAGGTGTGAAAACCAAGGGAGGAGAAACTGGTTCTGTAGTTGGCAAGCCATTCACAGTCTTTGTTTAATCCTAATTTAGTTTCTTATATTCCAATATACCCAAATTACAGCACTGATGGTGTCAAATTTGCAAATGAACTGAAGCTCAGCAGTTTCTCTTTGAAGTCTGGTCCTAAAGTTTTTTTGCTGGAGGATGGCGACCTTAAGATCTACTATTGTGTGGCCAGGGTGGTTGAAGTGTTCTCCTACAGGTTTTTGTATATTGCCATTCCTAATATCTGATTTGTGTCCATTTATCCTTTTCCTTAGAGACTGTCCAGTTTGGCCGATGTACATATCAGAAGGGCATTGCTGGCATATGATGGCATATATTACATTGGTGGATGTGCAGGTGAATGAACCGGTGATGGTGTGGCTGATCTGGTTAGGTCCTGTGATGGTGTTGCTGGTGTAGATATGTGGGCAGAGTTGGCATCGAGGTTTGTTGCATGGATTGGTTCCTGAGCTAGAGTTACTATGGTGCGGTGTGCAGTTACTGGTGAGAATATGCTTCAGGTTGGCAGGTTGTCTGTGGGCGAGGACTGGCCTGCCACCCAAGGCCTATGAAAGTGTGGGATCATTGTCCAGGATGGGTTGTAGATCCCTGATGATGCGTTGGAGGGGCTTTAGCTGGGGACTGTATGTGATGGCCAGTGGAGTCCTGTTGGTTTCTTTCTTGGGTTTGTCTTGCAGTAGGAGGCTTCTGGGTACACGTCTGACTCTGTTGATCTGTTTCCTTATTTCCTCGTGCGGGTACTGTAGTTTTGAGAATGCTTGGTGGAGATTTTCTAAGTGTTGGTCTCTGTCTGCAGGGTTAGAGCAGATACGGTTGTACCTCAGTGCTTGGCTGTAGACAATGGATCTTGTGGTGTGTCCGGGATGGAAGCTAGAGGCATGAAGGTAGGCATAGCAGTCGGTAGGTTTTCGGTATAGGGTGGTGTTAATGTGACCATCACTTATTAGCACCGTGGTGTCTAGGAAGTGGACCTCCCGTGTAGATTGGTCCAGGCTGAGGTTGATGGAGGGGTGGAAGCTGTTGAAATCGTGGTGGAATTTTTCCAGAGTCTCCTTCCCATGGGTCCAGATGATGAAGATGTCATCAATGTAGCGTAGGTAGAGAAGGGGTGTGAGTGGACGGGAGCTGAGGAAGCGTTCCAGGTCGGCCATAAAAATATTGGCATATTGTGGGGCCATGCAGGTGCCCATAGCGGTGCCACTGATCTGGAGATATATATTGTCATCAAATTTGAAATAGTTGTGTGTGAGGATAAAGGCACAGAGCTCAGCAACCAGTTGTGCTGTGGCATCATCAGGGATACTGTTCCTGACAGCTTGTATTCCATCAGTGTGTGGGATGTTTGTGTAGAGAGCCTCTACATCCATGGTAGCTAGGATGGTGTTTTCTGGAAGGTCACCACTGCATTGTAGTTTCCTCAGGAAATCAGTAGTGTCACGGAGATAGCTGGGAGTGCTGGTGGCGTAGGGTCTGAGCAGAGAGTCCACATATCCAGACAGTCCTTCAGTGAGAGTTCCAATGCCCAAGATGATGGGGCGTCCAGGATTTCCGGGTTTGTGGAAATCTTACTACCCAAGATCTTGGTGGATGTGCAGGTGGATGTGCAGGTGGATGTGCAGGCAAGATCTTGGGTAGTAAGATTTCCACAAACCCAGAAATCCTGGATGCCCCATCATCTCGGGCATTGGAACTCTCACTGAAGGACTGTCTGGATATGTGGACTCTCTGCTCAGACCCTACGCCATTAAGTAGGACTTAATAAGGACATATTTTGTTTCACATGGAGGAATCCAAGGCTAAAGGTACAGTTAAAATGTTAACCAACATTATACCTTCTATATGCTCTACCTACAGGTATAAAAGGTTAGGAATTATTGCTCCAAAGGTGGCACCCCACAGTTTGAGGACCTCTGGCTTAGAGTGTCTTCACCAGAAGCACTACAGCGGTGCAGCTGCATCAGTGCAGCTGGGCTGATGCAAGTTTGTAATGTAAACCTGCCTTTAGTTTTACCAGGAGGAAAATTACGCGAGATCAGCCTTATAGTCTGCCTATTTGACTTCTTAGTAAAACAAAAGTGCCTTGTTTTTGTTGTGTTTTACCTCAAGATACCTGAAACATGTTATTTACCCCCAAGGTTTAAAAAATATATTTATTTATTTATTTGAGCAGTGAAGACAAACCCCACCATGACAGCACTTTATGGGAGTTAAATTGGACAGCAAAAGTGAAGAAAATTAAAGGGTTGAGGAAAACTTGCTGACTGCATTTTGATCAAACCAATATTTTGAGTCCCTAATTTTGAGAGGACCCTGTGTATGTGCACCCCTTCTGCTGTGTTGTTTAACTCTCAGAAAGCATAGAAATCAAAGTTCAGAAAAGATACTTAATCAAATGCTGAACTTCAGACTGCACAAGATTAAGAAGTGGGATTTTGGTATAAATCCTTCTTATGTTCAAGATCACTAATGACAGCAGAGGGTTTGCTCTTAGAAATAACAAAGGCAGAATTACTACACAAATATGGTGCAGTGAAATCATTTTTAACTATTAGTTAGGAAGAACAGCCTTCTGAAGATCAAAATTCTTAAATTCATACTTTTTTATTCATAGGCCTTGCCTACGCCAGAAAATTTTGCACCTACTTTCCAGCAAGTGCACCAGTGCTAGGGCTGAGAGGAAACAAAGAAAGAGCAAAGTCTTCATGAGATAGAGAGAGAGAACAGAGTGACTCCCTTTTGAACATTCTGTATCTGAACAGAAACATGAACCTTCTTGGACCAGTGGGCACTATCTGGGTTTTCTGCTCAGTGGCCCCTCCTGGTTCCATTTTACTATCCCTTTAACCCTGCTTCCATCCTACATGCTCTCATTTCCTGTGTATTTAGTTGACTTCTGTGTTTTTGTGGACCCTCAGCAGTGTTGGCATTGGTGTGGAACTGGGGCCTCACCTCCTTCCCAGAGGTCAGATAGACTGCAGTGAAACACACATTGGCAGCTTCTCCTGCGTCAGGCAGGGAGACACCTGTCCATTTAAAGGTACCATATGCAGAAAAAACAAAAACAACCTTTCCTTCTATACATAGTGATACCACTATAATAAATTAACATTTTCAAGGTAGGTTACTGCCAGCCTTGACAGTGACCCTTTAAAAGGCGAATAATAAACTAGGTCAGGCATTATAACACTGTACAAAGCCAGAAATGAATTCAAATGGAAAGAGGCGACATATCCAGGAAAGGACCTAATCCAAAGCCCACTGAAGTTAATTGAAAGACTCCCATTAACTTCAGTGAGCTTTGGATCAGGTTCTGAATCAACATGGGGAAAAATTAACATTAATGTCACTAATAATTATTTGAAAGTTACATTACAATCAGATGTAGCTTCACAGAGCACTCCCCAAGTCAGGCAGTTTATCACCACACTGAAATACTTGTTTTGGGGATCACTGGAGAGGCAATCACAGGATGGAAAGCCCTAAGCATTTCATAACCACAGAACTCAATTACAATTGAGGAATAATGTTAGACAAATGCTATTCTGGAGCCTATTCCCCTCCTGGCTCTTGCAAGTTAAACTGCCATGTACGGTTTCAAGTTACACTGCTCAGATTATATGATGAGGAGTTGCAAGCGTGACCTTGAGAGAGCAATAATTCTTCCACACACTGCTGGTTGCATCAAATCAACCAACATTCCTCTTTCCCCCTACCCTTGCCAGCATACTCAGATTCATTAAATATATTAATATAAAGCTCAGTGCAAAAAAAGGCAAGTCAAATTAGGGTGTGTGACAGGAAATGGAGTAATTATTAAACTTTAGCATTAAACTCAAAATGGAATTGCCAAGAAATAAAAACAATCAATCTAAAAAAGCATCTTCTTGCCAAATATAAATGACTTGTTCAGCTGATTATAATCTGTGGATTGCAAGGGCCATAAATACTTCCCAGGGTTCTGGAAGTATCATAATAAACCACAAGAGCAAAAAATTCATGTGGTTTATGATGTCACCATTACCATGAGATGTATTGATAGCCCTGCTCACTCTGTTCCCATCTATTACCTTATATAATACATGGATCCAACTACAAATTGTAATAGGAAAACGGTTTTATTTAGCAGAGAAATATAACTTGGAAATTGAGGGTTCTTTCCTAGCACCACATACCTCAACTTTTATATTACTCAGAAAAGGGCTGGCTGTAAGCCAACATGTTTAGAACAAGGTCTTGCTGCTGGTACAGACGCTCCCCGGGTTATGCAAGACCCAATTTATGCAAATTCGCACTTACGTAAAAGGTTCCAAGAGCCAGAAATAGGATTTTCAAGTTGCAGGAATTTTTGCGTAACATACGGGTATACGTTTCCGACTTACACAAAATTTGAGTTATGCAAGGCTTTCCAGAACGGAATGATTGCATAAGTTGGGGGGCATCTGTATATAAAGCCCTTAATAATCTAGCCCTGAGGTAGTTGAATTAGGTTCTCTTGCCCTGTGCCAACATAACTGAGATTGGCTGGGTTGTCCTTGTTCTCTATCCCAGTGTTCCATCTGAATCCGTTTGGGGACAGGACCCCCTTACTCCCCTCCTGTCTCTCTATAACTGTCCCCATGACTTGATGTAGGGCCTTTCTATTCAGAGCAACATATCTACAGCCCATTTGGACTCTTCTGCCAGATTTATATTTTGGCCAATTTTCCTTTTTTGTCAGAGGTTGATTTTCTGGGCCATTAGGTCCATTTTATATTCATTATTCCTTCACACGTTTACAACATCCCAGATCCTTATCAATGGGCATTGCTAGAAAACAAACGCCATGAAATAAGAGAGCTGCACTGACTTTATTTAGGTGATAACTCAAGGGGACTCCCTGTTTATGATGTACTAAGAAAATTCTCAGCTGAATAAACTCTGATGCCAAGATGTTAGTAGTCAAGGATACAGTTATCAGCTCACAAATATGGAGTACCCTCGAGTTGTCATCCCAAAACATGCTCTCTCACTAGACAGGCCTCCACTACAAATTTACATCAGCACAGCTGCATCAATGCAGCTGCACGGCTGTAGAGCTTCTGGGGAAGACGCTCTAAGCCAATGGGAGAGAGCTCTCC